>NC_138939.1:37425000-37805000 GCF_965226115.1 Aulonocara stuartgranti | reverse complement strand
TTGAGATTGTCACCAAAAACCAACCCTACTCCCAGACCAGTGGTTCTCTCAGGACAGGAAAAAACATTTTCACCCCCATCTAAACAAACAATGACAGAAAAGCCAAGCTGCAACTTTATTTACATGATAAACTCATTCACAATGAATCTTACAGTCATTTCTGTTTTAAATAAACAACTTTTATTTCAAACAACTATTTAACTTTTGTCACTAGACCAGTGGTCCCCAACCCCCGGGTCATGGACCGGTACCAGTCCGTGAGTCATTTGGTACCGGGAAGCGAGAGTTGAGGCGCGGGTGTGAAATTGATGATTTTCAGGGTTTTTATCGTTAACTGGAGTTCCCTGGGTCTTTCCCGTGAATTTGCATTTATTATTATATTTACAAAACACCACAGTTTTTGTCTCGGTCGTATCATTTTATTTTGTTGTATTTATCTGCGACACCTTAATAGCCAGTCCATGCAAACAGTGTCTGACATTAAACCGGTCTGTGGATTTTAGGTTGGGGACCGCTGCACACGACTGCTTCATTCGTCCGCAGCACATCTTCAAAAAAGCAACCAGTTAAACAGAACGTGAACGCCAAACATGGGAAAACTAAAGTCCAGTCTTAGTCTTATAAAAAAAGAAATCTAGAAACTTGTGAGCAGAGATGAAAAATACATAATTTAGTGAGAGTTTAATATTATTCACTGTTAGTGGCTGCAGCGTGGCTGCAGGGGAGGTGGACCCACCTGAGCGGCATCCCCAATCACGCCTCGCCGGCTTAAAACAGAATGAACTGGGTCCTGTTGTTGTAGTTGATGATGATGACGTGTGTACGCTGTAGCCCGGATTTTTCCCAACCAAAAACCTTGGGTTGACTCTACTGTCAGGAGAGCTCTCAAAGCACGGACCACTGCCTATAAAAATGGGCTCACATCGGGTGATATGACCAGCTACAAAGCAGCTTCTTATGGTTTAAGGAAGACTGTGAAAGCGGCTAAGAGGCGCTATAAGGACAATGTGGAGTCGCATTTCCAACACGGTGACTCCCGACGTATATGGGACGGGCTACGAAAAATCACAGATTATAAACCCAGCACTGTGAGATGTATGAAACCAGAATTAGCTGATGACCTCAATGCCTTTTTTGCGCGTTTCGAGGTGCCTGCTGTGGCAGCAATTCAGAGCTCCGCACCTGCCCCCGCTGCTGAACCAGCACCATTGATACTCTCTGAGCATGATGTGAGGAGAGCTCTGAGGGCAACAAACTGCAGGAAGGCAGCGGGACCAGATAGCATACCGGGACGTGTGCTAAGAGTATGTGCAGATCAGCTGACCACAGTTTTCACTAGCCTCTTCAATGCCTCTCTGGCTCAGCAGGTAGTCCCCACCTGCTTTAAAACATCAGTGATTGTTCCGATCCCGAAGAACACCCGCCCAGCCAGCCTAAATGATTATCGCCCAGTAGCCCTAACATCTGTAGTGATGAAGTGTTTTGAGAGGCTCATGAAACCCTTCATCAGTTCCCTCCTTCCTCCCGACTTCGACTCACTGCAGTTTGCATACCGGACAAACAGATCTACCGGAGATGCTGTAGCACAGGTCCTGCATACCACACTGAGCCATCTAGATGAGGGATGTGGGAACTATGTGAGAATGCTGTTTATAGATTACAGCTCAGCATTCAACACCATAGTTCCCCACACCCTCTCGGGTAAGCTCCAAGATCTGGGATTCAGTACATCTTTGTGCAGGTGGATTTATAGCTTCCTGACCACGAGACCACAGTCAGTGAGAATAGGGGATGTGTACTCCCATACACTCTCATTGAACATAGGGGCCCCCCAGGGATGTGTACTGAGCCCCCTTCTCTACTCCCTCTACACCGCGGACTGCACGGCCAGACACCCCACTAATTCCATTGTGAAGTTTGCTGACGACACAGTGGTGGTGGGACTCATCTCTGGGAACGACGAGACGGCCTACCAGAGTGAGGTGGATGGACTAGCAAAGTGGTGTGAGGCAAATCACCTCTCCATGAACATCAGTAAAACAAAGGAGATGGTGATTGACTTCAGAAAACAGAGAGGTGAGAAAACTCACACCCCAATTCAGATCTATGGAACCCCTGTGGAGAGAGTCTCCAACTTCAAATACCTCGGTGTCCACATCAACGAGGACCTCACTTGGAGTACACACACGGACTTCCTCATTAGTAAAGGCAGACAGCGCCTCTATCACCTGAGGCGTCTAAAGAGGTTTAAGATCTCCAAGAATATACAGAGGAGATTCTACACTGGTGTCATTGAGAGCATCCTGTGCAACAACATCATGGTGTGGTACGGGAACTGCACAGTACAGCAACAGAAAGCCCTGCAGAGGGTTGTGCGCACAGCTGAACGCACTATGGGAACATCTCTACCAGCACTGCAGGACATCTATGCTGAAAGGTGCAGATCCAGGGCCATCAGGATCATTAGGGATTCTAGCCATCCCGCCCACAAACTGTTCAGGCCACTGAGGTCAGGGAAGCGCCTCTGTAGCCTGAAAACAAGAACAGAAAGGTTCAGGAGGAGTTTTTACCCACAAACTGTGAGACTCCTCAACCAAAACACAAACCGGACAACATGATGGACAATCTCACACACAGTACATAATTTGCACTTTATCTTTCTTCTCTGAACCTTATCCGTACCTTATTATATACATCTGTACTATGTAAATATGTATATTTTTATAGTCTTCTCATTCAAATCATTACAGTGCAATATCTTGCACGTCATGGATATATATTTATAAGCACAAACATATGGACTTTTACATTGTTTTTTTATATATTTTTTTTACTTTTAACTTTTGTTTCTTTTCCTTTTTTTCTTAGCTTATGTAAAATCCTTTTTAGCATGTTTGCACAGTCGGGGGGAGTACTTTTTTAGCCAGAAAAAACATTTCACTGTATGTTGTACCAGCTATAACTACATGTGACAAATAAATAAAGAATTGAATTGAATTGAATTGAAAATAGCCGCGTGTGTAAGTTGACAGCCGCAATAAAGAAGTGCGAACACGTGGTCACTCGTGCCCCAGTCCTGGGTTTCAGCAACTTACGCACGCGGATGCGCATATTATTTTTAACGTAACTGCCACAAATTTCTTTGTTCCGCCGTAAACATGATTCGATGTTAAACATTAGTTCTGCATGACTTCTCTGCCAGGTAACTTGTGCCCCACCTGTCAGAGCGGCACACACTTTGGAAACCACTGAGATAACATGAAGAGTGAAACTGTTTATGATATTAGCCCAGCCCGTCTTTAACTGTGACCAAAATGAAGGCCAGTCCATGTTTAAGTGATGATAATTCCAATCACAAACCTCCTTCTACATCAAGCCAACACTAATATCCTGAACTCCCAGCTGTATGTTGAACTTTTTACTGTAAAATCTAAAACTGTTGACAAAATGTTTGTGAATGCAACTCAAACCCAGAATAAACACACGTACAGACTGTCCCGCTGTGCTGTTGCTTATCATAAGCACAAATAAAACACTAGAAACCAAAACAACTCAATACACGGTAAAAAACAAAAAACAAAACACAGTCACATAACAAAGACTCACACTGGATGAGGGTGGGGGTTATTACAATAAAGAGTGAATCACAAAATCTCACAGGACCAAAAAAAAAAAAAAAAAAGATTTCCCCCAACGAGCGCCCTGCCACGTCCCAATTGGCCCTAATTAACAGACAGCTAATTACCACACAGAGATTTTAATGAGCTCTGAAGATGAGTTTCCAACCTCCTGCTATTTTAAACCACCTTTCTGTCTCCGTTTGCCCCTCACTTCTCTCTCTCTCTTTCTTTGTCTGACTCCCTTTGTAGCCTCTCGTTCCATCTCTCCCCTTCTTTTCTTTTTGCTTCACGTATTTCAAGATATTTCCTCATCTTTGTGCAGCTGCCGACAACATTCGACCAAATGATGAGTCTTTTTATTACTGTATTTATTTTGTCTTGTTCTCAGCACTGCACAGTCAGAGGTGGAGGACTTTTTTTTTTAAATTCATGTTGAGAGGCCGTAATGGAAATAAACATGAAACTGAATCTCCAGCTGCTGAGCAGCTGTGTAGGATTAAAACAATGCAAATAACTCCTCTCCACTTCTTTTCAGGTGTGCCCTTCGTCTGATAAAGTGGGTTTTGATATTGGTAAAAATCATACATGTCATGCACCAGTCTACCACACGTAGACCTCCTCATACAGTAACACACTTCCTCTAGATCCACAAAGTGCAACTCCTAACCTTCTCCATCAGCAAAGCAAACATGGTTAAAAGGGGGTGAAGAGATTTGATTTAGCTTCAACAACTCCTCCCACATCTTTGAGGTCCACTGGGTATCGTCACTGATTTCTAGAATCGATTCGATTCACAAGGTCCTGAATCGATTCGAATCTGGGAAATTTTTCCATTTACATATTTTTGTATCTATAAAAAGGAAGCTGACACTTTCCAGACTTTATCAAAGGTGTGAGCGTCACAGCAGATGCCATTGTGTCAAAGTAGCTGAAGATAAAACACAGAAAAACATGAAGGTGATTTTCCTGGCCTGGGATTTTATAACAATATTCCACAGTACATCAAAAACGAAAGAAAACCATTAATCAACATATGAACATTACCTCTGAAGTTACAGCGGTTTCATTAGAGTCACTGCTGAGCGTTTTGCATTTTGCATCATTTTAAAAAGTTTAAATTTGTTCAGAAGCCTATTGAAAGGCAGAAATTAGGTTTTCTTTTCGTAAGTAAGTAAAAGGAAAAAAAACATAAAATGAGGGTAAATAAGGGTAGTCTTGTGCGTAACAAGCAAGCGAATAATGCAGAAAACAGATTTCGGGGATAGAGAGAGAGAGAGAGAGAGAGAGAGAGAGCTGTGCATGAAGTGTGGTGGAAGCAAAACAGCAAAATTCATGACGATGTTTATGTGAAGCGCAGTTTGGCTCTTCTTTTGCTGCTGGTTCGGTCAATATTTGGTCAATATTGGGAGATAAAACTAACAGCTTCAGAATCAGCGCATAAAGGGCGTGAACACAAAGCGCGGACCCGCCGAAACATCAGAATCAGCCAGCTGTCGGCTTTCAGCCCCGACCGTGTCCATGCCGTCGGGTGAGAAAGGCGACATCTCACTGATTCTGATCCGCGAGTCCGCGCTTTGTGTTCACGTCTTTGTGCAGAATCCGTGTACCTGCTCTCATTTACTGTTTTAGCTGTTTGGTGGTTGTCAAAATTTTGTGATGTTTCACCTGAGATTCTGGAATTTCGGGCAAAATACATTTATATTAAAAAAATCAATTCAGGATTTTAATGAATCGATTTCA
The DNA here is from genome assembly GCF_965226115.1 of Aulonocara stuartgranti. Taxonomy (NCBI): domain Eukaryota; kingdom Metazoa; phylum Chordata; class Actinopteri; order Cichliformes; family Cichlidae; genus Aulonocara; species Aulonocara stuartgranti. The sequence continues at coordinate 37,799,640 of NC_138939.1, read as the reverse complement.
CGTTATCCAAGCCAGAATCGATTTTAATCGATGAATCGATTATTAAAGCCCACCCCTATACGTCACCTGGTTCAACTGCCTTTCCACTTCATTCTTCTTCTTTCTTCCACCTACACTTCCTGATTCACTAACTGCCCTCCATCCATCCTCCACCGTCTTCCATCAGCTCCGTTCATCTTCTCAACACTCCCTCTTGACTCTTTGGTACATTTCCATCTCCTTGCTTAATCATCCCAACCTGCTGCACAACCTTTCCAGCTCTATCTCATGAAAAAGCCATCGATACAAGTCCTGTGCTCCTTCCTTGGTGTGTTGCCTCCTGTTTTTTTGCTATACGTAACAGACAATTGACAATATTTTTCAGGTACAGAGTTTGTTAGAATTTGTTCTCTAAATGTTTATTTTTACGTTAGTTTCAGTGTTTTTAATTATTTTAATCTGGAGGAACACAAACTGACTGACAGCTGACCTAAAAAAAGGAAGAAATTATGGTTTGATTGTATTTATGTAAAGCATGTTTGTTGACGATTACCCCATCCATCCTTCGATAGGTGCCTACTGAGCCACATCGATGACTTTAATGGAAAAGCCAGACAAGTTTAAGTAAAGGAAGCAGGTCTGAAAGGAGCTAAAGAGGCAGGTTACAGACAAACTCCAGTAAAATGTGCACAAACATCTCACTCTCCTGAGCCCTCCACTCACCGAGCTCAGCCATGGGCACCGTGGGTGGCACGTCTCTGTTGCTGAAGGAGCAATATGGAAAAAAACCGTTACTGGATCCATAGTCGCACAGGGGCTCCGGTTTGATGCCATTAATATCAAGTCCGGATTGATCCGGAGACGGCTGGATATCCAAGTAGAACCCCCCACCACCTCCTTCCCCTCCTCCTGCAGAGTCTCCCTGTTTGTGGAGGAAAAGATTGACGTAGAAAACACAGGAAATATCGTTGAGTTTATAAACTGTCCTGAAAATAGAGACAACAAACCTTAGATGACAAAGATCCGCCTTCAGGCGAGTTCTGTTCCACGTAATGTCCCCCCTCATCAGGTAGCTCTGTGAGGCCGGTGGAGGACAGGGTGTAGTGAGAGGACAGCGACTCGGACTCGACTGGACTCGGGCTGCCGAGGCTGGGATGGGACAAGAGGTGGTGACCTTGTTGCTGCTGCTGCTGGAGGCGGTGCTTCTGCACCTCCGCGTACAAACTGTCCCGCTGCTTTTTAGACATGCGACCAAACTTTACAGCTGAGGAGAGAAGGAAAGGATTTCAGTTAGCCACCTGACAGAGAATGAAGACCTGGGAACAATGAAACAAAAACATGCTGATTTCTGTGACAGTTCAGCCAAAGTGAAAGCTAGCCGTTATGGTTTCAGAGGCGGAGCACTCATCCGCTTAACAAGACTCACCACCAGTGTTCAAGTAGAGCTGACATTGATTAGCCTCCTTATCTGCCTTCATACTAGATCACCAAGCTGACAGAAACGTAGGATTTCATACACTTCACCCGTTACAATCCAGCAGAGACCTCGTGAGAGCAAGTCAGTCCCAACAGACGCCCATGTTAACTGTGGATAGTGTCAGCCTTGAGTAATATTCTAGATGGGATTGTTTGAAATTTCTCATTCACCTAAATATTGAAGTTAGGGGAGTGGCATCTTTGATCGAACAGCCGTCTGCAAATCTACACCTTTATGCTGCAGACATGAGTCCAACATTACAGAACATCTCATTGTAGAAAACAGAAAGAAATTACACAGACACTGAAACTATATCATATCCTACACTGGTTCATATGTAGTGCTTTTCTAGTCTAAAACAAAAGTTTTTTCATGTAATAACAACATAAAAAATCTATATGATATCAAAATAGGGATGCACTGATACCAATATTGGTATCGGGTATCAGGCCGGTACGGTATAATGTGTGTGTACTCATACTTGTAAAGTTAACCGATGCCAACTTATTTCATGAGTCAGAGGGTGGCTTGTCATTTCTGTTGCAATTTTTTAGATTGGCCGCTGGGGGGACATGTCGTGCTAAACAAGAGCAGGGTTAGGCGAGTGAGGCTGGCGGGTCCAGATAAAAAAAAGAAAACTGGAGGCTGCTGTAGCTATGCTAAACAAAAGGTCAGCCGTGTGGACTTACCTATAATATGTGAAGATGACAGAAGCAAGGCCGGTAAGGTGTCCAGGGGAGGGAATCGTTCAATACAAGCAGTTTAATAAAAGATCTGAGGACACATCATGCACCGAGTTCGCTAAGGCTAACGCAAGACCAGAACAGCCAACTTTAACTCAGGTTTTGGAAAAGCGACGACTTATTGATTTTATTCCAAACAGAAGTGTTTATTTATTATTCTGAAAGCTGGAGACAGAGCCAAATAGTTCACTGATATTTTGTTGAATTACAATGTGGACACTTGTAATTCAATAATTTAACAGAAGTGCTTATTTTTCACTTGAAACTTTATTTTTGTGGTCATTTTTATTATTATTTTAGAGAATAAAATAAAACTGCCTTCCAATTCATTGCATTTTTGTGTGTGTGTGTGTAGTAGAAGTATTGGTAAGTACTCAGATCCAAGTATCGGTATAGTATAGATTTGAAAAATTTGTTATCATTGCATCACTATATCAAATATATATTTTTCATTTACATTTTATGAATTAACTGGATCAGAGTCAGGGTTAGGGTTAACATACACATACAGCACACAGTTGTTGTACTTCAGGGTTATTCTGAACATAGAGGTGGGTTCGATATGTTCGTAACGTGTAGATCTGCTGTGCATGTGTTTGCCTTACCGTCTCGGGACATGCCCACAGCGAGACATTTCTGCAGACGGCAGTGCTGGCAGCGGTTTCGGCTCGTTCGGTCGATCAGACAGTTTTTCTGGCGAGGACACGAGTAGGTGGCGTTACTCTGCTGACTACGCCTGAAGAAACCCTGAGAGAGCACGAAAGAGTTCTATTAAAATCATTGTTTTCATACCAAAATATCTCTATGATTGATCACTGAAACAACAGTCAAGCCTTCATGTTTGTGCTCATGTTGGAGATCATAGAGGCAAAGGATGAAATGTGCGTCACTGTGAGACCTTCCCCCAGTATAAAAACATCAAATCTGGTTACTCTTTGCTTTACAATCTTTTGGCATCTTCAGTGCACTCATGGAGCTACAATTCAAAATGGATTTCCTGAAGGATGCACAGCCCCACTATCACTTACCATTAGGGATGGGCACCGGTATCCGGTGCCGTTCTGACATCAACGGTAGTAACCAGACCGAAAAGCAGCGCACATTTCGGTGCTTTATTTTGGTGCTTTTTTTTTCCTGAGGTGTCATACACTTTGGATTCTAGCCAATCATTTTACCTTTCCAAGGATAGTAGGCGGGCCCAGGTACGTACGTTCTTTTATGCAGAGCTACAGATTAAAAATGCCCAAGGCGAAGCAGTCAAAAGTCTGGCTGTACTTAACAGCAAAAGATGCAAACTCAGCAGCCTGCAACAAATGCTTTAAGGTGATACTGTGCAAAGGAGGTAACTCCTCGAATCTGATGAAACACCTGGCGATGCATAGCGTTTTTTTTTAAAAGCTGAGAAATGCGCCATATTTGATAGACCTCACACCGTGCACATCTACTGCCGGTGTGGTGCCTGTTATCGGTCCCGGAGTTAGCAACATCCCCCAAGAACCCGAAGAGTAGAGTCCTGACCCCTAGCTCTGCCAGTGTAGCAGAAATGATGACGGATGATAATGGCAGCAGCAGCCGTTCTTCTCTGGGTCAGTAGCTTAATGTTGTTCGTGTGTAATTTACGTTGAGTAGGCTAACCAAGTTATTAAATTAATGCACTTAAGGTGAACTAGCAAATACCGTCATTACATGCGGCTGTCTTCTTGTTTGATGGCAGATGCTCCCTTCACCCTGGCCAAAAAGGCTAAAATGACCAAAGAAAAAGTGGGAAACAGCTAAACATGAGAGGTTTTTGGACAAAGTTGGTGTTTTTTTCCCCCCCCATTGATTAAGCACTGCTTCCAGCCAAGAGTGATGCAATAAATCCCCTATAGCTGCAGAAAAGGCTAACATTGTTATCTTTTAACAAACATACTGAAAAACATAGATAAAATCAAGTCTTTCACAAACACGTGTAATGAATGACAAAAATATTCTTCATAACAAAAAGTAATAAGAAAAAATTCAATTTGAGAAAAAGAAACGTTTTTTTTTTACATTTTTCTGCAATGATAAACTAATCCAGACTGCAATGACCAAAGAGACAAATGCTTTAGACTATCATCAGAGTCTGGGGGACTGTCTAGGGTACAGGGGGTTGTCTTGTGTTGCACTCTGGAGTCCAGAGCACAACGCAAATGTGACTTCCACACAAGGACTGGAGCTACTGTGAGATTTTGTAGAAATATAAAATAGAACAAAACTAACTAACCTACCAGCATAAAAACTGAACTAAATTACAGGCCTCTAAACTGCCTCCCTAGGACTGCTTTTTAGTATTTACAATATAGTTAGAATATTTGTAATATGTACAAAGTTACTAATCTAACATTCCTAGACTTAAAACACTTGTTCACACAACACTACATTTCACTCTCTGAAACATACACAGAGCACGGTCTGGTTGAAATATGGAAGTATGTGAAGCCAAGGCGGTCTCATCAGTCTCCAATCATATTAAGAGCCACGGCTCCTCTTCATCAAAGCCAGTTATCTTGTCAAAACTCAGCTTAAAGTTGCCGCTTCCAGGCTCCAACTAATGGCCACTGGTTGATTTAGAGTCATCCTAATCCTAACCCTATTTTTTAAATTCATCTTTAATATTAATTTGTTGTTTTTTCAACCCTATGCTTTTTTTTTTTTTTTAAAGCAAAGGATTAGGCTTTGGAGCTGGAACTGGAGCTGAGGCTGGGGTTGACATCATCACTGATGATGACGATATCTTGGCCAAGACATCCAAGTTAGACAATTGTTAGAGAAGTGTGGGGACGGCCCCTTCCTGTTCCAACATGACTGTGTACAAGTACACAAAGCAAGGTCCATGAAGACATAAACAAAGAAGAACTTGACTGGCCTGCACACAGTCCTGACCTCAACTTTTGGGATGAGCGCAGACTGTGAGCCAGGGCCAGGCCTTGTCATGCTACATCAGTGTCTAACCTGATGTAGCATTCCTCCTTTCGATTCCAGAAGAATGTTCAAAAATTCCCATAAACATGGTGGAAAGCCTTTCCAGAAGAGTTGAAGCTGTTACAGCTGCAAAGGATGAGGCACATCCCGTTAAACTCTTTGGGTTAAGAAATGAATGTCACTGTGTGAAGGCAGATGAGCAAATGCTTCACAATATAGTGTTCATTGGATGTCCAACAACAGTAACAACAACAAACAAACCGTATCCACCCGTGTACCTCTGTATGAGCCATTTTACAGAGTAATGGCAGACTGGCCTATTAGCATATACAGAGAAATTGGTAAACCAAGGAGCGCAAAGGCTATCAGATGACAAACACATGAAAGTTATTTCTGCTAGCTTCAGTCTGCTTGTCAGCAGCTCACTCTCACAAGCAGTCAGTGAATATATAACAGGCAATGCAGAAATGTGAATGTAATCACAAGGCAAAGACTGGAGACCATGTGCCATGTAGAGCACAAAGAAGCTGTTAACTGTTTATCAACCTGATGGGGGAAAAAAAGCAGAATTTCATTGTATATGCACGATGACAATAAAGTCCTATTCTGTTCTATTCTTTTCTATTTTATTGCATTTTACCTCAAGAAATGTGGGAACCACATAAAACATGTGTGAGAATGCTTTAGAGATGTCAGCATCATAGTTATAGAATAAAAGTCAACATTACCTTCAGCACCATGTAGTGAAAAGGAAACATTCACAGCACTTTGAAAGTGTGAAGAAATACACGAAGCAAACTGGGGTTCAGCCCACGATCACCATATCCCCGGTACGTTTATAGTACCTGTTCACGTTTCCTGATCACACTAGTTTATAGATGCATCACAGATGGCCTATAACCCTTCTTCTCATAGAGCCAATATAGCCTGTATAGATCTGAATGGAAATGCATCAAAATTATAAAATATAAAAATGTCTGTAATTCAAATTATAGTTAAATTAACAAATGATGCCACTCTGCGTCAAGCTCAAGGGAACAGTAGTAACTTTAAAGGGAAAACATTGATTTCTCTCAGATGACATTATGTAATATCATTATGTCATATTAGCAGCAGATCATTTACATCTAACGTGCGACTTAGTGCAGATGTTGTGGTTTGTTTGGAGGCTGCTTCAGCTGCATACTGGCTGTGAAATAAGCCTCCATCTGTCACATCAGCAGCTGCTGTGGCTGAACACACCTGCCTGTTCACAGAACCGCTCTCACCAGGTAGAATATGGTTTAGAGCCCGATGCTCGTGACTGATGTTTCAGACCAAATTCTGTATGAAACATACAAACGTGCCTGGTCAGGTATGGGTATAAAATCATATTGCAATACATGTAACTACTTTAAACTCAAATGAAAACTGGTTTAACACCACAATAAATGCACTGGTGAGCTGTGCCACATAAAAACGCCAGCGATGGATGATTGCAGAGGCCTTTTCCTGGTTAAAGAAAAAAAGACAAAATACGGAGGGTTCAAAGTGCAAACTATTCTCAAACATTAATTGTTGCACAGATGTAACAAAGATCTGTCTGTGATTGAACGACTTGGAAAGGCTTATCATTTAAAGCAGGGACATCAAACATGAGCACCGGGGGCCAGAATCCAAACTGACTCATTGGATAACTTTGGACGATGTGAAGGAGGCCGTACATTTTGGACCCTTTACTGTATTTTAGAGTTGGGTTTAACTGAGGTTATAACACGCTCAAATTGACTTTAGCAGACAACGGGAGGGAGGAGGAGCTTACCTTACAGCCTTCACAGGTGATGACCCCGTAGTGGATCCCTGATGATTTATCTCCACAAATCTTACAGGGGATTATTTCAATCTGAGCTGCAGTGGGAAAATAAAGACAGTAGGTCACACACAGAACATCAGAACAGCTGATATATCACAGTTTGTCATGTAGGTTTCATCTATGTGCAAATAAAGGCGTTTTCCACTGGTCCCCACTTAACCGTCCAACTGTCACTACACCTTGTTACATGCGGTATATGAAATGTTTAATTTCAAAGTTGTCCAGCTGTTACAATGTCGAAACCAGACACAATAACAACAAAATGTACCAGTGTGATTTACTGCCACAGCAACATCATGCAACCCCTGGGAATCAGATCTAGTGCAGAACCGCATTACTGGAAGAAATTCAGGACAAAAAAAATAGTCCCAATTAGCTTCATATGAAAGATTGTAAGACCTTAGCAAACAACAGCCTTAAGCTTCTGTGGTCACAGCTGGAAAAAAGAAAGAGGTGCCACCATTTACAAAAGCTAAAGGAGACTTTGAAAATCTCCATGTAAAATGCTGGAGTCGACTCATCTGTCCATCCGGGTGTAGAACAGTGCGCGCTCTCTGCAGTAATCAGGACAGTGTGCTTGTAAGGGCTCAAAATGTTTGTACTTGTAAAAAAAGATTTGTATGTGTAAAAAAGATTTGTGTGTGTGTAAAAAAGATTTGTATGTGTAAAAAAGATTTGTGTGTGTGTAAAAAAGATTTGTGCGTGCGTAAAAAAGATTTGTATGTGTAAAAAAGATTTGTGCGTGCGTAAAAAAGATTTGTATGTGTTAAAAAGATTTGTGCGTGCGTAAAAAAGATTTGTATGTGTAAAAAAGATTTGTGCGTGCGTAAAAAAGATTTGTGCGTGCGTAAAAAAGATTTGTGCGTGCGTAAAAAAGATTTGTGTGTGTGTAAAAAAGATTTGTGTGTGTGTAAAAAAGATTTGTGTGTGCGTAAAAAAGATTTGTGTGTGTGTAAAAAAGATTTGTATGTGTTAAAAAGATTTGTGCGTGCGTAAAAAAGATTTGTATGTGTAAAAAAGATTTCTGCGTGCGTAAAAAAATTTTGTGCGTGCGTAAAAAAGATTTGTATGTGTAAAAAAGATTTGTATGTGTTAAAAAGATTTGTGCGTGCGTAAAAAAGATTTGTGTGTGTGTAAAAAAGATTTGTGTGTGTGTAAAAAAGATTTGTGTGTGTGTAAAAAAGATTTGTGCGTGCGTAAAAAAGATTTGTATGTGTAAAAAAGATTTGTGTGTGTAAAAAAGATTTGTATGTGTAAAAAAGATTTGTATGTGTAAAAAAGATTTGTGTGTGTGTAAAAAAGATTTGTGTGTGTGTAAAAAAGATTTGTGCGTGCGTAAAAAAGATTTGTATGTGTAAAAAAGATTTGTGTGTGTGTAAAAAAGATTTGTGCGTGCGTAAAAAAGATTTGTGCGTGCGTAAAAAAGATTTGTATGTGTAAAAAAGATTTGTGTGTGGACTTAGCCAAAAAAAACCCTGCAAGTTACAACTACGAATTTTGACCCTATTTTTCTTCCTTTCATCTGATTGGTGAATGTCATGTCAATCACAAATGTAACAATCCAATCAGAGAACAGATGGGTTTGGCTCTCGGAGGGGCGCTTTTTACACACACACAAATCTTTTTTACGCACGCACAAATTTTTTTTACACATACAAATCTTTTTTACAAGTACAAAACCGATTTTCAAGTACAAAATATTTATGACCACATTTTGAGCCCATATGCTTGGTAATCACTGTGCTGAATAATCTGTGTTTGATGGATGTAACTCTGCGATATTTTTATATTAACTCAATATCCTCTGGGACAAATCAAACAAACAGATTTTCTGAACATTTGTAATGTGTAGTCCGAACTATGATAATGTAGTTTAAACATTTCGTCTCACTCTGCTGGGCTCGGCTGGATGTATTTGTGCCAAACACCAGCTGCTAACAAGGAAGTTACAGAGTTAGTTACAGAGCGCCCTCTGGAGGAGCTTTGAAGGGTTGAAGGGTGTTTCTCTTGTCTGTTCTTTACTTCTTTCACTTACTGGCAATTTACCAATACAAAAATATTGGCAAATGTTGTCTAATATCACTCAGGCTCCTGCCAAAATTAGCCCCTAATATTAGGTGAGGAGTTCTTAAGCATTTTACAGGTTACTGTAGAGAGCAGGTACATGCAGCACTGATTAAACTGTAGGAGCTCATCTTTCAGACAGCAGCACAGCTGAAAACTCACTCACTGCATGTATTTATACTCCCAGCACTTTGGAACAGAGTGACAGCTCAGCTCTGAGATGCTATTTTTAGCAGAGCAAAGTTATGTAAGTGAGCAGTCACATTAGCACACACATACACACACACACACAATCACAAGCTTTCTTCACGTAGAGACACAACAAACAAGATGCAGAGAAGAACCGCCTTTGTACAATTATTAGACTACAATTATAGAAGATGGAAACCATCAGGTTTGGTTTAAGTATTTTGATCAGCTTCTTCTTCACCCTGAATTTATTTGAAATAATAAAAAAGACAGATTTATTTACTTATCATAAACCCCAAAATTAATAAAAGGCATAAAGAATGCCTCACTAGGTGAATGAAACTAGGAGTGCAAGAAACATTATTTTTATTATATTTCAATCAATTAAAAAAAACATGAATTCTTAATTGATATGTACAGTTTTGCATATTTACTGAGGCGACCTCTTCAAACGTCTTGTTTTGCTTGAACAACCCCATAATAGTCAGTTCAGTACAAAGAAACAAACACAAAAATGACCATAAAACAACATCAATAAAGCTGTTGCATATTTGTTAGTTCCTTCCAGTGACACACGCGCACACACGACACCCAGCTTGTATGGCGTGACTTCACTCTGCTCCCTCCCTTTACACCTGTATGGCGCTGCAGTCTCTCGCCCCTCCCTTACAGAATGACTGGCCACCTGACCCAGTGAATGAAGGGCTGCACGATCGCTGCTGAACCCAGTCGACCACAGCGGGACTCAGATTAGGAAAATCTCCAACAACCCTCCTAAGCAGAAGCCACTCAGAGGACAAGTGGGGTTTGGACAGTTTGGTCATTTCCACAGAAAAACAAAACAAAACAAAGACTCCATGCAAATATTTAAAATGCAAATGACACATTTTAATTTGTTAGTAGAAGAGTTTAAATGTATTTAAAATGATTTTATAATCTGCACGAGTGTGTATTCATTGATAAATGAGATTTATATCCTTTGTAAACCCAGCATGTATATGCAGGTTTTTCAATTTAAGCAATATAAAACAGAAAGCAGCACAGAAAGAATGTTACAGTGGTTATTTTTTAAAACCATTTTTACTTTAATGAAGTCCTACCATTAATTATTGCTTCAATCTTTATGAGTCGACTACGCACCACAGACCTTTAGCCTGGCAGCGATTACTGAGAGGGACTAGAAAGAGAGAGCACATTTCTCCCACACTGCCTTCCTGTTAAATCCAGAATTCAAAATCCTGCTCCTCACATACAAGGTCTTAAATAATCAGGCCCCATCTTATTTTAATGACCTTGTAGTACCATATCACCCTATTAGAGCACTTCGCTCTCTTACTGCAGGCTTACTTGTTGTTCCTAGAGTATTTAAAAGTAGAATGGGAGGCAGAGCCTTCAGTTTTCAGGCCCCTCTTCTGTGGAACCAGCTTCCAGTTTGGATAAAGACTTTCCTTTTTGGTAAAGCATATCGTTCAGCTTATAGATCAGGTGACCCTGAATCCTCCCTTAATTATGGTACAATAGGCCCAGGCTGCTAGGGGATTCCCATGATGCACTGAGCCTTCCTTTTTCACTGACCATGTGTTTCTACACCACTCTGTAATTCATTAAGAATTATTATTAATCCCTGGTTGTCCTCTGCAGCATGTCTTTTTGTCCCTCCCCTCAATACACAACTGGTCGTGGCAGATGGCCCAGCCCGGCCCCACCCCGCCCCTCCCTGAAACTGGTTCTGCTGCAGGTTTCTTCCTGTTAAAAGGAAGATTTTCCTTCCCACTGTCACCAAAATCCTTACTCACAGGGAGTTGTCTATTTTGGGGGTTTCCCTATTTAAGGTCTTGTAAGGTCTTTACAATATTAAGCGCCTTGAGGTGACTGTTGTTTTTGCTTTGGCGCTACATAAATCAAATTGATTACAGGCCAAATAAACAATGTGGTTAGGTTTGGGTTGATGCAGGTGGAATTGAAGGCTGACAGAAACAACAACTTCATTGCCCATCTAATGGTATTAAAACAGGGGTGAAACTTAATGTGTTCACACACATGTCATATTTCCTTTACTGTACTGCTAAGTCCACAGAGGTTTTGTCTTTCTACAGACCTGGAAAGTGCTGGAAAGTTCTCAGTTATGTATTAAGATAACTTTTATGAGCAGCATTCATCCTTCATCATCTTAATACAAATCAAATCCAGCACAAACACAATCAGTGTGGTAAGGTCACCATAGAAAGGGACAATCTCAAAACCCACAGTTCAATGGATGGGCTTACCACCCATTGATCACACCCGATCACCAGCTTCAGCTCAGAGTGCATACAGCTGTCAGCGCTCCCCCGAACAGTACACCAACCACATGATTCTTAGAAGCCCAAAGGTAGCGCTTCTCAAGTCCTTGGAAATGCACAGGAAGCCCTCAAACCAGATGTTATATGTGGTAAACTCAGCAGCTCATAAAGTAGTGGTTAGCGTGAGCAGACGCATCAGTGGAGTGTGAACAAGATGTTACTCTGTGACCACACGACACTGCAAGCTGTTTGTACTTTAAGTGTTTAAAGTCCATCGAGACACTTTTGTAAAAAACAAAAACAAACACTTGTCATGTGACTCGCTGGTTTTAATAACTGAACTTCGCTACGTTTAGTCAGAGAGAGCCAACTCTACAGGAGGTATGATGTGCTTTCAAATATACAATGCATTTAGAAAACACATAACTCGAAGCACATAACAGGCAGGACCAGTGATCCTGATGAATATTCAGTCTGAATCACGGCTGAGCTAATTAATCATTTCCATCTTCACTTTTTCTAGATTAACACCACTCTGTCCGTACAGCTGGGATTAGAGGCAAGTAGGACAAATTAAAAGCTAATTATTATAATGCTATGCAGAAGGGTTGCTTTTTTTAACTTGCAATACTGATTAAATGTTTAAAACATGTGGCAGCATTGCTCATAGCAAAATTAAATAAAGCACTGATAATATTTACAGGGTCAAATTTCACAGGTAAAGGTTTTATAACAGATCTAACTCGCAATGCTGGGAAATATCATTGAGGGGAGGGCTACATGGGGATGGAAAAGGGCCAAACAGACCTGAAAGGGTATCACAACAGATTACAGAAAGCTCTCAAAGAGAAAGGAATAGTTGGACCGAATGTGGCACATCTGCATTTTCTGAGCCTCGGCTAAGGTTAAGCCTCGCAGTGTTCTACCTTATGTTCACATAGGAGACACTCATCCACATAAAAGTGTCTCCTATTTACACTGTGACTAGTTACCAGATACATGCTGCACAAATAATTTGGCTAACACTGCTCTTCGTTATTATTTGAGAAAGCGACTGTTCGCTTATACTACCTATTTTTGCTTAATATCAACACCATTGATAACACCGATTATCTGCCATGATCATGTTAGCTGGCAAACCATGTTTGGCAAGCTAGCGAAGTCAGCTACACACTGAATGAATCAGAGCCTAAGGGTGGCACCAATATATCTGAGTTACAATAAATGAGTACAGGTAATATAAGGGGTCAAAATGTACCAAAATGTGACAACAGCTTAATGAAAAACCACCTGCATTACAAATGATGAACAAATGATGACTCGGACTGCAATATAACTGTCCACGAACATGTCCTCAAGGCTTTTTATTCAAGTCTACGTGATTTTTTTTTCTTTAAGCAGAGTTCTACAAACAACTCAATTCAATTCAGTTTTATTTAGGGCTGCTCGATTATGGCAAAAATGATAATCACGATTATTTTCACTGAAATTGAGATCTCGATTATTTGACGATATTTATTTAACCCTTTAAGACCTACTATAGAACCAAGTCCGCCAGAGCATATATTTTTTTTGTTACATGTTGTAGTGCCATTTGTGGGAGCATTTCAAGTTGCTATACAACTGTTATAGCCCATATTTTAATAATATATATGCATTAAGTATATAGTAACTACATTACTTGCAAAAAAGTGCAATAAACTACAAAAGAATTGAAAATCGTTTTTGTTTGTTTTTTTACATATATTTCTACTTGGAGAAATTTAAGAGGCTTATCCCTCAAAACTTTAAATACAAAAAAGTTGCAAAAAATAGTTTACAACAACAGGAAATTTATTTTGAGTGTCTTCATAGTTTTATTTTGGAGATACACCAATTTTTATATACTGCAGGAAAAAACGAAAAAACAATCCTTTGATGCAAATTAGCAAAGAAAACAGCATGTGCATCAAAATAAACTATTTCCAGCAATGCAATTCGAGTTCTAAGCTTCCCAGAAACTATTCAGAAAAGTCAAAGATGACCAGTAAAGGCTTTTAAGGCCTACAAGTAAAAAACTACATTTTCCGCAAAATGGTGTCACTTCCGGTTTCGGCCAGGAAATGGCGGACATGCGATAGTTCGCGCTGACGTCTGTTTCACTGTAGGAAGTTGTTGGGTCTGTGTTTCCACAAGCCTCGCTAATTCTAGAGACTTATTCATCATGAAAAAAACAAGACAGTCGATCGATCGATTATTTGCGCAAGGGAGGCCTCGTCTGTGTCCACCACGAAAATGACCCCCAGGATCTGACCTCCTCCTGCTACCTTTTATTGAGAGACAGTTCACACAAAACACGTCAGAACAAAGCCACGCCCCCTTGGTTCTAAGACAAAGCATTTTATGTACATGTGTGAACTTCTGTAAGAGAGTGTGTGTGTGTGTGTGTGTGTGTGTGTGTGTGTGTGTCAGACCTCCTGCTGACCAAAGGGTCATAAACCCAGGAAGTTTACATCAAAAGAAACAGATCTTTGAGCCTGCTACAGCCACAACTTAGCAACTGCTAACTGCAACTCCTTCCTCTGCTTCGCTTTCCCTGTTTTACCTGCTACACTTACAGCTATTCTTTCTACAAGCATTTTACACTTAACTTCCACTAATGTCCCTTCAAATCCATATTTTTCACACCAACAACCTACATACTGCGTGCTGCCCGGTGAAAATTTCTCCATAAATTTTACATCCCCTTCTAAGGCAGACTTACACATTTTATTCCCCATTACAAGACAACAATCAGCCACACTCACGCAGACCACGTCTGGCCCGCACACACACACAACATAGGCCTATCGCTTGCGTCTGCACACACAGCTAGCGCTCTCTGTTGAAAACTCTCAAACGCCCCATATGGCGGAGAATTCAACCTTCGGACACTCTCTAACGCCCCAAATGGCGGAGATTCTGGACTCTCTTCACGGCGGAGTCACCGAACCTAGGTTATCTCTACGCCCCACACGGCGGAGAAGCCTGCGTCTCTCTCACGCGGCTAGCGCGCTCCCGTACCTGCAGTCAACGCAGGGTCACGTAGCTGCTCTCTAAGGCCTTCTGTACTCACTGTTTGTTTACGTTCATGGGAAGAGTCTCTGGATCCCGTCAATCGTCATCCATCCCGAGAGGAGGTCAGGCGCAAACTTCCCGGCCTGGTGACAAAGCAAAGTGAAACACCAGGGCTTTACGTCAATCATCCCAGACGTTGCGGTGGCGTCCTCTCCCTCTCCTCGGTGGATGCAATGTGTTCGGCTCCGGCTCGAAGGACCAAATAAATGTTGGGTCTGTGTTTCCACAAGCCCCGCTAATTCTAGAGACTTGTTCATCATGAAGAAAACAAGACAGTCGATCGATCGATTATTTGCGCAAGGGAGGCCTCGTCTGTGTCCACCACGAAAATGACCCCCAGATCTGACCTCCTCCTGCTACCTTTTATTGAGAGACAGTTCACACAAAACACGTCAGAACAAAGCCACGCCCCCTTGGTTCTAAGACAAAGCATTTTATGTATATGTGTGAACTTCTGTAAGAGTGTGTGTGTGTGTGTGTGTGTGTGTGTGTGTGTGTGTGTGTGTGTGTGTGTGTGTGTGTTTTATGTGAGAATGTGTGTGTGTGTGTGTGTCAGACCTCCTGCTGACCAAAGGGTCGTAAACCCAGGAAGTTTACATCAAAAGAAACAGATCTTTCAGATAGGATGTATCTACAATAAAACCTCCCCCAGCTTAGAGTGGTTGGAGAGGTGGTCAGGATCAAAGGAATGGCTTTGATCCTACTGCTTGAACTAAGACTGTACAAATTTAAGAAACACAATGGCAACATTCAACAATTAGACTTAACAGAAGTGTTACGAACAGCTGATCGGATCGGCAAAGCGTGTTTCTGGAATATTATGTTTTTGTTCCTGCAAGCGCTTTTTATGCAATTTTTGCAAAGCTTTATGTGGAAGGAAACCATGACCTAGGACAAGCTGATGGCATAAGATGCAAGTACAACTCCTCTGGTTTCATATGCAAAACAAATTATTGCGCTAGCTTAGACGGTTCAGGTTCTACAGGGATTTAAAAATAGTTACACAAAATGGAGCGTGCTGCTCTGACCAGCTTTAAAGGGTTAACAATAACAATGTATTGAATAATGACTTTAAAAAATAATATAAAATAGTGTGCAACACCACTGAAGTTTTTTTTACCTCTCTTTTCAACCAACGGCAGTCACTCTCCTCTCCAAATAACTTCTGCTTAGCTTTCCGAGCTTCCCTCGGGTCCTCTTAATTAGCGGTCTCAAACCTTTTTTGCGCCACGGACCGGTTTATGCCCGACAATATTTTCACGGACCGGCCTTTAAAGTGTCGCGGATAAATGAGGGAGGGGCTAATAATCGGCTCAGTCATTTTTAATGATCGTTGAAAGCCCAGATCGTAATCGTGATTAAAATGCGATTAATTGAGCAGCCCTAGTTTTATTTATATAGTGCCAAATCACAACAACAGTCGCCTCAAAGCACTTTATATTGTACAGTAGATCGTACAATAATACATACAGAGAAAAACCCAACAATCACATGACCGCCTATGAGCAAACACTTTGGCGACAGTGGGAAGGAAAAACTCCCTTTTAACAGGAAGAAACCTCCGGCAGAACCAGGCTCAGGGAGGGGCGGGGCCATCTGCTGCGACCAGTTGGGGTGAGAGAAGGAAGACAGGATAAAGACATGCTGTGGAAGAGAGACAGAGATTAATAACAGATATGATTCAATGCAGAGAGGTCTGTTAACACATAGTGAGTGAGAAAGGTGACTGGAAAGGAAAAACTCAATGCATCATGGGAATCCCCCGGCAGCCTACACCTATTGCAGCATAACTAAGGGAGGATTCAGGGTCACCTGGTCCAGCCCTAACTATATGCTTTAGCAAAAAGCAAAGTTTGAAGCCTTATCTTAAAAGTAGAGATAGTGTCTGTTAGGGGTGGGCGGTATAAACGATATAAATTTGGCCAACTGTAGAGATTTTGACAATACCACGATAGCGCATGTTGATGGTGTCATCAAGTTGCGCCCGTTTTGGTCGAAAGCATTGCAGCAGCTAGCAACAACATCATCTGCCAATTATGCCGGGCGACAGTAATAGCAAAGAGACAAAGCACTTTTGGAAGATGGGGAAAGCCGAAAACTGTGCTTCCTCCACTTCCGTACCATTGATTCCTTAACCGCTGAATTCTCTCGCAGCTGCTCTATTCCCATGTTGTTGCAGTATACTAATGACTAACCTTGTATTGTGGATGGATTATCTCAGTTGTTCTCCTGACTGAAGTTTGGTCCATTTACAGCATCCTGCCATGCAATTGCATTTGTCCCTAACCACCAAAAACCCTCACGTTAATTTTTATCGAGTGGAAAAAGGTTAGCGGCCATCCTTCAACTTCACTGTGCTAATGTTATGCTAACATAGCTGTTTTGCTAGCAATCACGTAGCACATCATTTTAAACCAGCTAGCCGAACTTCAGTAACCTTACGAACGTCACTGCTGTTTAGTTTTCCATCTTCATTTATGTTGGAAGTGATAGCAGAGCTGTACTTTTTAATTTTTTCAGAAATCTCTCAGTCAGAATATGCTATATCATGTTTAGGTGGAAACTAGCGAGCTAACTTCCTGCTAACTTCTAACTCTGTTACATCTAATAAATTCTGTTTTTATGGATGCCTGGATGTGAAACTGAATTGTTACACCTGGTAAAGCAGCAACACTAATCATTTTATTAAAGATGAAAGAATTTAGAAAGTTTGTAACTCTCAGTGATGCCGCAGTGTTCGTTTGGGACCTGAAGCAGACTGAGTTTTGGACCCTGATTACTCCGCGAGGCTCCTTGCTACGGCAGCTGTAATGCTCCGGGAATCCATCAAGCGGTGCGGCTTCGTAGCTTAGCAAAGTCAGACTAAAACATTTTTGACAAATTTCTGCACCTGTGTACTACATAAAATCGGTTCGAGGTCAGTGAGCACAACCAGAATTCACAGAAGGCACATTGTCAATTTTTGAGAAAATTAAAGGAATTTAAGTGTGCCTTATAGTGTGTAAAATACGTTACAGAGAAGAGAAGAATATATCGCGATATATATCGTTACCATACATGCTTCAAATTATACCGCGATATGGATTTTAGGCCATATCGCCTAGCCCTAGTGTCTGTCTCCAAAATCCAAACTGGAAGCTGGTTCCACAGAAGAGGGGCCAGAAAACTGAAGGCTCTCCCTCCCATTCTACTTTTAAATACTCTAGGAACAATAAGTAAGCCTGCAGTGTGAGAACGAAGTGCTCTAATAGGGTGATATGGTACTACAAGGTCATTAAGATAAGATGGGGCCTGATTATTTAAGACACAAGATGGGCTTTACGTCTACCAACAACTGCTCACACTGCCAAACCAATTCACCGGACAATTATATCCATGCTCTTTGGTTCTGTCCACCAGTTCAGAAGTTTTGGCGCGAGATATGTGAAGACTTATCAAAGTGTCTGAAATGTAACATTCCAACTTCCCCCTTAGTGTGTTTGTTGGGCAGCTTAGATAATGTCACTTCAGAAAAGAATATCGCCCATATGGTTTTCACTGCCCTATGCATAGCCAAGAAAACAGTCCTCATGAACTGGAAAAATAAAAATAATCTTAATTCTAACCAATATAGAAATTATCTATTAGATTACATTAGTCTTGATACAGCCTCTGCCACCACATCAGATCAATTGCTCTGGGCCCCTTTGATCAGCTCCATCACCTAGTGGGGGTGGGGGGGTCATAGTTTGGTCCCGCCTTCACTGTTGTGATTGGTGTGGGGGTAGGGACAGGCTTAGGGCGTCGGGGGGTTCCCCGGAGGCATCTTCCTTGGGGGGCTCAACCCGGGGTAGCGGTCATGTCCGGTTAGGGGCTCTGTTGGCTCTCAGGTGACTGTTTCCTCGCGGCTGCGTGCAGCGGGGCTAGGGGAGGGTCTGTGCTGACAGACGTGAGTTACTGACCTGGTAGCCTGGCTGCCCCTGGGTGGGTCCGGGATGGGCGTGAGGTTCTGGGGGCGCTCCGTCTCTGGGCTGGGGCCCGGGCCGGGCCTCGGGGGCTTGGGTCCTGGTTGGTGTGTTGCCGGGGTTGTGGGCGGGTGGGTGCATGGGGGCCCAGTCCTGGAGCAGGGTGCCGCCGGTGCATCGAGCCACCTGGGGGGCTCTTCAACTGGTGGGGGAGATTGTCACATCTTGCAGGAGCTTTCCTCTCTTCAGGAGCTCTCTCTGCAGGAGGGGGAGATACAGGAGAGGTGGAGGAAGATCTCAGCCTGGGTGTTTATTGTCTTATGTAGTCTGGAAGATGAGTGGATGGTGGGGTGGGTGCAGTTTTCTCTGTGGTGGGGTTGGGTGGACTGTCCCGGGCTCTGTGGGGCCGGGAGGCGCTGCTGCACTGGGCCCCGGTCTGGATGGGCCTGGGCCCCCTTTCCCTGGCGGGTCGCGGAGTATGGGGGTGCCTACTGGGGTCAGCGGGGGAGCTGGCCCCAGGGAGGGGTCACTTGCCCCTCCCTTCCTTCCCTCCCCATCTCCAGCTGCCTCCCTCTTCCTGCTCCACCACAACCACCCACACATGCAGGACCTTGGAGTAGGGGTATGTCACCAGGGTGCAGAGGAGGCTACCCCCCCCCCCCCCCCCCTCTCTGTTCCCTTCTGGCTGCCTCTGCCTCAATTTTATCCCACAACTTAGACATTCACATTACTCACACTCTCATTACACATACATATAGGATCTTGGGGGTGGGCACAATACACGGAATCCAAAGTACCATCAGGGTGTACACCTCACCCCTGGCGTCGTCGCCCACCTCTCAATTTTAAATACACGTAGACATTGAGGGCTAGCAGGAGGGACCATGCGTTTACCTGCTGCTCTCTGGCAGGTAGCTCCATGCCCTCCTGGGTTTTAAATGCACCTTAGAACACACATGCATCAACACTACAATGAGCGGGTGGAGGGAGGTTTGGAGTCTTCTCTCACCCCCATTCTCTGCGGCCTGCTGGAGCGGGGGGGCTGGGAGGAGGAGTTGGCCGTCCGACTGCGGTCTGGAGTGTGGGGCCTCCCTGCTGCTGCCGAGTCGGGGCGGTCTGCCTCCCCCCACCGCAGGGAAAAGGGTAACACCACCTGGGTCTGGGTGCAGTTCCCCCCTCCAGGGGCAAGGGTACCTAGACCCGGTTTGTAGAGTACGCTTGGGGAGTGTGATCGTGTGTACAGCGTCTCTTTATGTCTGTCTCCACGTTGGTTGAGTGTGGAGTAAGTGCATATGAGAGCATGAGGGTGGGAACGGATGTTTGTATATGTGTGTGCCTGTATGTCTGTGTCTATATGTCAGGTTGGGTGTCAGGCGCCACCTCTCTGGGGACATCTTAGGCCCTCCAAGGTTTGGAGGCCTATCTCCCCCTTCCACCACTTCCCCTGCCAGTGGCGGACTCCCTCAGACATCGGTGCGTTGGTGGTTCTTTGTGTCCGGGGATGGGCGTCCAGGTACACACCGGTTCACTCCTTGGCGGCCGCTTATCAGGGCCTGGAGCCTGGGGCTCGGTCGGGCCACTTCGGAGGTGGGGTGCCCCCGGCCTCTCGGCCTGGGGCTCGGTCACTCAGGCACGGCTGGCTGCCGGCGGAGCTCACGGGCGCATCACTGCAACTTCCCCTGGCTTCTGCTCCGCGGCTGCTGAGTGAGCCCTCATCTGGGACTCTCCTCAGCTCTTTCTGGGACAGTGGCGCGGCTGCCCCTCTGTTGGTCTTCCTTGGTCTCTTGTGTTCTTGGGGCCTCTGGATGTCTGGAGTTTTGATCTCCTCCATACCTGCTTCATGCCCTGGAGGACGGGGCTGTGGCCCCCCCACACCCTCTAGCAGATCATTACATGAAGGAACCTTTTAAAAAAAAAAAAAAAAAACAAGCGCGTCCATGCTCACAAGTGTACACACGGGTGATCACACCCACAAACTACACCCTTTTTGGCTCCTACCTCAAAGCACACTGTGTTCTGTTGATCTTATGTGCTGCACAATAATGTTTAATATTTAGTATTTACTGTCATATTCCCATATATCATTGTGATGTTGTTTATTCTATTACTCTTGTTCTCTTCTGCTTGTTTTCTTTTTTCTTTCTCAGCAGGTGATCCAGGTGATTGATATATGAATTTTTTTTTTTTTTTTTTTTTGCTGCCCATTCTGTTGGTTTTTGTCTTTTGCCCTTCTCCCCCGTCCCTCTTCTCAGCTGTTTCTCTTTCCCTCTTTCTTTCTCCCCTTCTTTCCCCCAGTCAAGTCTGTCCCGTATTCAGTAAGTGAAAATAAAACAAACAATAAAAGGTGAATCAAATGGACCATCACGGCAAGGCTGGGATGGTCAATTTGTCAAAGTAAATCCGTTGGGCATCTTTCTTTGCCTTTAGACAACAATTCTGATGGCAAAAGAGCCAAACGGGACAGGCGAAAAAATAAAAAAATAAGACATTGTATGTGAGGAGCAGGATTTTGAATTCTGAATTTGACAGGGAGCCAATGAAGGGAAGCCAATACAGGAGAAATATGCTCTCTCTTTCTAGTCCCTGTCAGGACTCTTGCTGCAGCATTTTGGATTAACTGAAGGTTTTTCAGGGAGTTTTTAGGACATCCAGATAATAATGAATTACAGTAGTCCAGCCTGGAAGTAATAAATGCATGAACTAGTTTTTCAGCGTCACTCTGAGACAGGATATTTCTAATTTTAGAGATGTTGTGCAAACTGAAGAAAGCAGTCTTAAATATTTGTTTAATATGTGCATTGAAGGACATATCCTGGTCAAAAATGACTCCAAGGTTCCTCACAGTGTTACTGGAGGCCAAGGTAATGCTATCCAGAGGAAGAATCTGGTTAGATACCATATTTCTAAGATTTTCAGGGCCGAGTACAATAACCTCAGTTTGATCTGAATTAATAAGCAGAAAGTTAGTGGCCATCCAGGTCTTTATGTCTTTAAGACATTCCTGCAGTTTAACTAATTGGTGTGTGTTATCTGGCTTCATGGACAGATAGAGCTGGGTGTCATCTGCATAGCAGTGAAAATTTATGCTATGTCTTCTAATGATGCTGCCTAAGGTAAGCATGTATAATGTAAACAGAATTGGTCCTAGCACTGAACCCTGTGGAACTCCATAATTAACCTCTGTGTGTGAATAGGACTCTCCATTTACATGCACAAATTGGAGATATTATGGTCGACAGTATTGAACGCTGCACTGAGGTCTAGCAGGACAAGCACAGAGATGAGTCCACTGTCAAAGGCCATAAGAAGATCATTTGTAACCTTTACTAAAGATGTTTCTGTGTTGTGATGAGCTCTGAAACTGACTGAAACTCTTCAAATAAGCCATTCCTCTGCAGATGATCTGTTAGCTGTTTGACAACTACTCTTTCAAGGATTTTTGATATGAAAGGAAGGTTGGAGATTGGCCTATAATTAGCTAAGACTGCTGGGTCTAGAGATACTTTTTAAGTAAAGGTTTAACTACAGCCAGCTTGAAGGCCTGTGGTACATAGCCGATTATTAGAGATAGGTTGATCATATTTAAGATTGAAGCATTAATTAATGGCAGGACTTCTTTGAGCAGTTTCCTTGAACTGTTTGGAGGAAGTAAGTATTGAAGTTAACTCAGAAAGATCAATTGGAGAAAAAGAGTCTAAATGAATATCAATGGTACTAAAAGTAGCTGTAGATAATATTACATCTGTGGGATGATTATGAGTCCTTTTTTCTCTAATGATTAAAATGTTATTTGTGAAGAAGTTCATGAAGTCATTACTAGTTAACATTAAAGGGATGGTTGGCTCGACAGAGCTCTGACTTTTTGTCAGCCTGGCTACAGTGCTGAAGAGAAACCTGGGGTTGTTCTTATTTTCTTCAATCAGTGACGAATAATAAGATGTTCTGGCTTTGCGGAGGGCTTTCTTATAAAGCAGCAAACTATTTCTCCAGGCTAAATGATGATCCTCTAAATTTGTGACACCATTTCCTCTCCAGCTTATGAGTCATCTGCTTTAGGCTACATGTTTGAGAATTATACCACGGAGTCAGGTACTTCTGATTTGAGGCCTTAGTTTTCACCGGAGCTACAGTATCCAGAGTTGTACGTAGTGAGGAGGTAAAATTATTAACAAGATGATCAACCTCTGTTGGAGTAGCGTTCAGATAGCTGCTCTGCTCTATGTTGGTACAGGGCATTGAAGATGATAACAGTGGGCGGATTATATTCTTAAACTTAGTTACAGCGCTTTCAGAAAGACATCTACTGTGATAAAGTCTACTCTCCACTGCTGTGTTATCAATTATTGTAAATGTAAATGTTATCAGGAAATGATCAGCCAGGAGAGAAACACTGTTAAATGTTCAGTTTCTATGCCATATGTTAAAACAAGATCTAGAGTGTGATTAAAGTGGTGGGTGGGTTCTTTTACATTTTGAGAGAAGCCAATTGAGTCTAATAACAGATTAAATGCCATGTTGAGGCTGTCATTTTTAGCATCTACATGGATGTTAAAAATCACCCACAATAATTATTTTATCTGAGCTGAGCACTAAATCAGATAAAAAGTCTCAGAAATCAGACAGGCCCAGGTGGACAATAGATGATAACAAAGTAAGACTGGTTTCTGAGTTTCACAGCTGGGGTGGACAGGGCTAAGCATCAGGCTTTCAAATGAATTAAAAGTCTGTGTGGATCTTTGGTTGATTAATAGGCTGGTGTGAAAAATTGCTGCCACACCCCCCCTTCGGCCTGTGCTTCGAGACTTCTGGTAGTTAGAATGACTCGGGGGTGTTGATTCATTTAAACTAACATAACCATCCTGCTGCAACCAGAGTAAATCGATTTGTTGATCAATTACTAAGTCATGTACTAACAGAGACATGGAGGAGAGAGACCTAATATTTAATAATCCACATTTCACTGTTTTACTCTTTGGTTCAGATGTGGATACTGTATTGTTCTTTCTTTGTGATTTTTTAATGTTTAAGTTGTTTGTTGCTGGTTTTTAGTTTGTTTTTTGTCTGTTTGGGAGCTGACACAGTCTCCATGGATATGGTTTTTTGGGGGGGGGTAACAGGAGCTGCAGAGAGGTGTGTAAGACTGCAACTCTGCTTCCTGGTCCCAACTCTGGATAGTCATATTTTGGGGGGGTTTAATAAATTTGTCCATATTTCTAGAAATGAAAGCTGCTCCATCCAAAGTGGGATGGATGCCGTCTCTCCTAACAAGACCAGTAGGGGTGCAACGATATTCGTATCGATATTGAACCGTTCGATACAGTGCTTTCGGTTCAGTACGCATATGTATCGAACAATACAACATTTGTAATTTATTTTATCAACTTTCCTTCTGACGATGCTGTCAGTGTTGAGCGCTCAGTGAATCTGCGTTCGACTACTCCGCCTAGGCTGCACTGTCGAGCGCAGATCCACTGAGCGCTCCACACAGACAGCATAGTCAGAAGGAAGAGCGCAGGGCAAGCTAGCGAGACAGAAGTTAAGCTCTCCTTGCAACATGGCAAGTTGAACCTCTCCCACCCTCATTCAGATCTGGCGTTTGGAATTATTTTGGTTTTCATGTGACGTATGACCCTGAAGGTAAGCACGTCATGGACTAAAGTAAAACAGTATGTTGCATGTGCCACGCAATGCTCAATTACATGGGTGGGAGCTAGTGTGTTAGCGCAGTTAGCTCGTTAACGTGTTGGCCGTCTAGCCCCATGCACAGGGCGATCGGGGTAGCTCGTTAACGGAGATTTGCCGTGTTGTGGCGTTAAGGTCATTTTAACGAGGTTAACCTGAAAGCACTAGTGGGAACACAACGAATATGACTGCACATTTACACAGACATCATCCTAGTGCAAAGACAAAAACAACAAGCATGCATGCTACAAACTTTACCCGAGTCATTTAGACAGCCGTTAGCACATGATTCTCCTTATGGGGACTTGATATGTTTAATATGCTGCTGAGAATATAGCCCAGAAGAAGCGGATAGTATAGCTTTTATTTTGGAAAGAGCCATTTCTCTGTAATAAACTCTTTTCCAAAGATGAGTGATTTCTCAATCAGATACAGGGCTCGCAAAATCGCTAGCCTGATGTCCTGGGGCTAGCGATTTTTCCAGTCGGGCTACCAAAATCTATCTCTGCCCTGCCCGTCCGGCTATTGTAGGAAGGAAAAATATATGTCAATGCTTTTGAATTCTTTCGGAAATGTAGCTGGGTAATTATGTCATTGGCATCGGTGAGCCACTGTCAATATGTGACATATTGAAATCGCGTTTGAATTTGCGCTTGTTTTTTTGCTTTCACTTTGCAATCGCGTGAACTGTGTATAGAGAGCGACAGTACTGATTGGTGAGTGATGATAATTTATGCACCAATTCCTCTGACATCGTCTTATCAATCGTTAGCTTACTATGCAAACATGACAAGTGAAATCTCCTGCAGCAAGCTTAAACATGTGAGAGGTTGATCGCGCAGAGAATCGCTGAGCTTATGTGAGTGCGTGTGTAAAAGCAGCAGTATATATATTTTAGTTCTGCTGAGCCAAATAAGACAGGTCAGGGTGAAGAAGTGACAGCCAAAGAAAAGCTTACCGCAAAACGGAAAAGTTATGACAAATCAGACTATAAGGCAAAAAGAAAGTGCAGCTTTATGGTTTCATGGCCAAAATAATTTCTGTGGCTGCAATATGACGAGCTAAATAACCAGGGGTGCAGATAAGTGGTCCGCAGGTGCGCATTCGCTGTCAAAATAAAAAACACGCACAAGGGTTAGGGTTAAATTTAAAAACTGTACTTTTGAGTTAAAATATATATTTATAATTTTAATAAATGACAAATTAAAAATGCATGAACATTTTATTTTGTATCGAAAAAATATCGAACCGTGACACCAAAGTATCGAACCGAACCGAACCGTGAATTTTGTGTATCGTTGCACCCCTAAAGACCAGGTTTCCTCCAGAAGGTTTGCCACTTATCTATGAAGCCCACATCGTGTCTTGGACACCACTCAGACAGCCAGCAATTTAAGGAGAACATGCGGCTAAACATGTCACTCCTGGTCTGATTGGGGAGGGGACCAGAGAAAACTACAGGAAGACAATTGACTATGGTTGCCGTTGTCTCTAGCGTCACATGTCTGAGAACAGAATCACCAATTACCAGAGTTTGACCCCCAGCGGGTGTGTCACCGAGTGGGGAAAAACGGTTAGACACATGAACAGGTTGGTCGTGTACCTGGGGCTTCTGTTTAAAACTATGCTTCCTCCTCACCGTCACCCAGCGGCCCTCTTTCCCCAGCTGCTTGGGGTCTGCCAGGGAACAGCTAGCGGGGCCTACTCCATCTTTGGCTGTACCAGCTACAGGGGCCTGGCTAGCTAGGGGTGAATGAAGGGTGCGAAGCCGAGTCTCCAATTCAGTAATCCTGGCCTCCAGAGCTGCAAAAATGATACATTTGTTACAAGTATCATTACTGCTAAAGGAGGCCAAGGAGTAACTAAACATCTGACACAATGAGCAGGAAAGTGCAGGAGGGACAGGTGAAGAGGCCATGCTGCTAGCGAGTCGGCTATGAGCTAAGCTAAGCTAGCGAAACAGTAAAGACACAGTGAGTGAATACTTTGCCTATAAGTTAGGTAGTGAGTACACAGAAAGTGGGCTTCGGGTGAAGCACGTGAAGATTATACTATGAAATAAGAAGGTATCTAAAAGTTCTTAATTAATTTGCCGAGCAGATAAGCTACTCAAAAGCATCCCTGTGTTTGAGCAGGAACAGGACATTCAGTAAAACATTCAGTAAAACAAACAGCTGAATAGCATTTCTTCATAAATACAGTACTTGGACTTCCAAAATCAAAACAAGACAGAAACATGACTTTTCTGGTTTCTCCTGTTTTGAGGTGACGACAGATCAGTATAATTGTCTCATGCACTCAAATTCATTTCAAAGAGTACACAAACACCACATGAACTTGCCCAAACACATCTGTGTCAACAGTACTGGTCATATTCATGCTTGCTGACATGAAACCATAGTCAGGCAGATTTAGATCTGAATAACACAGTCAGTCCTGACTTCTTCCATTATTAGGAAAACATGGCTACCACTTTAAACATAATGGATCCCAGATTTCATCACCCATCAACACAATCCTAATCCTTGATCATCATCCCATTGGAAGATTGTTTAGAAATGGACAAATGTTGGTCTCTCAATTCATTTGTTGCTGTTGCGAGTGTTAGGAGTCAGACCTCGTCCTCCTCCTTCCACCTTTCTGACAACATTTCACCATTTTATTTTGGTGAAATGTTGTCAGAAATATCTACTCACTTAGACTGCACTAAGGATGACAGAGACCATGAACACTGTTTTATCTGAGAGGAGCAGAGAAGATGAAAGGTAGAAAAAGGGTGAAGCAGAAGCTGAGCTCTCTCTGAGGGAGCTTCATACACAGGTCTAACTCTGTACTGCTTAAACCGATTCACAAACAGAGGCTTCGCCACATGCTCTGCAGGTTGACGGGTGTTTTCACAGCAGAAGCTTGAGCAGACGCTGACAAACATTAAAGCTTTGTGAAAGTTTATGGCTGCATCTATGACAGCTGATGAGTCATTAAAACAATTTCCTCCGAGGGTTACTGATGTAAAGAGTGAGAAGAAGAAGGTGGGGGTGGCACGTTGTCACAGCTTACTTATCAAAACCAAAGGTCAACTTAAGCTGCAGGGTAAAAATCAATATCATGATAATTATCACTCCTTAATTTTATTTAAACCCCAGGTCACATAAAGGCTATTTCATCCTGATCATTCTGGGATTTATTTCCACCAACTGCTATTATTACTATTTGTTACATTTTCTTGCTCTTTTTTTTTTTTACATCATTACAATGTCAGACCATCAAAATTTCACAGAACCCAAGATGATGCTTTTTCATTGCTTAGCCCTGGACCTATATACAATCAGTTTACAGCAATTTAATTTAAAAAATAAAAACAGAAAAAAAAGCAGAAAATGATCATGTTGGAGGTGCTGAAAGACTGAAATTAGCAGCTTTTCCTCACTAAATGGCCAAAGTGAAGGTGATGTAAGCTCTTCTACAGTTGTGTACTTTAATATTCCCACATTAATCCATGTGTCTAATCTTCTAATGAACTACGACGGCATATGAAGCTCAATGATGGAAGGAAAATCTTTGATACTGAAGTTTCAAAGTTGTGAGAAAAACGTGGCAGATTTGTAATGGATAACTCGGAAAACAGTGTTTTTTAGTTAAGGAAACTCATCACTTTGGGCATCAGGTTTGCCATGCACCATGCCAACGTTGACCTAATTAAATTATGCTTTTGAATTGGGTTTAGCAACAAAGAAATGATTCTCAGCTAAAATCACAAACATCATATTATCATAAGCATGCAGACTTTGCAGAGATGCTGTTGTGACCTGGGTCTATCCAAAAGAAAAGAGCAGACAAGAACAAAAGCACAATGAACAGATGCAAGGATATTACTGGTTACACCTTTGAGCTATTTGAATGGGACTTGTGGTACCACAGGACACAATCTGACTGATTATTAAAGCAACTGATCCCCACAGTGTGGAGACTCAAAGAGGTCAACATCTTAGGCAACAGCACTAAAGTTCCATATGCTATTTGGCAGATGGACTCTTAGGATAAACCTTATGGTATAGGGATTCCTGGATGCATTGATGATTTCCGTTGTTGGATGGAGGCATCAAAAACAAATAACGATGCCAAGGTTGTTGCTGACTCATATTTAAAGCGTTGTGCTTGGGTTGTTGTACAGAGAAGTTTTTTTTTCACATATCTGCCACTTTAACATAAAAAATTTTGACTCTTATTTTTTCCTACCTTCAGTGGCCCTAACATGTACCCAGCACTGTTCTTCATATTATACATTTTGCATGATCTTCTACATATTTTTAAGTTACTTGATGAATAACTTGCTTGCATCGGTGGTTTTTAATATAACATAGTAAAAAGACCACTTGGAACAAGGATAAACTTGCGTACCACTCAACATATGAATTTCCACTACTTAAAGACCAATTATGATGTCATCTTCATCATTTTCAATCCAGTCCTTTTATCTCAACAATAAGAGCAATTTTTATTTGCTAAGCTACCAAAGCACAAAAACTCATGTCCACCGATCAGGTGATCACTGAAAGGTGAAGTAAATAACACTGATCGTCTCGTCATGGTGGCACTTCTAGAGAGCAAGTGAACATTTGGTCCTCAAAGTTGATGTGTAGAATCACCAAAAACAGGCAGGCGTAAGGACTTGAGCGCCTTCAACAGGGGCCAAATATTAATGGCTAGATGAGTCGGTGAGAGCATTTCCGAAGATGCTGCTCTGGTGGGGTGTTCCTGGTCCGCAGTGGTCAGGATCTATCTAAAGTCATCAGAGAAAGGAACAATGGTGAACCAGAGTCATAAGCGGCCAAAGCTCACTGATGTGCATCACAGATTATTACGTATGGCGCTGCGTAGCAACAAACAAAGCAGGATGCTCACGCTGACCCTGTGGACTACCAAACGAGCCAACAATGGGCATCTGAGCATGAGAACCATGGACTAGTGGAGTCCATGGTTTGATGGGTCAGAGCTGTTAATAGCAGCAAAAGGGGGACCAAACACAGCATTAGTCAGGTGTTCATAATGATCTTCTTGCTGGGTGTAATTCAAGAGATGAACCCATGTTGTGCCTACACATAGGAAATAATCATGCAAAATACATTAAAATGCATCTTTAGGCACTTTCAGGTTGTCAAAAAAACAATTTGTTGACATTTCTTTAGTTGAATCTAGAGCTGGGCGATAGAACGATAACGATATGTATCGCGATATAACTTTTACTCGATAGAGAAATTAAGCTATCGCGATAGACCTCGCCGCTCTTGTCCTCTTAAAAAAAAAAAAAAAAAAAAAAAAGGTCAGCCAATCCAAATTAAGTAGCGCAGAGCCGAACCAATCACAGCCGCAGCGTCACGTCGCGTGCCTTGTTACGTACAGCACAAGTGCCAAGCCGCACGTGTGTTTGTTTGGGAAGCAGCCAGCGGGTAATGGAGCCAGCGCGTAATGGAGGAAATGAGTGTGCCGACTAGAAAAATCAACCGAGCGTGACCGAAGAGAAAACAGATGATGGTTCCAATGCCGGAGAGATTGTCGAACGGAAGAGCCATAGAAGTTCCGTAGTGTGAAGGTATTTCGGCTATTTCAAGTCTGACAAAAAACAGAGTAGCGTGCACTGTAAATTGTGCCGAAAGCAAGTCTGGAAATACAATAAACTGGTGCATGCGTCACACTGTGCGCCACGTTATTGTTTCGGTGAAATGAATTTCTACAATACTGTTACTGTTAATTCTACTCTCTGCAGTGTTTAAATGCTTACATATACACACAGTTACTGTCCCTCCACACATACGACTCGGTTCTGCTTCTATGCCCCAGCTTTGTTTACTTTTTCCCACCGAGGCTTCTAGACTTCTGATTGGCCAATATTTCTGCACGGTTAGGAATCTAGCGCCACCTGCTGCTTTGGCATGTTCATAGCAGAGTTTTCCTTCATTTCTGCCTTTATGTGTGGACGGGATTATTTTTTAAAACGAAAACGTAAAATCTCCGTTTTCAAAAATACCCGTGTACGTGTGGACGTAGCCTCAGTCTCTGACTGGAAGCGCTAATTCGTCATTCGGCTTTTGTCAGACTAAAGTAACTGTTAAAACTGTTTGAAAAGCTAAGCTATACAACAAGGAGAGATTGAGAATTTCCTTTTAGTTCTCAGTTTATTTGATATTGACAAAAGTTAGTCAGTTTTGTCTGTTCTTCTGTAAAACAAACTAAGATTTGTTTTTAGAATTAATATTTTGTTTCTAAGTGGAATTGACAATTTAGTCTGTTTCGTTTGTTCTATTTTGAAACTTAAACGCTTTAGCGGCTGCCTTTTGTGTAGTTTGCAATATTTGCCTTTATTTACAGTGGGGCAAAAAAGTATTTAGTCAGCCACCGATTGTGCAAGTTCCCCCACTTAAAATGATGACAGAGGTCAGTAATTTGCACCAGAGGTACACTTCAACTGTGAGAGACAGAATGTGAAAAAAAAATCCATGAATTCACATGGTAGGATTTGTAAAGAATTTATTCGTAAATTAGGGTGGAAAAGAAGTATTTGGTCACCTCAAACAAGGAAAATCTCTGGCTCTCACAGACCTGTAACATCTTCTGTAAGAAGCTTTTCTGTCCCCCACTCGTTACCTGTATGAATGGCACCTGTTTGAACTCATCATCTGTATAAAAGACACCTGTCCACAGCCTCAAACAGTCAGACTCCAAACTCCGCCATGGCCAAGACCAAAGAGCTTTCGAAGGACACCAGGAAAAGTATTGTAGACCTGCACCAGACTGGGAAGAGTGAATCTACAATAGGCAAGCAGCTTGGTGTGAAGAAATCAACTGTGGGAGCAATCATCAGAAAATGGAAGACATACAAGACCACTGATAATCTCCCTTGATCTGGGGCTCCACGCAAGATCTCATCCCGTGGGGTCAAAATGATCATGAGAACGGTGAGCAAAGATCCCAGAACCATACGGGGGGACCTGGTGAATGACCTGCAGAGAGCTGGGACCAAAGTAACAAAGGTCACCATCAGTAACACACTACAACGGCAGGGAATCAAATCCCGCAGTGCCAGACGTGTTCCGCTGCTGAAGCCAGTGCATGTCCAGGCCCGTCTGAAGTTTGCCAGAGAGCACATGGATGATACAGCAGAGGATTGGGAGAATGTCATGTGGTCAGATGAAACCAAAGTAGAACTTTTTGGTATAAACTCAACTCGTCGTGTTTGGAGAAAGAAGAATACTGAGTTGCATCCCAAGAACACCATACCTACTGTGAAGCATGGGGGTGGAAACATCATGCTATGGGGCTGTTTTTCTGCCAAGGGGACAGGACGACTGATCCGTGTTAAGGACAGAATGAATGGGGCCATGTATCGTGAGATTTTGAGCCAAAACCTCCTTCCATCAGTGAGAACTTTGAAGATGAAACGAGGCTGGGTCTTCCAACATGACAATGATCCAAAACACACCACCCGGGCAACAAAGGAGTGGCTCCGTAAGAAGCATTTGAAAGTCCTGGAGTGGCCTAGCCAGTCTCCAGACCTCAACCCCATAGAAAATCTGTGGCGGGAGTTGAAAGTCCGTGTTGCTTGGCGACAGCCCCAAAACATCACTGCTCTCAAGAAGATCTGCATGGAGGAATGGGCCAAAATACCAGCTACTGTGTGTGCAAACCTGGTAAAGACCTATAGTAAATGTTTGACCTCTGTTATTTCCAACAAAGGTTATGTTACAAAGTATTGAGTTGTATTTTTGTTATTGACCAAATACTTATTTTCCACCCTGATTTACGAATAAATTCTTTACAAATCCTACCATGTGGATTCATGGATTTTTTTTTTCACATTCTGTCTCTCACAGTTGAAGTGTACCTCTGGTGCAAATTACTGACCTCTGTCATCATTTTAGGTGGGGGAACTTGCACAATCGGTGGCTGACTAAATACTTTTTTGCCCCACTGTATCTGAAAAAGTCTCATGTTCCTTAAGTACATCTACCCTGTTGAACTTATTATGGGAAATAAATATTTAAATAAAAACAAGCTGCTGATTATTTCACATTTTACTTGTGAGCAACGGCACATTTAAATCTTACAAATATAGTTATTTGGCTTATATCGTGATAGATATCGTTATCGCCTGAAATGAAAAAAACATATCGTGATATGAAAAAATCTCATATCGCCCAGCTCTAGTTGAATCTATGAAAAAGAAAATGCTAAAGGCAAAAATACAATAGTACTTATTTTTCCAGACCACAGACTAATTCCAGATGTTTGACTTTTCCAACAGCCTGATCAAAGAAATGTTGGTCACGTGGTTATGTATCCCTGTCCCCGTGTCAGGGCTAGACGAGTGGTGATTAGTGATAATAATTCTAATTGAGGGATAATGAATAATGTTGGCATCTCTTTTTCTCATTGAAAAATTAATCCTGATTTGGACACTGAAGGCTTTCAGCTCAGTCGCAGTTATCTGCATCTCCCACATGTGGACTTGGCTGGATGACCCAGGTAAATTAACAGTAATATGAGTGTACATGGACGGAACTTTTAGGGTAATGTCTTTGTATTTGTTATTCATCTGAGACGAACACACTACGGACAACTGATTTACTCACCTTTCCTTCAAAAGGTTGGTCACTGCTAAGGAGCCAGCCCCAGACCTTTCCAGACTTTGTCTTTCCCTCACCAGCTGTCTCATAGGCCAGGCTGTTATTGTGACGCTGATCCAAGATGTGGAACATGTCCCTAAAATAGGTTTCAGCACTTTGAGTCTGGGTGGGCAGAGCAGGTCATCTACTAATGGGAGGGTTGGTGGTTGTTTGACCCCTTGCTTCTCCAGTCTGCATGCCTAAATATCCTTCAAAATAAGATTTTTTTTTTCGGATTTGTGTCAGCTTTCCGGTGCAGATCCCTCCCATTGCTCATTATGCTGTTGAGCATATCATAGGACACTTTTCTCAGCTGGCCTCTGGCTGATATATGAAGTTAAAAATTCTGTCCTCTGTGATTTAGCTTGCAAAACTGAATCACTGTATTAAGTGAGTGACAGATGAAACGCTGCTGCTGCCAGCGTGAGTTTAGTCCTCAGTCCACCACACTGCAAAGGCCATGCTCACTCCCAGGAGGACCCAAGATCTCGCCTCAACTGCTCTTGCTCAGATGTTGCTAACAGGCTCCGTTCTTTAATCTCCTCGTCCAGCTTCCAAATTTTCAGAGTCGATGTAAAAACGGCAGACATATGGTGCCACACATGGAGCACCAACACGCCCATTCAGGCTGTGAGCAGATGAAGCAGCAGCTTGTTCATCAGCCACAGTTGGTGGTTCGATTAGTCACCTCTCTAGCAGGTCGGCACACTAATCGCCAAACCGTGAGTCTCTGCTTCACCTCCACATGCGTAACCATCCATATTTCTGTTTCAAAGACCTCACTGCTGATTTGGACTGCACTGGTTCATACAGGGGGCTTAAATGAACCGACAGAAGCCACATTTCTGCATGTGAGAAGCCACAATGACCCGGTGTCTGCCACTGTTATGCAGACACAATGAAGAAAAAAGATATTTAACCTTTTTTTTGAAAACAAAGAAAAGGGAACCATGTGAAATAATGCCCAAATTTTTTACTCAGTTGTATATAGTATTTGTATTTGTATTCTATTTTTATCTTATTGTATATTTATTTTATTTTATTCTACTGTATATAGTATTTTATTTTATTCTATTCTGTACAGTTGTGTACTGTATTTATTCTTATTGTATTCTAATTTTTGCCTCATAACTTTTGCACTGTCCACTTCCTGCTGTGACAAAACAAATTTCCCAAGTGTGGGACTAATAAAGGTTATCTTATCTTATCTTATCTTAAATAACTAAAAACATGGAAGAATTTTAACAATGGGGGGAAAACATACAAAAATGAATGATTAAAATGAAGAGTTTAGTAATAAATAAACATGAAAGAAGATTTCATTTTTCTTTATTTTTTTCATTATCTTTTTGTCTTTTTTCCCACACCTCCTGCCTTTTTTTGTTTCACTCTAACGCTGCACTGCTTTTTTACTTTATTTATCAGTACACAACAAATATCTTACTTTCACTTTGAACCAGGAATCCAGATGAACTTCCAGAGTTTTCCCTCGGGATGCTGCATTTGCTTACTGTACAGATACCACAGTATAATGTGTAATTAGCAAGATAGCAGCACTAAGTGAAGGCTAATGAGCAAGAAAGAATATCACAAGAGCCACTGCTGTTTACTCCAAAAATGCTAAAGCCTGAGCAAAACAAATCCCTAATGGATAAATTATCAGAAACTGAGCTCTAAAGAAAGAAAAAAATAGCATTTCTCAGACACTGGATCAAAGCAGCGGGAGAGAGGAGGGCCGAGCAGACGCCGCTCAGCCTCAGAAATGTGTCAAGGTTTGTTTGGTGGTTAATAAAAGGGCCTCCTTCTTTGTCTTCTGTTGAAATGCATGCGTGGTTTTACATTCTGCTTTACTGAGGAATTTATTTTTACAAAACGTGTTTTGTTTTTGTGTGGCGTTTTATCATTTACTGTGACCAACTTAGTTGTTTGGGGGGGGAAAGCTGCTACTAAATGCAGAGTGTAAAATCCAGGCCAGACTTGGATCCATCAGAAAGCTGGATGAATCCATTCTGTGTCTTAAGAAAAAAAAAAACTACTTCCTACAGGAAATATAAAACAGGCAGCTGCCATTTATATATAAGGCCAAACTGTAATGGACAGTAACTTATGGTTACTTATGATTATCGCACTCCTGAAAAACTACAGTCCTATATTCTGCTAGAGGCAGTGATTCATACAGCGCAGAGCAGAGTTCCTGGTCAGTTGTAGCATGCTGATTTATAAATGACAGCTGACAGAGTGTGATATGTCAACAGATATTTCCTAAAAGACTCTATCATGTGCTCATGGATAAATCCTGGATATCTGTGAGGTTTAGATAGCCAGCGCTGTCCTGTAGGTATTTTAATAGCTACTGTATCCTGCACATGTTGGGAGATATTTATAAACACAAATGAATGCAGAGACAGTTTGAGTGTGCAGCACATGCGGCACAGTCATGCAATGCATTCACAAAATGTTGCTAACGAGTTTGTGTAAAACGTTGCTGGTTCAGAAACAATGATGTCATCAGCTCCATGTAATTTCATCTGATGTGCACTTGGAGCTACGGCTGCTGAATTAATGGAACTGAACTGAAATTTCCATTCTGGCTTCCAACAGAAAAAGATGACTGAAAACAAAAAGGCCTTTGGCCAACAAGATCTATTAAGAGGAACTAAAAGCCATTAAAAGTCTTCTGTTCTGGATCACGAAGGGTCTGTCACCTTGGTCGCAGCTCTAAATCACTCCCTGCGTGCGTACAGCACGGGTTTCCTGAGATGTGTAGCCTGAGCCGGGTACAGGCCACAATTGGACCTGCTGACATAGGCAGTGTAGGATACACAACACCGGGGAACCACGGTTATTCTCACACAGCCCTTTTCTGCTAGTACTCGGTCTCAGTCTCTGTCATTTTCCATTACAATTGAGTCCCACCTTATGTGCGTCAGACACATGTTGTTTTTTCAATTATTGCCATCATTGTTTTTCAAAAATGGTGGTTTTGATTTTCTTGAAGGAGTTGCTCTCACAACTCACAGTGACATCAGTGACTGGCCAATCGGTGGCATGCAGTCTGTTGCGATCATGGTTTTCCAAGCGCATGGAACTCCGGCGAGTAGGTTCTTAAAAAGGAACCGGCACCAGGTACTACCACTTAATGGTTTTGGCTTCCCTTCATTGGCTTCCTGTTAAATCCAGAATTGAATTCAAAATCCTGCTCCTCACATACAAGGTCTTAAATAATCAGGCCCCATCTTATCTTAATGAGCTTGTAGTACCATATCACCCTATTAGAGCACTTCGCTCTCGCTCTGCAGGCCTACTTGTTGTTCCTAGAGTATTTAAAAGTAGAATGGGAGGGAGAGCCTTCAGTTTTCAGGCCCCTCTTCTGTGGAACCAGCTTCCAGTTTGGATTCAGGAGACAGACACAATCTCTACTTTCAAGATTAGGCTTAAAACTTTCCTTTTTGCTAAAGCATATAGTTAGGGCTGGACCAGGTGACCCTGAATCCTCCCTTAGTTATGCTGGAATAGGTGTAGGCTGCCGGGGGATTCCCATGATGCATTGAGTTTTTCCTTTCCAGTCACCTTTCTCACTCACTATGTATTAACAGACCTCTCTGCATTGAATCATATCTGTTATTAACCTCTGTCTCTCTTCCACAGCATGTCTTTATCCTGTTTTCCTTCTCTCACCCCAACCGGTCGCAGCAGATGGCCCCGCCCCTCCCTGAGCCTGGTTCTGCCGGAGGTTTCTTTAAACCTCCGGCAGGGAGGTTAAAAGGGAGTTTTTCCTTCCCACTGTTGCCAAAGTGCTTGCTCATAGGGGGTCATATGATTGTTGGGTTTTTCTCTGTATCTATGAAGCACCTTGAGGCGACTTTTGTTGTGATTTGGCGCTATATAAATAAAATTGAATTGAATTGAAAACCTTAAAAACTGACTCTGGTCGAGCAACGCCGATCCCAGTGGGCACTAGTGGGAAAGGGCTATGAGTCACATCGAGCTCCAAATACCAGACAGCACTTTGTTATTTTATATCATAATTTATATTTGAAGTTCAAGGAAATCAACATGCGGATCCATCCACTGGAGCCCTTTTGTAAAATCAGCGAGCCCAAGCATCTTCTTTTTTTTCTCTTTTTTTTTTTTTTTTTAAATCGCTGAGATTAGAATTATTGTGCAGAATTTAAAAATGCTTTCTGCCATAATCGACAATATTTCTAAACTGTTTCAAATATTCTTACTTTTTTCTGTCTTTTCTGTTTATGTAAACAACTGCGCGCACTTTTTGATCACAATGTCACCAGTGATGTCACCACGCTCCCCCTCCCCCTAAGAAACAGTTAAATAATCTCCTGGCTGTTGTAATCCTCTGACATAACAGGCTGGCTAAATGCCTCCTGCAGTGTTTTCTCACAGATTGGGAATCTGGAACAGACAGCATTAAACCACAGACACACACACACTTTGCAATTTTCAAGAAAATACAAATCAACTTGAACAGCTGTAAAGTTTCTTACTAAAGGAGAAGCACCTGGGTGTTGGCTAAATGAATGATGAGCTAAATGTAAGCATGTGTTTCAAATCGTTCATGAAATAAAGAAAAATGACGGTTTTGAATCTGCTGGGCAGACTAAAGCACTGACAGTTTGAACTCAATTAAATAATCGTGTCTTTATGACTTATTGCAGACACATTAAACATGACAGTCTGGCCTCGTATCAGAAGCGGCGACGCATCACAGTGACATCAACAGCTGGATTTAAAAATTTAGCTTGAAGCTAAACTCTAGATGAACTCTGCAGATAGAGGCTTTTTAAAAGATTATGAAAGACCTGAGTTTGCACTTCCAGTTCAACAACCCTTCAGGGAATTTACCCCACAAATCTCCTTACAAAGGGCAGTGCACTTCTAGGTCTCGCTCTCAGTGGGGAAGAAGTGATCAGCCAGACCTCCAGTGTTTGTATTTGATGGGAAAACTTTTACCACAGTAAAAGTGCTGAAGCCTGTGGCAAGATATTTCACTCTGCATTCAGAAGACCAAAGTAATTTACAAAGTGCACTTCATTTTTGATTCACTGAGACCCGAAACACACAGAGCAAGGGAGCTGAAGGTCCATTTCCCATAAACCTCTATACACCCAAAAGTGCAACCACAGGGTTTGCCCTTCCAGTAACCATTAAACAGAATGCAGGTTTAAGGCACTTCCTTTTTATGCGGTGTGTAATGTCAACATATAAGCATTGTTGCATCTCTACACAAGAAATAAAGCAAAGACCTAAAAGGAAAAAAACCCAAACCACAGTTTTGATAAATTATATTAAATTAGATGACTGACTGCTACAAATGCAACAAAAACAACCCTGTAATATGTCAAATGAGACCGGAGCGTGCCACACGTCTGTGATCATGTGATCAACCCCAGGGCAGATCATTGTTTTGAGACCTTATTGCTAACTCACTCACTCTCTCTCTCTCTCTCTCTCACGCATCCACACACACACACACACACACACACACACACACACACACAGAAACTGAAAAATAATATCTTATAGCAATAATCAATAACACCAACAGCATTTTTCCAGCTTCTGATCAGTACCATGGACAACAACTGCAGTCAGAGGTCAGGCGAATGGACACATTTAACATAAGTTTATGCTACAAGCTCACAATGAATCGACTACTCAGCTACAGATTGAGCCTTGCTATTGTAACCTGAAGACAAGTGTAAAGTCTGTAAGCATGGAACAAATGAGAGAAGCCCATGAACCACAGGTCCTCACAGGCTGAGTGGACAGGGGATTGTACCAAACAAGCACACTCATTCATAGAGTTACTCAATCAATAACTGTTTCCACTGGACTAATTTCTATATAAATCAACCACACACAAGTCCACACATACATACATATGACTGCATATTTTCAACATATAAGTCGGAACAGCCTTTCAGTTCTTGACAAAAACACAAAGGAAATACAAGCAGTGGATTTCCCAGCATGCTCATCAGCCGTCCAAATGTTTCAGAATGTATACTGCATACATAAACTTGGGCTTTGGTCATGAGACAGAGCCACAAATGTAGTGGAGCTTTTTAACTCTGTCCCATTTTTATCTAACTGAGGAGAACGTGCACATTCAGCAAGTCTAAGTTGGTTTGGGGGGCTTTTATGCGCGACTGCCCAGGAACACACCGTCTTGTAGTCCGCCCCTGCCCACACCTCGATTTTCTTTTCCATTTCGATGTGGAGCAAAGAGCTCCACACACAAAAGCACATGACGAAACCTGGAGCAATGCCACAAGCTTTAAAAAAGAAATAGTTAATCCTCGTCCCCACAACTTTCATTTACACGGAGCGCATCTCAAGACCGTATCGTCAACTTTCACAGACACCCCGTCTGCTGTCCGCCTCATCCTCCACCTCCCATACTTTAAAGTCCCACTAACTTGACTCACATTTCCCAAAATAGCATTTCCACGATCAGTGAGGGTGTCGTGTTTCTGCGCTCCAACAGTTATCAGACACAACAACACATGTAGAGTAGCGCTGACAGCTCGGTGAGGATGAGCGCACACAAACCAGGGAAACCATACAAAACAAAAAGCAGAGTGGAGCTTCTCCGTGGACCAACAATCATGTTGAAGCGCTGAAAGAAAACTCTAAACCCAAAGTAAAATGACACACACACACACCTTTTACACTCACCTTTCATGGCAGTAATGACAAAATACATAGTTATAATCCAGGCTCGTGGAGAAAACAGTAACACAGCTCCCTGTGTGAGACCAGCGGCAGCTCTATCAGCACTGTCATCCTCCGGCTGCTCGGCACAGCATGAGGATACATGTGACTGCAACGTCATCGTTCTGGCCCCGCCCCATCACTTACCTGCACCTCTTATTGACACAGCTGTCAGCCAATGAGAGGACACTTTTAAAACACCGTGAGCGCACAATCTCAAAATTATATAAAACCACACAACAACAAAAAAAACCCAACACAAAAATATGAACCACTGATGAGAAGGAACACAGAATGACACCAAAGAAACACAAAGTACCACAGAGGGACACAAAATCAACAAAATGACCAATCTGCAACATTCATGTCAGTCAACTTTTGGTGTTGTTCTTACATCATCATCATGATGTTTGTCCAGGATCAACATTGCAACTGACCAATCACATTGTATAAGCAGTTAGCATTAGCCAAGAAGTTAGCTAATGCTATGAAAAACTATTACTAGCAAAAGAACATGAGTAACCTAAATTTGGTTAATAGCAAACATAACTTGATAATACCTAATAATAATTATTTTTTAAACCCTGAAATGCTGAGCACTTGTTCCAGAAGAGCGTTTTACATAAACAAAGACATTTTTTTCTCCTTCTTCCACATTCCAAAGATATGGCATCGCAACAAGGTGAGAGGCCAGTTGCAATGTTGATCCTGGACAAACATTATGATGACGCATGAACAACACCAGCAATATCAGGTAGACCGTAGTCAGGCAGCCTAGTAGTGCTGTACCACCTGTGAGGTGCTGATCCAGCAAAGAAAAAATAAAATCTCAAGAAGAGATGCTTTTAAATGCCTCCAGTCATACTTTTAGAACAGTTTTTATTTGACCTTACCAGTTATTCGCTGGTAAAGTAATGGCATTATGGTCCTGATCAATATTATAATTATAATGTTGCAATCTAAGATACTAAACAGTAACGTCAGTGAGGTAATCCAGACTGATTCCAACGTCAACGATTCCAAAATTTGTTGCAGTACAAACATGCTTGTTAATGCTGTACAGTTGGACATTTAAACAGGAGAGTGTATGGAAACAAACACTCGAGAAACACTCTGCAGAAGGAAGCCATATTCTACACCGACTGTATTTTTAAGTCATTTTTGGTGTTGCATCATTCCCCTCCTCTCCACCTCACACACACAAATCAGCATGAACACAAAATTACTACAAAATGCAGCAGTCTCTTACACATAAATTAAATAAAATAAAAATAAGAACATTTTTTGGTTTCTTTTATTTATAGTTATGTATTTTCCTCCATTTGGCTTCCTGGTGAGGCAGAAGGTTTCATTTAGACGGGAAGTTTATCAGATCTCTTAAAAGCAACAGCTAAAATGAAATGGGGTTTCTCTTTCCTCTCAAACAGCCTCGACTCTAACTGAGACGTTGGAAAGTTTTCTTTGAGATGTCAACATAACCGTGGTGCATCATTTCTACCAATTTGTCAGCTGCAGATTAATGCTGCCAGTTTCACTTTTTACCACATGCCAAAGATGTTTGACTGGTTCTCTCTGTGACAATAAGTTATTAAACAGGCTTTCTCATTATTGTGCTATCTTTGCATTTTGGTCATTATAGCAGCGAGATGGCACTGCTATTGTTAGGTCAAATTGAAGAAAACAACATTCTTCACTATCACTGAGCCCCATAATTTAAAAAGAAAAAAAAAACTGTCATGTCGCAGGTCAATTAGTTCAGATAGTTTTTGGTAATGAAACCCTGGCATGAGATCTGCAGCGGTGCAGACACAGATACATCACAAAGAGACAAATGAGATGCACAATAATGCCTAAAAATAGCAAGATTATGTCAAATAAACACAAAACAACACCCAATCACAGTTTTGCATTTGAAACAAACAGACAAAAACAAAAAAATGACTTAATTGTCCACAACCATGTGAAAAATGACATAATAGAGACAGGAAATAACACAAAGAAAAAATGTAAAAATAAAATAAGAAAATGACAATAAAGGCACAAAAGCCCTGAAAGTGATTAGCAGAAAAAATGGTGGAGTTCGTGTTCAGTTGGAGTTGGATTTAGAGTTGTATTGCTGTACTGAAAAAAAAAACACTTTTCCCTTTCAGGAGAGACGCAGAGGAATGTGACAAAGAAAAAAGCACACAGTCATGTGGTGTCGTGCTGCCGCCCTCCATCGCTGTGGTTGACAAAACAAACAGTTCAAAGAAACAAGAGGTAGGAGAGACATGAAAAGGAAGGAAGAGAGCACAATGCAAAGACAGACAGAACGAACAGCAAAAACTAAGCAAAGAGGAAGATAACAGAGGACGACGCAGCAAGAAACCGCTGAGAGACGCAGCTTCAGCAGAAATCTGTCAGCCAGTTACATCCAGGCCTCCAGCAGCACGAGTCTAAAGATATCCACCAAACCCGGGTTTGGAGTGCAGAGAACAAAGGACTAGCATGTCTTATATGGCAAA
Organism: Aulonocara stuartgranti; assembly: GCF_965226115.1. Classification (NCBI taxonomy): domain Eukaryota; kingdom Metazoa; phylum Chordata; class Actinopteri; order Cichliformes; family Cichlidae; genus Aulonocara; species Aulonocara stuartgranti. Next base: position 37,757,487 of record NC_138939.1, on the reverse strand, counting down.
AACTGGTTCATAGATTACACACACATTCACAATAAAACTGACATGAATGTTGAGATTTTCTTAATTAAGTTATTGCTAGTTCTGCCTCACATTCACAAGATTTTCATAAAATTTGATCTCCTGAGATTCAAACATTATGTTCTCAATTTCAAAATCTTAGGAGGTCTCTTAAGTTATCATGTTCACAGGTTTTCAGAAAACTAAAACCTCTAACCATCAAGTCTTCTAAATATCTTGTAAATCCTCGGATGAGTTAGAATCAGTTTTTCCTACGTTGTCTCAATCTCCAGTGATCATCTAAGTGCTTAGAGCAGCTGGTCCTAGCACACTTCAAATCCTGTCTCCCCCCCACCCTGGACCCCCACCAATTCACATACCGCCAGAACAGGAGCACAGAGGATGCAGTCTCCATCGCACTGCACTCTGTCCTCTCACACCTGGACAATAACAACACCTACGCCAGATGCTTTTTATAGACTTCAGTTCAGCATTCAATACAATCCACCCCTCACAACTCATCAGGAAACTGACAGACCTGGGCATCAGTTCCCTCATCTGCAAATGGTTACTGGACTTCCTGACCAACCGCCCCCAACATGTCCGGCTGGATAACCGCTGCTCATCTACAATCACAATGAACCGTGTACCACAAGGCTGTGTGATGAGCCCTTTCCTCTACTCCCTCTTCACCCACGACTGCAGACCTGCTGATGGTTCCAACACCATCATTAAGTTTGCAGATGACACCACGATGAGGCCGCCTACAGGGAGGAGGTGGATCGTCTGGCTGAGTGGTGCGACAGAAACAACCTGCTGCTTAACACCGAGAAGACCAAGGAGCTCATCGTGGACTACAGGAGGAATGCTGACCCACATCCACCCATCCACATTAAGCGGACGGCTGTGGAGCGTGTGAGCAGCTTCAAGTTCCTGGGAGTCCACATCTCCGAGGAGCTCACCTGGACGACCAACTGCTCCAAGCTGGTCAAGAAGGCTCACCAGCGCCTCTTCTTCTTGAGGACTCTGAGGAAGAACCACCTGTCCTCAGACATCCTGGTGAACTTCTATCGTTGCACCATCGAGAGCATCCTGACCAACTGTATAACAGTCTGGTACGGGAACTGCTCTGCCTCGGACCGGAAGGCGTTGCAGAGGGTCGTGAAAACTGCCCAGCGCATCGCCGGAGCACCACTTCCTGCCATAAAAGACATCTACAGGAAGCGGTGTCTGAAAAGGGCTGGGAAAATCATCAAAGACCCCAGTCACCCATCACATGGACTCTTCACCCTCCTGCCCTCTGGGAGGTGCCACAGGAGCCTCCGGACTAAGACCACCAGGTACCGGAACAGCTTCTTCCCCACAGCTGTCAGACTCCTGAACTCTGCCTCCTGACATCTGACCCACGTTAAACTCATGGACTGAACATACACACACCCACAATGGACAACTGTACCCTCAAACACACAATAATAACATGGACTGAACCACCACTCACAACCACTAGCACTTTATATAGCCTCTGTAGAAACTATCTACACCCTCACTTATCTTAACTGCACTACTGTATAGCTCTGTGTAAATAATCATTCTGTACATTCGATAATCTTTAATCCTACAATTGTTTACAACTTGCATAGTTCCCATTTCTGTATAGCTGTATATCTCAGATTCTGTAAAGTTATTTATTTCATATTCTGTATAGTTTTTCATATTTATATCCTGTTCATAGCCTCTACATAGCTTGTACTCACTACAGCCTGTACATACTTATAGTTATAGAATATTCACAACATACTTCATACCGTGTACATTATAACATACCATAATAGACCCATTTCTGTAATATACTCACATATCTATATTATTGCTAATATATATTGTAATATATCTATATCACTAAAGCACTTCTGGATGGATGCAAACTGCATTTCGTTGCCTTGTACCTGTGCATGTGCAATGACAATAAAGTTGAATTCTAATTCTAATTCTAATTCTAATCATGTTCCCAAATATTGGCGACCATGCTACCCGCCCACTCGGCGGGGTGACGGCAAACCCATGTCAAGCACTTTAATGCCAAAGCAACAGGTTTGGATATAACCCTACAGAGATGTCGGGAACAGTTACAAACATTAACAGAGCACACAGTCTGATGCCAAGCAAGGAGATGAAGGGACAAGGAAAACAGTGTAAAAGATCTGTTTTTCCCATCCCATAAATATAGAAATGGAGTTTCTGAAATGCATCACCCTTGTAAAAGTTTATTAATTATTATCATTTTATTGTTATTATTAAAGGCTTGTTCAGATAATCAGATGCAGAATTGTCAAAAATAAGAACCTATTACTCCAATTAACTGTTATGAAAGGTCCACCTTCACTTTTAGCTTTGGATAACCACCAACAGTTTTCATCTTTATGGAGAAAAATTCATACTACAGCCAGATAATGAGCCAAAACAAACCTCAAAGATCTGAGAACTACTTGAAGACCAAAGACGACCAAGGAGTCCTGCTAGTCATAGACTTTCATACACAGTTACCCAACTTCAACACCACTGAACATTTAAGGGGGTACTAGAAAAAAAAAAGCCATGCCTTTGAAGATATCACAAATAAGCTCTTTTGAACATTTTCAGGCAATGGATGGATTGTGTATCCAAAATTCTGCTCAGCACTTTTTTTCAAAGAAGTTCCTAAAGTCTTTAAAAGGAAGATTATTAAATTAAGCAACACAAGTTAAAAACCCAGAGTCCATATGAGAAACATACAAAACCAAACTAAGCAGAAGAGGATGAACTCAGATACATACACTGTTAGCATGGGAGGAAAAACAGATGAATGGCCATCAGACAATGGGAGAAACATACCTATTGACACACCCAGGGCACACTGTCCACAAATGAAAGCAATGAGGGAGGGACAGGCAATCACAAAGGAGGGAAAACAGACACCAATGGAGACAAGACAAAGGTGGAAACCATCAAGAGAGGAACCCATGAGCAAAGACATTTACCAAACCAAAACAGGACATGGGAATAATTACTAAGACATAGACCACACCAAAAATGGACCACCAAAGACTCCAATCTGGTCCGGTGGACAGCTCTGGAAAATATGAAGGACCTACCTTCATACTACTACGTATGGTGAAAAACTGGCATCCCAGTGCCAGAAAAGTTTGCTGTTGCATATTGCAGAGAAGGGATAGTAGAGCAGTAAACTGGCAACCCGGTGCCAGTAATGTTTATTGTTGTTTTTTGCAAATAATAGATAGGATAGGTTGTAGAGAAGCTGGCAACCCGGTGCCAGAAAGGTTTGCTGCTACATTTTGATAATGAAGCATAGAGAAGAGAGGAGGTGGCATCCCAGTGGTTGAAAAACTTGCTTCTGCATTTTGTGAACAAGGGATAGAGAAGACAGCACCTGGCATCCCAGTGCCAAAAGTGTTGGTTCTGCACTTTGTGAAGCAGGCATTGAAAACAGTAAAACTGCCATCCCAGCGATGGAAAGGTTTGCTTCTCCACTTTGGCGAAGCAGGGATAGAAAACAGAAAAACTGGCTTCCTAGTGCCTATCCAAGATAAACAGCAATGGAGGGGCAGCAGAGCATGGAAGTAGTGACTGGTTTCCAGCAGCGCATGAAATTGTGGTAGGGGGCGGCTGCATGGAACAGTGATGGGATGCTTCTTTTTCTGTTACCAGAGCTTGTCTATGCTACATGGCGCTGGTGGGTGGGTCAAGCTGCAAGGCGCACAGCAGCTGCTGTTGGAAGTTTTATATTTGCTTCTGGTCAACTGACTTTTAGATATGTGAGTGTTAAGAAGCTACAAAGTTAGAACAACAATGAAAAAAATGCCTCTCTCTTTTAGTATCCGAGCTACAGTCCAGTCTTGATCCTCATCAGAAGAATACTTTTATGAGACCTTCCTGGAACATAGGAACGGCATGCTGTCTGAGTCAGCGTTGACATGTGTCGGCTTTTTGGGTAAAAGTCACTTTATATCTGGATGGAGTGAAGAGAGGAGTTCTGATGTACGGAAAGATGGATGTAGCCAACCGGATTGCCGAGCGGTGAGAAAAAGTGCTATGAGGTTCCCAAGGATGACCGGTGGAGTTTGGTCTCTCTGAAGCACCTGACATGTTGTTCAGAGAGTTTTGGTTTCTTGGATTGCCTGAAAGAGAATCCAATGAAATAAAGATAGAGAACCGGTAGGGGCATGTATAGAGGTTTGGTCCCTCTCCTAAAATTCAGATAAATTATCTCCAATATGTTCATAGGGATACATTGTTGAGTTAAACTTCATTTCCACTGACAGAAAGGGGAGTTCCACAGTTGCATGTTGAAATATCCATGAGCGAGATGCTCCATGTATAAATGGGTAAATGTGGCTTGTAACGTAGAAGTGCTGTAGGCACTCAGTGGTGAAAAGTACCACAACAGTCCGTTCCATCTAATCATTCAGCTAAGACCAATCTTCAAACTCCTACAGAATATCAGTGCCTGAGGAAACTATTTTGGATAGCACTCTGATCGTTGTAGGATTTCCCTTTTTCAAGCACTAACCACTTACACAGTTCGAAATAACAACCTGAACCTATGAGTAAGTCTCACAAAGCACCTACCTTTAGGTCATAGCTTATAGGAACTTTACAAAATGCCTCCAGTTGACCTGCAGCAATATCCCCTCTAACACAGCAGTGTGGTGTTTAAGTGTCTCTCCTCCTCTCATGTTGTCTCAGCAAATCTGTGCAGTGACAGAGAACCTCCCTCATAAAATAAAGCTAAAGATATATTTACAGGGCACCTCACCCACCATCCCACTCAGCTTCATAAAACAAATCCCAACTGAGCTGTGGAGCATCAGTGAAAACGATTAAGCTTCCTGAAAACAGCCATGCTGAGTAAATATCAGAGTGCTGTAGGCGAGAGTGTCTCCTGCCAGCAGAGAGAGGAAACTGAGGTGCAGCAGGAGTTTCATTCTTCCTCCAAATTGGCAGAACACGGGAATGATTTATGCTTGGAAAAGCCGCTCAGCCGATGTCGGAGCTCTCCACCTCCCCTCATCAGGCCCAGTCAGTAGATTCACAGCAGCATGTTAGGAGCTGTTTGGGCAGCGCCTGGAGGATCAGCGTTCCTCCCTCCGACAGTCCCACGCACAGACGACTGCAGGAGGATCTCACATTCATTATCCAGCCTTATCAGCTCTAATGAGAGAGACTCCACTCTAGCAGAAGTCCCCTGTCACACATTTGTCCTCATCTATCCTTCACTCTCACAGTGCTTGCATGTTTTACAGTAAAAACTGCTTATAATGTTGTGGGGGAAACACGTTCAGTGTTCCACAGTGAATGGAAACTTCATTAAAAACTCATCGAGTGAATCGACTTAGACCACCTACCCTCAGAATCTTAGTTCAGGGGACAGCGGCCAGATTGCAAACAAAGGAAATCTATTCATGCAAAAATTTTGATAGTCTTTTGGCCCTCATGCTTTGGATTTAGTTTTACATTTGCTGTCTTGTTCTTACTGATTAGTCTCACCTATTCTTCAACACTCTCCAGTGTGCCTAAAAACGAGGAGCATTCATGTTATTAATACAACTTCTAGATAAAACAGTTTTACCAACCAATACACAGTGATGCAAAAACAGAACTCACATGAGTGTGTCTTCTTCACAGCTGCCGACAAACCTGAAAGACACAACAGAGATAAAGTGTTGCTTTTCCCCTTTTTTCAAATGAACAGATCCAGATTTTCCAATCTCATGTTTTTGTCTCTGGTGGTTTTTGCATTGGAGTCTGTGTTGTGCACAGCATTGTGGTAGCTATTGTTGCTAATGAAAGTAGAATGAGAGACTATTAGCTCACTGTCGATGCAAGAGCAAGTGTAAGTATCTCATCTTGTGGATTTTTGCTGGGAATTTTTGTTCTTCCCATAGACGTCACTCCACAGAATGTTAGAGAGAACAGAGTGTGTTTGGGAAAGTTTCATACTTTGCCAATAAAATGAAAAAACAAACCCAAATCAAATGTTTACCTCCTATAGTTTCCCAAAGCTGAAATACACATCCACATTTATGAAGCTGATGTGACAGATCCACCATCCCCTACAGATCACTTCTGCGGGAGTCTGTCTACGGCGGTGGCTTTCCTACAACTAGTTGTACATTTCTGTACAATACTGACTTATTAACCATGACACTATAACCTGAAAGCATATCCTATACCTTTACTATTCTGGCTTTAACTGTTCCACCGAAGCCTGAACTCATTCACCACCCTGCTGTGTCCGGTCACGTTAACTTTGTATTTACTTTTTAGTTAGAATGAATTTAGGCTGATCTAGGAACTGAATTTTTATCTCAGTAAGAATATAGGTTCATTTTTTTTTTAAATGTGAGTAAACCCAAAGTTTGATGGTGGTCCACAATTTTTCCCCTCCCTAACTGCATTGTCAGCCCTTCAACCATGAGGTAATTGACAGTCTATAAATTTGTTTATAATTACATCTGGTGCTGCCATGGAGGTTTGAGGCTCACAAAGAACAGTGAACACCCATAACAACCAAGAAAGAAATGGCCTTTGAGTTTCCACAGGCATTTCAGTGTGTCATCAAACATAAAGTGAGGCTCATTATTTTGGGGTAAATGTGGACACTCAGCAGCAGAATGATGCAAAGCTGCAACAGCTCTTCATACTCTAGCTTCCTCCAGAGGGCTGTGGGAGTGACGGGGTGGTGGTTGGAGACGCTCTGGGGCCACAGTGACTCGACCCTCTGATAGGCTCGCGTTGCCCATCTGGACGAGGTCACTGCAGTGACTGTGTCGTGTGTGTACGTGTGTGTACACTAGTGTGTATGTGTATATCAGTAGTGACAGGAAAGGGTTGAGGTGGATTTACGACATTTTTAGAATATTCAGCCTAGATTACAAAATGTTTGTGAGAGCTTAAATAATTTTATTATAATAATTTACAAAGGTAACCTGCTTTTTTAAGATGTTTTTTCTTTTAACACTTTAAAGTTGAACTGAACCAGTACTTCTTCTTCTTCTTTACACTGAAGATAGTTCTTAATGACATTGGCTGGGTGTTTGGGGTGGTTGTCCAGAATACATTTGGGGCCAATAAACAATCATTTATATTTCTGAAAGCGTTCTTTGTTTACAGCATTTTTCACACCTGCCTAAAACTTTTGCACAATACTGTATTTTTTTTATATATATATCTGCTTGGAAACCAGCCTTTTTTCTGTTGATCAAACTGTAATTATTTAAAATTGTTTCACCTTCACAATGTGTGAGTTTCTCAGGACTGTCTTCTAAAACAAATAGTGTCAGGCTAGAGGAAGTCAGGGTGGATGGATGGCTCAGTAAAACAACTTCTATGACAGATGAAATCATAGTGTAAACTGTGCTTTTCTTGAGTTTTCCTGTGTATGTGTTGATCCATCATAACACAAAGACGTGAAACACTCGGTGTGGCTGGGTTCATCATGGCGGAGGGAAAAAGCATTGTGGTGGTTCTCTGAGCGTTTGTGCTGCAAGTAAATGTTTAAAATCAAACTTCAAAATTATAGGTACAAATGTGTGTGTGCTATGCATATTTTTTCATTTAGCGCAGGAACAGTTCACCTCTAATGTCAAGTCCTCCCATCAGCCATCTGGTCGTCTACCATCACACATGCACACAACACAACAGGACAGTCAATCACTGTCCAGCACAGCCTGTGGAGGTGTGCACACAGCCCTGACTCTCCTTGTTCAGTCCTTGCAGTCACCTAAGGGCGTATAAAGAAGCCTTTAAAACCATGTAGATGTTTGGTTTTGCTTTTTCAGATTTTATGTTCTGGACAAAGTTCAAACAGCAGGTTTTTATACCAGATACGTCTGTTTCTGCTATCTTTGTTTTTTTCGGGGGGAATGCACCCATGGTTTACACAAACCTTTCTTCAGACAGACAATAATACTGTTGTAAAGCTGAAAAACTAATGGGGCTGAGGAAAAACAGTCATTCTGAAGCAGGAGTACCTCAGGGATTTAAGAGCAGTGGACAATGTCATTACTCCGTCCTGTTCACATTTATTTTCATGAACACTGGAAGAAAAAGTGCCGCTACCATCTTCAGCAATGAGATATCAGTTTTAAATTGTTGTTTTACCTCCAGCTACTTCCTGAAGGGCAAAAATGATGCTGTGGTGTTAAAGTGGGAAATAGTGTCTTTGTGATTGAGACTGACAGCAGTTTGTCCTTAATCTACCAGAGAACAGTTTAAAATAAAGAGTGCAACAACCTTGACAGCTTATTAAAAGCGAAAGGAGAAAACTGACTCCTTTTAGAGAGAAGTCACCTTTCCACATCCAGGCGTGGGGAAATTCAGAGTATTCAGATTGGTTCTTTACAAGCAAAATTTACACCCGGACGTCTGTATTGTCATTTAACTTGCCTCCTGTTTGTTTGAGATTGTGGTGAAACTCTGGTGGCTTTGTGTGCATCAGAGCATAGACTGTATATAAAAATGAATGTAGTTACCATAGTGACAACCATTGATAGCTGACATTTTTAAACAGTTTTTCCTGGGCACTCACGGTCCTCCTGCCACATTCCCAACTGCCACTCAGACTCCACCGTCTCTCCGCTTGTCTGAACGTATCCAACCAATCTTAAAATATTTCATTGAGAGAATTAACCATATTCATTCAACTCCATTATCGTGGATGTTTTACAGTAAGATCTTTTTAACCCCCACCTAGCATAAGTAGAGTTCGGCTTATTTAGCTTTATTCATTTTTTTTTTTTTACAGTGATTACTAACATTGGAACAACAGAAAAGCTGCATTTTCAGAAAATTACAAGGCCGTATGTACTCTTTATACTGGATGCCTAAGATTTACATGAATATTTCTGGTGTTCAAAATATTTTTCAGACTCACCTATTCTTAATGTTCACAGCAACCACATAATTTAACATTTATTTTTGGGGACGGGCTCAAACTTTTTTTGTATGCAAAACAACAGCTTTGACAAATTAATCACTGCATTTCACAATGCATTGTGAACACAGTGTGAACTGGTTAAAATAGGCTCTGGGACTGAAAATACAATCATATGGAAACACTAAAAGAATACTGTGTTACCTCAGGCAAACATCCAGACCCTGCTCCTGGTTCGTCGGCTCTCTGAAAGGATTTCAGAGTCCACGGATGTAGTCCCAACTCTGCCAACGTGAGCCCAAACTGCCCCACTAACCTCCTGAAAAGATTCAGTTCCTGGATCAAACCATAAAATTCTCCCTGCTGCTTTTTGAGGGCAAATCTTTCACAAGAACACAAAGCTTTCAGTGTGTATATACATTACATGACAAGTTCACATCTGAAAAATGTGAAATTTTTCACATTGTTTTTTCACACTGTGTGTGGAGGCCTGTACTCCAGATGAGCATTAGGAGGGTAAAAGGCTTCGTTTTTGTTTCTGGGTCAAATTTTTCACTACTCTTCAAAAGCCGTTGTTTTGACTTTATGGCAGAAAGTGTGTACAATGAGCTACTTTATGTACCCCTCTGTGCACCCAAACATTAGTAGCCATGGGGACCATTGGCATTTCAAACAGACTCACTACATGTGACGGGAAGGTTTATAACCCAACTTCTGACTTAAATACTTCTAAATCCTGTCTCAGTTAGGATTGGACAGGAGTGTGGACACATTTAGTGGTTGATAGGGTGCCTGGGTTGTCGACCCACAGTTTTCAGTTTTACATTATTATTGAACTTTGATTTTCATATTTATCAATTCTGTTCTTTTGGTTTCTGTCTGTGCTCCATAGTTGCTCGTTCTCCCCCGTCTGCTGTCTCCCCTTGTCAAGTCTAATTACCGATTACTTCCCCAAAAAGTAATCCCGTTACTTTACTGATTACTTATTTTCAAAAGTAATTAATTACTTAGTTACTTAGTTACTTTTTAAAAAAATTATTTACAACCTGAATAGGTGATAAAGCAATGGCTCTTTCAGCCCAATTCTACTTTTTCTGCATAATCCATCATACAAAATGTAATCAAATGGAAAAGTCTCTTTTTAAAACTTGTTTTATTAGTTTTAATCTTTTAACTTTATGCATCAAGCAAAAATTTAATTATATGCAACATTCTCTGACTGGAAGAAATTTGTTTAACATTTAAACTTATTTTCTGCACATTCCAGCACATAAAATATATATATATATATATATATTGTGTTTACACTCACTCTTTCAAATAGATGCAAGTAAAACACAGCAGAAAATAAATAACATCAAAGACTAGTGGTCCTGTTGCTCTATTTTCACCTGTAAAGCAGGAGTGGGGTAGGCGGAGGTTTACCCTGGTGCAGGTGTGCCGCAGCGGTCAGTGGAAGAATCCGCGAGTTTCTCTGTGAGTTTCCCATTACGTGGTAGCTACTCGGTGCTTGTTTGGAAGTTTAGGGGTTTTTTTTCGCTGTAAAAAGAAGTTTTCTTCCCACGCACAGCGGACACTAATGTTTTTGTCACTTTTTATGGAATCAAACTCAAAGTAAGGTCAGTACTTCCACGCTTTAAACGCTGCACACTCATACTCTCTCCCGCACTCGATATATGATCCATTGTTGATCTGCACACAGCTGTTGTCACGAACGTCGCACTCGCTTATGTCACTGTCATGAGATGTTCTCGCAAAAAATTCACGGTTTTAGTAACGCAGTAACGCAGCGTTCCTATGGGAAAGTAACGGTAATCTAATTACAGTTTTTGCAATAGTAATCCCTTACTTTACTCGTTACCTGAAAAAGTAATCAGATTACAGTAACAAGTTACAAGTAACGCGTTACTGCCCATCTCTGCTCATGAGTAGTTCCCAAACTGCTCATTGTCAGTTTGATCTTAAAGACATTATTTATTCTAGGTTAAGCCCTAGAATAATGTGGTTCTCAAACAACAGTAGCATCAGTATACAGTGATGTACACGAGTTTGCTCCTGATGGCGGCTGATAACACTCACAACTAAAGTTTACATCCTCTCCATCCAATCTGCTTCCTATCAGATTAGTCAGAACCAATGCTGTGGTATTACTGAGCAAACCTGAATGTGCACAAAGTCATGTACGCAGCAAGGGAAAAAAGAAAAGAAAAGAAAAGAGAAAGGCGAGGAAATGTGAAAACAAATGATTCAGATGATTTCATTGATCATCAAACCCTGGCCTGGAACACAACTTGATTTAATGTGGCCAGAAAATGCCTCATCAGCAGAAATACACTTACTCCGTTTCCAGCAGTTGTCGTCGTTTATCTACAGTGACCTTTGACTTCCTCCGAAAATTAATCCTGTCTGCACACCAACACAAATACACACCCGGCACACAACTTCATATTTCAAAGACGTGCAATAACTGCTGTCCTCAAGCACCTACAAGGCTTTATCACAGAATCTGGGTCAAGTTAGAATATTCATTAGCTGTGGCCTTTCAACTCTGGCTGCAGGAAGAGGAGAAGCTCCAACCAAAACATTTTAGGCTGTAAGAGCGACACATTTACACAGAGCAACACAACAACCTGAGAAAAACACAACAGCTGTGTGAACTTGTCAGTGTCTTTTTTTGTTGTTGTGTAATTAATCTCTTGTGTGTCTCTTGGTGTGTATTTGTTTTATTTTTGTGCTTTATCGGATCATACAGTGAAGACAGACAGGAAAGCAGAGGGACGGGGGGGGGGGGGGGGGCATGGGCCGCGGTCAGACTGATTTCCACTCGTAGCCTGTTGTTGACATTATAGCTCTTTTTTGACCACTTTGTATTTACTTTGTATCTCCTGGTGGATTACTTGGGCTTCGTTTTAGCCAGTTGCATTTAACTTTATTGAAGTTGATTTGTCTCTTTGGCAGCATGGTGGTTAGCACTGTTGCCTCTCTGTGTTAGCCTTACCCAAGGTGTACCCTCCCTCTCACCCTGTGGTTGCTGTGATAGGCTCCAGATGACCCTGATGGGGATAAACTGATACCTCTTTTTGACGATTGGTGTATTTCTGTTGTCTTTCTGATTTTGTCAATTTTTGGATCATTTATTTCTTTTTGAACTATTTTGTGGGTCTTTTCGATTCGTGATGTTATTGGTACAATAACACTGTAGGGTCTTAAAACTTGCAATATATAGCACCTTGTTGTTGCTGTGAATTGATGACATATGTAATCAAACTAAAATTGAATTAAATTTGTATTTCAGAAGTTATTTTGTCCTCTCTAACTAACCTTTTTGAAGTCAAATCATTTTTTTCTGTCTTTGTGGATGATTTGTGCTACTCTGTAGCCATTTTCTAGCTTTCTCTGAGGATGATTAATGTTCATTTTCTTTTCCAAGACTCTTCAGTATGAACACTCTGGTGACAAAGTGTTGATTTTGGCCTGTTATCCAGCAGAATCTGGATCAGAAGGATTTAGTAAACATTAGGAATAACTAGGATAACGTACTTTCTAAGACTTTAGGAGTACACTGGGCTCGATGTATTAGAGTTTCTGTCCAGCCCAGCCTGAGCTGTGGAAACAACAGGTTTGCAGCTGTCACAATTACACGAGTCTGGTTTGACAAATACATATAAACATCTGTCTGCAACACTGGTGCATGCTTGTGAAGAACAGCCAGTGATTCCCTCAGTGACTGGCATTCTCCACCTCTTCAGTCTGCTCAGACTGCTCCTCCCTCTTCCTCTTTCAGTCTTTTTGCAGTCTGTCACAGTGGATCACACACTGACACACTGACCCAAAACCTGCAGCTCACTGCTGAAATATTCAAAGCTTTACAGAGGAGAGGAGTCGACTCTGACTGCCTGTTAGCAGAAAGAAGACAGCCAGGGAATCATTATGGACAACATTAAGGTCACAGTCACGCTCTCTGTAAGCACGCGAGTACAAAAGCCAGCTGGCACAAAACCAATGCAAACCCCACAGCTGACACAATGTTAAACTTATTGTTGTGTTTAACTTACAGAGGAAGGTCTAAGAAATCATGAAGGAGTGAAAAACAGAATTAAAACCCTCTTTTGTTTTATTATCTGTCCCCCAGTGACCCCCTAAATGTGTCATTTTGCCTGAGTAACCCTCCAAAATATTATTTGATATCATCCAGGACACAAAAATGACTTTAAAAATGTTGTTTTCCAGAAGAAAAGATGGCAAATTTTCTTCTGAAGGTCAACTATAACTAAACAAAGGATTATCTACTTTTGATTGGTGTGCTGCAGAATGATGTAACAACAAGAACAACTTGAAACCTGTAAGTGACAACCACACCTTTCCAGAATTATTATAGATTTTGTCAAATAGACGTTTTTCTTTGTGTTTTATCGGCATGCCCGGCAGTCCTTCAGAGGCTGAGGCGGACAGGAATAATATGTGAGCTTTGGAAAAATAAAGCAAACAAAAAGCATTAAAATAAACAGTTAAATGAATCTAATCAAACATAGAGTATGCACTCAGTACTGGCGTGTTTCTGTCATCTCGCTCTCCTCCATAATTCATCTGTAGAGCTGAGCAGAAAGCGGCGACATAAGGAAACACATGAGGGACGTAGAAGCTTCTTCCAGCTGGATGCCCCGGTGGACAGACGAGGTTTTAAGAAGAAAAGCTGGCGACAGAGTGAGAGGATCCCTCAGGGCTCTGATGGATGAAGCAGGGAAACATTTGCTCACAATGAGCTGAGGCTCAAAACTGCAGGAGAAAAATATTTTTAAAAATGCTCTGACAACAATCTACTCAACCAGAAGCCTCATAAGCAAGAGTAGCTTTACTAACAACACAAACAAGAATACTTTGATTCTATTCCCACCAGTCAATGCTTTCATTTCACTGGATATTTTTTGAGCTGGACTGTGATGAAGTTTGGTCTAACATTTGACTGAAAGTCTCTGGCCACAAACAACACATTCCAGAACATTCCAGCGCATCTCTTACCCTGCAAAGCATCACCGATGATGCTTTATCGGTGACTGTAACCCCTCAGTGATCTCTTAAGTCATATTCACTCATTTTAACTGTTCAGATCTGTATTAGCAAGATTTCTATTTATGTTCAAAACCTGCACATTCAAAATGCATCACAAACCTGTGTTTGTAGCCTCATGTGGCTTCAATGAAGCTGACAGATGACCAAAAGGAAAGTCAATAATATTTCTGAATTAGTTAGGAAACTGGCAAGACCGCAAACATACTGATATTAATTCTCTCTCTTTATTGTCCTTCTGGCTCCGTCATGAAGCCAGGAGACATCTCTGCTTTTCGCGGATGGTGTGGTTCTGTTGGCTTCATCGGGTGATGGCCTCCAGCTCGCACTGGAACGGTTCGCAGCCGAGTGTGAAGCGGTGGGAATGAGAATCGGCACCTCCAAATCTGAGGCCACGGTCTTCAGCCAGAAAAGTGCCCACTCCAGGTCGGGACGAGTTCCTGCCCCAAGTGGAGGAGTTTAAGTATCTCGGGGTCTTGTTCACGAGCGACAGGAGAAGGGAGCGTGAGATCGACAGACAGATTGGTGCTGCTGCTGCTGCTGTGATGCAGATGCCGTTGTCATGAAGAGCTGAGTGTAAAAGCGAAGCTCTCAATTTACTGGTCAATCCCTAACCTCACCTATGGTCATGAGCTGTGGGTGGTGACTGAAAGAATGAGATCACGGATTCAAGTGGCAGAAATGGGCTTCCTCCGAAGGGTGGCTGACCTCTCCCTTAGAGATAGGGTGAGGAGTTCAGCCATCCAGGAGGGGCTCAGAGTAGACCACTGCTCCTCCACATTGAGCCTCCTGAGCGAGGTGTTCTGGGCATGTCCCACGCCTTGGTGTTCCCCAGATAAGCTGGAGGAGGTGGCTGGGGAGTGGGAGGTCTGGGCTTCTCAGCTTGGGCTGCTGCCCCCGCGACCCGGCCCCAGATAAGCGGAAGAAGATGGGTGGATGGATGGATGGATGGATGGATGGATGGATGGGTGGATGGATGGATGGATAGCTCTGTCATGGTCTTCAACCTGCCTCACCCATGTTGCCCCTGACACATACTTTACTGTCATTTATTAGCAGCGAAGTATTAAATTCTTAAATATGTGATTAAAGCAACAAGATTTCTAAACATTTACTCATCAACCACTTCATTGGGTACATCTTGCCAGTACTGGGTTTCTCCTTTCTACCATTAGAACAACCATTATGCTTCCTGGCATTGATTCAACAAGGTGCTGGAGAAAATCTCTAGAGATCAGCATGATAACACAATGGCTTCGTGTTGTTTAGACCACATTATTAAAACCTGCCATCCAAATATCACATCAGAAATCAAGGCTCATCAGCACAGGTATCATTGTTCTTCCAATCTTTCACGTGAATTGTTCCCGTTCTTTGCTGACAGGTTTGGCACCCAGTGTGGTCTTCTGCTGCTGCAGCCCATCTGCTTCAGTGTTCAGTGTGTTGTTCATTCAGAGACGGTTGTTTGACTTACTGCTGCCTTCCAATCAACTCAAAGCAATCTAACAATGTCTCTGTCCTGTTTTATGGACAGAAATTTTCAGTCAGAGAAGTGCTGCTCATTGGCCATTTTCTTTTTTCAGACCATTCTCTTATTGTTTGGGAAGAATTACCTTGTGAAGTAGCCAATGAGGCTTTATAATAATGTCTTCACCGGCACCCTGTTAAATCCTTCTTGAATAATCAGGTCCAGTTTTATCTTAATGACCTTACAGTACCATATCATGTCGATAGAGCACTTCCCTCTCAGACTGTGGGCTTACCGGTGCTAATAGCATATTTAAAATTAGAATGGGAGGCAGAGCCTTCAGTTTTCCAGCCTTCCAGTTTGGATTCAGGAGAAAGACACTATCTCTACTTTTAAGTGCAGAGAGTGTTTCTTCTTCACTCACCTCTTTCCACTACTATGGGTTTATACACCACTTTGCATTTAATCATTAGTTATTATTAACCTCTGTCTCTCTTCCACAGCATGCCTTTTGTCTCCCTCCTCTAACCTCTAACCAATTGCAGCAGATGGCCCCACCCCTCCTTGACTCTGGCTCTTTCCCCTGGAGGTTTTTTCCTGTTAAAAGGGAGTTTTTCCTTCCCATTGTCACCGAGTGTTTACTCAGAAGCTCATCTGATTTTGGGGGGAAGGGGGGGGGGGGGGGGGGGGGTTCTGTACCTTTTTTAGCCTTTTTAGAATATAAAGTAGTGACTGTTGTGGTGATTTGGTGCTACATAAATAGTTATTTAGGGATAGGCAAAAACACAGTTACCAATGTTTTTGCTGCCTCAATTGTTTGCCTTGTTTTTTGATAAAATAAAGACAGCTAGATAATAAACAAATATATTTTCATTTCATTATATTTTGTGAAAATTGTACACAAGAAAGCATCTTATAAGTGTATGAGGGAGTTTTGAAAATGTTATTTTCTTCGTCATCAAAGTGGGTTTTGTGGGTGTAAAGTAAAAATAACTTTGTCTACAGGAAAACTCCGCAGGGCACCTTCAAAACACGATCTTAACCAGACTGTGTTTGAGACAATTTAATAACCTAAAGAAAACCTGTAAGCTGTAAGCTGACATGTCAGGTCACTGTGTCAGCTTACAGTCGACTAGCTGACAGTTCGTCTTCCTCCAAAATATATCTGACACAAATATATCTGACACACAAAAAAGTCAAATTTACCCCTCCAGGCTGCAGCAGGTACAACCTGTGCTGTCAAACACCGCAGTCAGAGCTGCTACGCCGTGTCTGAAATCTGTTTTAAAGCTCTGAAGGATGTAAAACACGGCAGGCTGACACACCAAAGATGAAGGGAATCTGTTTCTGTCTCTCTCAACAGAGATTGCAGCTCCTGCATCATATAATTGTTCAGAGCGAGTGGCTCCTCGTACCAATTATAGCGCATTAGCAGCAGCCACCAAAGTCATTTCACCGCCACTCATCAGGGAGCTCACAACAAAAAGAAAGAAGAAGAAACACCCTTTCTTTTGCTGCCTTCAGTCGCCCGCAGCATCAAATGAAATGAGGGTTTAAGATGGTGGTGATAAAATGTGATTTAAGGATTAGAGATGTGTGTGAACTTTCAGTGACTTGCTTAAAAATGACAAGAGGAAGTAAAGCTTCCGCCAAAATATCTCCTGAAATGAAACAAACAAAGATGATTAAAATAAAACCGCCTCATGTTGAAAAAAAGGATAAATCAGTCTGCGAAGGATATTAATGACTCATGCAGCCATATTTTTAACATGAGTTTTCATATTTTACCTGCCAACACTGAGCAGGGAGGCAGTACCCACAACACTATGATAACATGTATGTCTGTGGATTTAAAGTTCATTTTAGATGACATGAAAGATAAAGAGCCATGTCCTTTGTAGTTTTCAAAGTGCATCTCAACAGCAGAATCGCTGCTGACTGAAAGCAGAAAAGTCCAAATTAAAGCAGCAGAGCACAAATCCAGAAGTTTCTCCCTGTCGTGGGTTAAACACTTCCCAGAATTCAACTCAGATCATGGATGTGCAGTGCTACACACCCAAGTCTTTCCCAATCCACTTCCTGTTATGCACTGTTTGTCTCTAAGTTCAAAGCGAGGCTGATGGCGTCACTATGACATCATCAACGGCCCAGATTTACTTCACATAATTTAATTAAACGCAAATGTTTCTTAAATTTGCACCACAGACTCTCCACTGTGACGTGTCCTCAGTCATTATCCAAGGTTAAATTGGGACAGTTTGTTGTAAAACCTTTATTTCTGTAAGCAGCAGGTCTGTGTAGCAGTTGCTTACAGGACCCACATAAAGCTTAACTACTCTTTTGTTTTAGTAATGTCGGTCAGCAAAGAAAAGGCAACTCATTAACGTTGTCTGACAAGCAGCCAAAAAGTGCGTTCTGGAAAATATCAGGCTCAAGTGCTGAAAACTGCAGCTCCTTGAATGGGAGCCATGACATTACCCGCTGGTTTCTGAAGCCTCAGTCTGAGTGTTTTTTTTTTAAATTTATTCATTTTTATTTCATAAATTGTACACATGCAACGTGCAGACATTCTGTCAATTAACGCTAAATTTAAAAAAATACAAAAGCAAGTCATGTTATCTGTTAGATAATATTAATATAAATGTTCTAAAAGGTACCAATAACACAAACAGGTCCAACACCCACCTGCTGTAATGTCAATCACAGGAACCACACGTCTCACTTCACTAAGATGATTGTGAGGAACTGAAGTGAGAAGCTTTCCTTAGAAGCACAAACCGCTTTCTGTACCAGGCTGTCAACACGACTTTTAAGTTTGAGGTAACAAGGATTCATGGCAGTGACTCACTTTTCTGGTCAGAGTCAAGCATCCAAATGTGTTGCCACGGTCGACTGTGTTACCTGAAAATATCTTGTAACCCACCAAAACTTTTTAAAATTACATTTCTAATTAACAAAAGAGACTTCTGGTTCCAAATATTTTCACTGCTGCTGATTCACTTGATGTTAATTTTCCATCAACAGTTTTCATTTGGCACCTGATAACAAACACCTACTGACCAGTCACCACACAGAGAAATAAAACAGATAAAACACACAACTTCAGTAAATGATAATCATAACTTCATTTTCTATTTGTGTACCACCTTTTTGTCATGGATTGGGGCAGATTTAGCCAGTAGCGTTGGGAAAATTGTAAAAATTGGAATTATGAATGCACAAAAGTACCATTTAGATCCAAACACACTGCCAAGCAGTAAAAGCATACCTGGATAATAATACATACAGTGTAACACAATGAGCCATGGATTGGCCTCCTGAGAACTTGGACTTCAACATTATTCAAGCAGTTTGAGATCAACGTGACAGAGAACAGGACCAAATGCAGCCATCGTCCAGCTTTGGTGTTTTAACCTCCTAAGACCCGAACTCTTCCATGGCATGCATTTTTAATTTCTCTTTGATATTTGGGCATGTTGGGACCTAATGAATGTAAAAACAAAGAATTGCCAGATTTTTTTTTTTTTACCTGATTTTTGTTTCTGACAAGAATGAAATGCACATATGAGGATATTTGTTTAAAATGTCAATAGAACAGTGTCAGTATAGTGTCGTTGTAAGGGGATATCAGGCCCTTGTAGAGCAAAATTTTGTATTTTGGTTTAGACAACCCAAAATGTGATGTCCACATATGTGGACGCCAGGTCCTAGGAGGTTAAATGTCTTTGAAGAAGACCCGAGAGTTCAGACTGTGTTGAAGAATAAAGGTGGTCACACCAAATATTGACTTTCAAGCTATTCGGAAATGTAAAAATTCTGTTTTTGCCTTATATAATGGATTTCCCTTTACGTTTGCACGTTTCAATAAATTGCAGCACATATTTCTCATTTTCCCAGGATTATATAAAGCAATATGGGGTTGCTCAAAACATTAGTAAAGTACAATAGTTTGGCAACATAATTTGTGATCAGTTAACGTGCCCACATACACTCTAAAGTTCCCTGAGCTGAAGATGTACAAAGTCTATAAATGACAAAAGTATAATGAGTGTACAAACACACTCACAGGCCCACATAGCTTGTGGTAGTTGTTTCCTGTTTAACCGCAGTAACGTTCACTGCCACCTCACACAGCCTCACATGAAAGAGCAGCGGCTTATCACCAGCAGCCAAACACAACTGACACTCTGCTGTTGCAACTGAAGCTGCTCCGACGCAGGTACACAACCCAGGCGAGTGCCACCAATCAACCAAAGCAGCCGTCACACATGATTAGAAAGTTGTCTGTGGTCGCTTATAGTCACAGCTCTGCTTCATTCGACATGCTTGTTACCTGACTAAAACATCTTAAACAGTCTCAGTACAGAATAGTCGGAACAATTCATTCAAAATCAGGAAATCGTTCAGCAGTTTTGCACTAACAGAGGGAAGTTTTGGTGTTCATGTAGTTCGAGGACTTTGTATATGGGGCTGAGCTAAAAATCACTCAGACATGAGACGCTCTTCTTTCATCTAGCAGCTGTTTAACACGTCTCAAAAATAAAACCTGTTTAATTTTTCATAAAAGTCACAAAGGCAGTCGTCTCAGTTCGTGCAATATTTTCAGCATTGATGTAATCGGGGGTCAGAGACATAAGGGAAAGCTATTGTTTACAATAGATTTATGGCATGGCAACCATTATTAATCATTTTATTTTCCTACGGCATATTTTTTTTATTTATTGTGCACATCTGAACACTGCGTAACACATGCCATCACTAGAAAGAGCCTGGCACTACATATCTGCTAAACTTCCACATTTGGAGTCTTGGAATGTTCGGAATACTCTCATGAAGGCAGCGCTGATGCTGACAAACAGAGACGTGTGTGAGTGCAGTATACTGGTGTAGGACATCATTTGGAATCAGCATATTTGTTCTAAGTATTGAGACTAATTCTGTGTGAATGGATTAAATAATTAAGGGAATGATGACTGTATTAGAAGCATTTTACAAGATAGTTGTACACACTAGATTATAGCCTGGAACGTCATGGTGGGTGCCGTCTATGTTAAAATATATTCCAGCTATTCCGAGCTGACATTATAAGCAAGGCATGTTTACGAAGGAGAAAGCGAGGGTCTGTGACACCATGCATGCACAGACCCTCGGTTTCTTGGGTAAGACACTGAACCCCAAAGGAGGAGTGTGAGCACATGCAGTATAGTTAGAAAGTGCTTAGAATACAGTGCTGTATGAGTTTGTGTGTGAATGGGCCATTGCAGCTTGTAAAAAATAAATCCTCCAAGTTTCTACTTACGCTGCACACTCATTGGCCAATAACATTTTTGCTTAATTTTTTAACTTTATGAGTTTAAGCCTTTATTTTTTCTTTATTGATTTTTGGAAAGACCGTAGAGAGAGAGAATTAGGGGGAATGACAAACAGGAAGTGTTTTGCGGTGGGCTCAGTTCAACGCCACTGCAGCCTTTCAATTCAAATCAATTATATGTATACAGTTGCCTGAAGGTGCTTCATATTGTAAATAGAAGTACAATAATACAAAGAAAACTAACAACCCCCCCCCCCAAAAAAAAAAAAAGTCAGATGACCCCCATGTGCAAGCACTTTGGTGACAGCGGGAAGGAAAAGCTCACTTTTAACAGGAAGAAGCCTCCGACAGAACCAGGCTCAGGGAGGCACAGTCAGGTGCCGAGATCGGTTGAGTTAGCTGTTTAAACATAGGGGAACTAGAGCGGCAACTTTAGTGGTACTGATTCAAGTACAATGGGTGCCATAATTTACACTTCAAGGTAGCAACCCTTAATTTATGGGAAAAAAATGTGTTCAATAAAACCATAATGTATGGTAGAAGGGGCCATTTTTCTATTCTACCCGATGATACAGACCTATTTGGACACTAGGAGCCGCCTCTTGGAACTATTTGAGGTTTGAGCTGCTTGAATAATAAGATGTGATTCACTGATATCAGTTGCTAGATAAATGTTCAAAAATTGTGTGATGTAGGCAACAGTGGCCCTTAGATTTCAAACATATTAAAACCTACACGAACACCAGCAAATAGAAAAATGCTATGAAAAGACACACTGAAGAAAACCAAACAGAAAACTGAATACAACACAACAGTGGAAAAACAAAACACTGTGGAACTGATGTGGGGGAGACATTAGCATGGCAACAGAACCCAAAACATGTGAAGAACCCTTAAAAGAAGTGGAGGATCTTTGAGGCCCACCATTGGAAAAAGTTGAAACATATCAATTGGTTTTTCAATAAAGATTTCCTCTTTTGTCATCCTGACACAAAGGGGGAAATATTGACACATTAGTTGGCTGAACAGTAATGCTTAGATGTGCTTTTTCTGGTTGTTAGACAAAAAAAATAGTGTGTCAAAACCTTTTGATATGTGTGAGGTATTGATGCACACCTGCTAGAAGACACATTCATTTTTAGCTTGTATCTGTCCGGAACTGATGACACAAAAATACAGCATAACATACCTACAGAGCCTCTTGGTCTCCTCAACTCACACACCATAACCACCTCCTCCCATGCTTATTAAATATATTAAATAGATGGTTTCATTCTGAGAGAGAAGCATGCTGCTCAGCCTTCTGTGCCCGTCTCCAAGCTCACATATGCACACACACATACATACGATATCCCACTCATGCCTTCAAGGCCCCCATATGTACCTGATAGATGATCTGATTGAAAGCTGTTCAGACATAAGCAGAGAGCCCTACACATGACAAACATGACAGTATGGAGCCTATGCAGCTTCAGTGACTGATTTAGAAGGTCAGATAATATATGGCTGTCGCTTTAATGCTCTCTTGACTATAAATAGACACATTTTGTATGTTAAATCTATATATTCGAATAATCGATTTGATAATGGATGTAAGGGTCACCACAGCTTTGCAGGAGAATATCCTCAGTTCAAATGCTACTGGATCTGCACAAGGAGAATTCATGGTAATTAGACTTGACATATTTAGTTGGTTATTGTGTTTGGAACTCAGTGGGTATATAGCAGGGGTGGACAATTCCAGGCCCCGAGGGCCGGTGCCCCTGCAGGTTTTAGATGCGTCCTTGAACCAACACAGCTGATTTAAATGGCTAAATTAACTCCTCAACATGTCCTGAAGTTCTCCAGAGGCCTGGTAATGAACTAATCATGTGATTCAGGTGTGTTGACCCAAGGTGAGATGTAAAACCTGCAGGCCCTCGGGGCATGGCATTGCCCACCCCTGGTATAAAGGCAATCTGTACACTATTGTTAGATCAAATTAGACAAAAATCCTTCCACCTTTTGAAACTGAAGTGATATATTGGCATATGGCCCGAGTGTTGCTATGCCACGTTGGCTTAGAAGTTAGTCCTGGTCTAAAGCAGACCCTTAAGGCCTTAACATACCGGACACGTAAAATTTCTTAATGCAGCTGTTAACACAACCTGCAAAAAAACAGGATACATTTTCAGCATATATTTGTTCAGATGAATGTAGCTAAATCCAGTGGAGTGGTTTGGTTTAAACTAGATTAAAACCAACAATGGACTTAAAAAATTATATATTTAAAAATAAAATAATTAAACATACTAACCGAAAATGGATTTAGCTACATTCTTGACCGTGTTTCCTGAATGCAGTAGCTAGCGATCTGATTGGAGACCAAAAACGGCCAATCAGAATTTTTGCATCCAAGTCTGTGATTGTTTGGTTTTGTGGCACACTTACAACGGTGTACAGAGAGTTGAGCGTGCACGGAGCAGAGATGTTGTGAGCGAGCGACACAGTGAGAGCAGGTCTGCAGATGTCTGTGAGCACACAGAGCAAAGATCTGAGCAAGAGGTGCTATTATAGTGTGTGTATGTGGATAATAGCAAACACTGAAATATATTTCTTGCACGCAGCAATGAAATTTGTTCTCAAATTAAACGTTTCTTCTTTCAAAATAATTTTCTCCTCAAAATGCAACATTTGTACTTGCAAATTTTTTTTACAGAACAGAGGCACAAAAATGACGCCATAAACTTCAACTTTTTTTTTCACAGTGTGTTTTCTATGGATGAATTTTTCACAAAATTCTCTGAGTGTAGAGGCGTTAACAGGCGATACTCCTTGTTACATCCCCCAGGAGGATGTCTCTTCTCCCTATTAACCCTTTGTTTTGTCCAGGCTCCACCTCCTCTGTCCTGATTGGATGTTGCGCAGAGTCCGGCTAATTGGTAATCAGCAGAGCACTACTTAAGGCCTGTGGAGCTGTGCTTCTGTGCCCTCTGGCCATTTTGGTTGCCATACTTGTCCAGGCTTGCATGCCTTTGTATTTTGTGTGAGCATTGTTGTTTCATGTTCAGACTGCTTGTAGGGGAGAGCTGCCTTTTGTTTTGACACCCTGTTTTCTCCTGTTTATGTGTTGTTAGGTAGGTTATGGTTATAGGTTGTATATTTTGTTTCTTTGGAGTTAGGTAAGTTTCTTTTATTTCTACGTCAGGGATGTTTTGTTTGTTATGTTGGCCTTGGCTCTCCCTGAACCCACCTCGGTCTGAACCCACATCCCATCACCAGTATTAAATAAACCTTTTAGAATTACCATCTTGGCTCCTCCTTTTCTATCCACATTTATGTGCGTCCCTTCAACCCCCTAGACTAGCCAGGGGACGTAACATAAATTGGCGGCTCGTCCGGGATAAAAGTCCTGGTTAATCCATTTGTGGATGGTGAAGGTTTGGAGTTTATTTCTGCTGATGTATTTGGCAGAGGTAGTTAGTATGGCAACTGGTGTTTTCACTTTGAGTGCATTTTTGAGTAATCCTTCTTGGGAGGAGCTAAACGTATGTAGAAAACATGATTTGTTTGCTATAGCAGCACACTTTGAGTTAAATGTATCAAGGCAAATGGTGAAAGAGGACTTGAAAACTGCTGTTTCAAACAAACTTGTAGAAGAAGGCCTGCTTCCTGTTTCTAAATCACCTCGTTTGCCAGTTCCTCTTGACAGGTCCCCTAATGAAGGAGTGAAGCCTGCTGTGTTAAAGGAAGAAGGGCAAAACCCTGCTGCTGGGGAGCAACAAACGGTGGAAAAGTTAAGCACTAATGGCTCACCTTCTTTTGCTACTCCATCTTCTCCTCGTTCAAGACAAGAAGTATTACTCAAGGTACGTTTGGCTAAATTACAATTGGAGGCTCAGGATAAAGCCCAAGCTCGTCAGGCAGAGTTGGAACTTCGCAGGTTGGAGTTGGAACCAGAGACAGAAAAGGTGTTAAAGCTGAAAAGGTTGGAGCTGGAGTTGCAGATTGAAAGGGAGGTCAGACTGCGTCAGTTGGAGTTACAGGCACAGACTTCAGGAAGTACTACTCAACCTAGTTCTGCAAATTCATCTGTTGATGAAACAACCTCCTCCCATGTAAACCCAGGTGGTTTCAATGTGAGTAAAAACATTGTGTTGGTACCTCCATTTCGTGAATCAGAAGTTGATACATATTTCAATGTGTTTGAACGTGTTGCGGCGTCATTGCACTGGCCGAGAGAAGTTTGGCCATTGCTTCTTCAGTGCAAATTGGTAGGCAAAGCACAAGAAGTCTGTTCTGCTTTGTCTTTGGAAGAAAGTTTGAAATATGATGTAGTGAAGTCTGCTATCCTTGCTGCTTATGAACTTGTTCCCGAAGCGTATAGGCAACGCTTTCGCAATCACAAAAGAACAGCAAATCAGACTTTTGTAGAGTTTGCTCGTGAAAAAGCTACTCTTTTTGATAGATGGATAACAGCAAGTAAAGTTCCTGACTACAACTCCTTACGTGAACTGATACTGCTGGAAGAGTTCAAAAATGGCCTGCCAGAATGCATTGTTGTACACCTTAATGAACAGAAGGTTTCCACTTTGAAAGAAGCAGCTGTGATAGCTGATGAATTTGTGCTGACTCATAAAACTGTTTTTGTGCAGAAACGTGAAGTTACCACCAGAGAACCTCCCCCACGAAAGGATCCTTCAAGCCCACGACAGACTTTTGCTCCAAGGACTGAAAGGGAATGTTTCTATTGTCATAAACTTGGTCATGTTGTTGTTGAATGTCCCGCTTTGAAGCGCAAGAACCAGTCACCAAAAGGAGTAGGCTTAATTAAAACCATCTGTGCTGAGAGAAGGGATCAAAGTGAAGGAGTTGATCCCTGCTTCAAACCCTTCCTCTTAGATGGCACTGTGTCATTGACTGGGAAGCCTGAGGATGAAAAACCCATTCGAATACTCAGAGATACGGGAGGGTCACGATCTGTGATTTTTATCTGATGTATTACCCCTGAGTGACCATTCCTCTTGTCATGGTAGTATTCTGATTCAAGGAGTTGAAATGGGCTATGTTGAAGCTCCTTTGCATTATGTACACCAAATCAAAGTTGGTTAATGGCATCTTCTCTGTGGCAGTACGCCCCTCATTGCCCATAAAAGGGGTGCAGTTTATTTTGGGAAATGATATTGCTGGTGGAAAAGTGCAACCTGTTCCCGAAGTAACAAATGATCTAGAATCAAACTTGAAGAGCAACGACTTAGCAACATGTTTTCCATCTGTTTTTCCTGCTTGTGTTCTCACCAGGGCTCAAGCAAGACGTAAAGCTGCAGAAATTGATTTGTCAGACTCTTCGTTGGCTCAGGCTCTGGCTACAGATGATTTGCAAACCCTGATTGATCTTAAAAGTGGTTCAAAGGATACTACTGAGAAGTGGAAGGATCTCCATCTCCCACAGTTAGACTTGCCAGTCACACGTGAAAGCCTTGTTGCTGCTCAGAAGTCTGATCCCTCATTGACTAAATGCTTTACTTCTCTTTCTGAAACAGGAAATAAAAAGGCTTCTTATTTCTTGGAAGATGGGGTCTTGATGCGCAAGTGGACTGCCCACCCAAGTTTAACAGCGGACGTAGAGGGAAGCTGTTCTGATGACTGTGACTGGAGCACTACTTATCAGATTGTTGTGCCTCTTGAGTATCGTCACTACGTAGTCTCCCTTGCACATGAGCACCCCCTGTCTGGTCATTTGGGAGTTACAAAAACGTACAACAAGATACTCAACCATTTCTTTTGGCCAGGATTGAAGGCTGATGTAGTTGAGTTTTGCCGCACTTGTAAAACATGTCAGATTGCAGGAAAGCCAAACCAGACAGTTCCTATAGCTCCTCTTCATCCTATACCAGTACTTGGTGAACCTTTTGAACGGGTCATTGTGGACTGTGTTGGTCCATTGCCCAAGACAAAGAATGGTAATCAGTTTTTACTGACTGCAATGTGTACTTCGACTCGTTTTCCAGAAGCTGTCCCACTCAGGAGAATAACTGCACCTTTGGTGATTAAAGTTTTGACAAAGTTCTTCACTACTTTTGGTTTACCAAAAGTAGTCCAGACAGACCAAGGAACTAACTTTCTGTCTAAACTTTTCAAGCAGGTCATGCAGACTCTGGGGATTAAGCATGTTGTGTCAAGTGCATACCATCCTGAGTCTCAAGGAGCATTAGAGCGCTGGCATCAGACACTCAAGGCAACTTTGCAGAAATACTGCTTGGATACTGGAAAAGAGTGGGATGAGGGAGTACCCCTGATGGTGTTTGCCATGCGTGAAGCTAAGCAAGAGTCCCTTGGGTTTAGCCCAAATGAACTAGTGTTTGGTCATTCTGTTCGGGGACCTTTGAAGTTGTTGAAAGAACAGTTCTTGTCAACAGATCATGTTGTGAAAACTAATGTTTTGGATTATGTTTCACAGTTCAGAGAGCGCCTCCATAAGGCCAGGTTGGCAGCTGCAGAAGCCCTCTCCTCTGCTCAGGGGAAGATGAAGAGTTGGTATGATAAGAAAGCCGTTCCTCGATCTTTCAATCCAGGTGACAAGGTTTTGGTTCTTCTACCAACTGCTAGCTCTGCATTGTCTGCCCGCTTCTGTGGACCATATCAAGTGGATAAGAAAGTAAATGACACTGACTATGTGATTAAAACACCAGATAGGAAGCGTAAAACACGCTTGTGCCATCTCAATATGCTCAAATCCTTTCATTCTAGAGCTGACTCTTTCTGTGGCACCGCAGATAAGCCTGTGGCATCTCCGTCAGAGCAAGTCTCATCTCCAGAAACTCTCTTGTTGAACTCTTCCTCAGGATTGAGGTCAAGTTTAGATGAAGACGGGCTCAAACTTTGTGATGCCAGCTACCAGAATGCCAGAATGCTTAATTCTGAGGTACTGTCCCAGTTGTCTATATATCTGTCCTACTTGACCCGTGAGCAACAGTTGGACATTGAAAGGCTCGTCAACATTCATTTAACACTCTTTGGGGACATGCCTTCCCGTACTACTGTAATAGAGCACGACACTGATGTTGGGAATGCAGTGCCTATTAAGCAGCATGCTTACCGTGTGAATATGGCGAAAAGGGAAATGATGAACACAGAAGTAGACTACCTTCTGAAGCATGGATTGGCTATCCCAAGCTATAGTCCATGGAGTTCTCCGTGCCTGGTTACGCCAAAATCAGATGGAACACCTCACTTTTGCACAGATTTCCGCAAGGTAAATGCAGTAACAGTACCTGATTCCTTCCCACTGCCCCGTATTGAGGACTGTGTTGACAGCGTCGGATCTGCTGCTTATGTGAGTAAGCTTGATCTTCTTAAAGGTTATTGGCAAGTACCTCTGACAGAAAGAGCATCAGAAATCTCAGCTTTCGTAACACCTGATCACTTTTTACAATATACAGTCATGGCATTTGGAATGAGAAATGCTCCTGCTA
This sequence comes from Aulonocara stuartgranti, assembly GCF_965226115.1. Classification (NCBI taxonomy): domain Eukaryota; kingdom Metazoa; phylum Chordata; class Actinopteri; order Cichliformes; family Cichlidae; genus Aulonocara; species Aulonocara stuartgranti. The sequence continues at coordinate 37,729,258 of NC_138939.1, read as the reverse complement.
CCTTTCAGAGGTTAATGTCAACTGTATTATCTGGTGTGGCGAACTGTAATGTTTATCTTGATGATGTGGTCATCTATTCTTCCAACTGGTCAGAGCATGTCGACACTTTAACCACTGTGTTCAAGCGTTTAGCTGATGCTTCCTTGACCCTCAACTTGGCTAAATGCGAGTTTGGTAAGGCTACAGTGACCTACCTTGGAAAGGAAGTTGGGCAGGGCAAGGTTCGCCCTATCAGTGCAAAGGTTAATGCCATTCTTAACTTTCCTGTGCCAACAACATGCCGTGAGCTGCGTAGATTTCTGGGGATGGTTGGTTACTACAGGTGTTTCTGTAGGAATTTTTCTGAAGTCGTAACACCACTGACAAACCTGTGCAGCCCGAAGGTACCATTCATTTGGAGTCCTGAGTGTCAACATGCTTTTGAATGTGCAAAAGGTCTTCTGTCGAGTTCACCTGTTCTTGTTGCTCCAGACTTTTCGAAACCTTTCAAGCTTGAAGTGGATGCCAGTGAGGTGGGGGCTGGAGCTGTTCTTCTTCAGGATGATGGACAAGGAGTGAGTCATCCTGTCTGCTTCTTTGGCAAGAAGTTCGATACTCATCAAAGGCGGTACTCGACAATTGAAAAGGAGACTCTGGCCATGCTTCTGGCTCTTCAGCATTTTGACGTGTATGTGGGATCTACTTCCCAACCTGTGGAGGTCTTCACTGATCACAATCACAATAGCCAGGGGACGTAACACTCCTCTTTAACTTTAAAGTGGAAGCATTATTATCAAAACTGACATTGTGTTCTAGTCAGTAATATTTGAAACTACTGACTGAGCCCATAAACTCAACAGCAAAGTGTTTGCTGAGGTCATAGCCAGAGATTAATAACAAGTATGACTCTCTGCATTGAATCATCTGTTATTAATCTCTGTCTCTCTTCCACAGCATGTCTTTATCCTGTCTTCCTTCTCTCACCCCAACCAATCACCAATCTCTGAGCCTGGTTCTGCTGGAAGTTTCTTCCTGTTAAAAGGGAGTTTTTCCTTCCCACTGTCACCAAAGTGCTTGCTCATAGGGGGTCATATGATTGTTGGGTTTTTTTCTGTATGTATTATTGTAGGGTCTACCTTACAATATAAAGTGCCTTGAGGCAACTGTTGTTGTGATTTGGCGCTGCATAAACAAAATTGAATTGAATTGAAACGATCAAAAGAGCTGAGGGCTGTTTTCCCAAAAATTTCTATGCAAGCTGTGCAAGAGTCGGCCCCTGCCAGAGAAAAGCTACAAGCTTTAGGCACTTTGTCTTCACCTTTTATACCCAGAAGCCATTTCAGTCTTTTCTGTACAAATTATTCTCACAACCACATTTATAATCAGATTATAGTTTAGAGTTATAATGCTAGCACAACAATCGGACTACACTGCAACAGCTCAGAAGGATGTAGTAACAGTTTCTAAGTTCTTGTATAAGTCAAATAAAACTGAAATTCCGTGTGGATGTGTGTGTGATGATCTATTTGAAGTCAGACGGGAAAGTCGCTCTTTGTAGCAAACTCTGCGTTTCGTTACCGGCAATCAGCAGGAGGTGTATTTTAGATCAGCGTCTCCACCACTTCTCCACCAGTCCGTCACGCCAAGTCACCATTATTGTAAATACACAATAAACCAATGAAAAGCAATTCCTGCCTCCGCACTGTATTTTGCATTTGAGTCCACGTTCTCTCTCTCTCTCTGGCCACCCAGCACTAACAGTACGGACTGGCCACTATGGACCCAGCAGACACAATCCCGAACGCACTCACCAAACAGGGCACTGTAATAGGCCAACAAGAGTGAACGTTACAGTTAATCAATGTAAACTCATTAGTGATAAGCAAGGGGAAACCCTAGCCAGCTGCTCAGTTTTCCCGCAGCCGTTCCTGATGAGCCCATTTTCCGTGACCCAGTTTCTCTCGCACCTGATGCTTTCTACGGGGAATTGGGTGGGTGCAGGGTATTCCTGTTGCAATGCTTGCTGGTTTTCAAGCATTGTGGAACTGGCCAGTAAAAACAGCTAACCTTGTCCATAATATTTTCAGGCTCCATGGAATTTGACTAAAAATAATCTCTGACTGTGGCCCCTTCACTTCTCAGACCTGGAAGACCTTCTGCACCTCGATTGGTGCCAAGGTTAGTTTAGGTTCTGGTTTCCACGCCCAAAACAATGGTCGAACAGAAAGGTTAAATCAAGAGCTTTAGACCATCCTCCGAAGTGTCACCTCCCATAACCCAGACACCTGGTCCTCACACCTCTCTTGGGTGGAATACACCCAGAATTCACTCACCTCCTCTGGCTCTTGGATGCCAACCACCACTATTCCTGGAAAATGAGTTGGACCTAGGTGTTCCTTAGGTGCAACACCATATGGAATGCACACAACAAATCTGGGTGCATGCCCGGGAGGCTTTGCTGGCAGCATCATTATGATGACCAGTGCCGGACGCCTGCCCCTAGGTATGAACCAGGTTGAAGGGTTTGGCTTGCCATCGACGATGTGCCCCTTAAAGCACTGTCACGCAAGCTCGCACCCTGTTACATAGGCACTTTTGAGATTGAGACAGTCATGAGCCCACTAGCCGTTAAACTCAAATTACCTACAGCTCTTCGCATTCATCCTACATTCCCCATCTCACAGATCAAGCCAGTTCACTCTAGCCCACCGGTTTCAGTTTCATCTGGAAATCAGGTTGGAAGTAGCTTTATCCTGGACACTCACTTAGATTTCCTCCACTCACGTCCACTTCCCTGCAGATTCAAGTAAGCCACTCACCACACCCACTTAGTTTTCTGATCCTCTTACCTCTGATCATTAACTGTTCTTTCCTGTGTTGGAGTGTCTGTTCCCAGAGACCCTAATCACTTGCATGGCTGGACCAGAGCTCCCAGATTCACACCACATCACCATTACTGTAAATACACAATAAACTAGTGACAAGTAATTCCTGCCTTCGCGTTTGGGTCCACGTTCCCTCTCTCTCTCTCTAGCCACCTGGCCATAAAACTATTGAAGGATTTCAATTTCATTTGGAAGTGCTTGCTCAAATTAGAATACCAATTATTATCCAGCCTTGCTCAGACAGTGCACTCTGAGCAGATAGAAAAACAGTGAAAATGTCATTTTTGCTGTATTATTCGCCTCCCACTAGCTTTTGCAGTTGTCGTAAATAGTGTTGTTGCAGGATTGTTTACTTCCACCCACACATTCTTCACTTGTGAGATCAAGAGGAGGGAGCGAGGGTTAAATGAATAAATTAGACCTCAGCCGCATTCTTTGCAAATGTGTGGAAAAGTGTGGTTTTATGTGATGGGTGGGGTTAGCTAGTCAACAAATTTGATTGAAAATGCAGAAAGGCATGACTGAACAATAATGCAAGGGCATTGAATGTAACTTGGAACATGCATTTTTCATTTAGTTGCATTGTTAAAAGAAGGGCTGTTTCAAGAACTCCAGAAAACACTGAGCTTAATATGTAAATAGATCTGCCTTTTAGACAAGTGACATGCTAAAGCTACTAGGTTTTTGACAAGATCTATGTGCATGTGTGTGTGTTTGCGTGTTGGGAGGCCTCGGGGGTAAACAGCTCTGTGACAGTGCAGTGTGTGTTATCTGCACTAGCTGTTCCGTTGTGCAGATAGATGAGATGCTCAGGGACTGACGATACTCCAGCTGCATACATGCCTGTGTGAGATTCCATCTCTCTTTGTTCTTCTATATGTTCATGCCCTCCACATTTGCAATAAACCCAATGTTGTTTATCAGCGTTTTTTTTTTTTTAAATATATCATTCCACTGTGATTCTCAGAAAGACATTTTGTGTTTACAAGATAACTATGCGAAAGCAAAGGTTTGATTTTGTGATTGTGACTCATTTCAGTGTGTTGAGTATCTGTCTGGTGATGAGCACAATCTAATGTTTCTGTCAGGTGCATTTTAAGGGATCTCCCATGCTCATTTTCAGAGGTGGAAAGTAAGTATAAATACTTAGTTACTGTACATAAATAAACTTTACTTGAAAAGTTTTAAAATGAAAAATGTTACTTTTACTCCCCACATCTTAAAACACATATCTGCACTTTCTACTCCTTACAGTTTTGAAACAGGCTTGTTACTTTTGATTTAACATTTGAGGACAGTTTTTACTTTACCTCACTGCCGGGCTTCAAACATCAAACTGATTTGAGCCTAAACAGTCAGACACATGAAAGGCAGTCCTGTTCATGTATTAATCACCAGGGAATAAAAAGATGGCATAAAAAGACATAGAGATGAAAGAAGCGAAAAAACATGTGCCACAGTCAGTGTTTCATCAGGAACTCAGTGGGATCAACAACACTAGAGGCCAACTTCAAGTATATACTATGTCACCACCAAGGAGGTGCCCTTTCTTTACTGCTTCTCTGCATAGGCCTGAACCCCCTCAGTGAGGTCATTGACAAGACTGGCTACGGATACGGATACGGAACGGAGCAGGCATCAGCCACCTCCTGTACACGGATGACATGAAGCTGTATGCCAAAAGTGAACGAGACATTCACCAATCCACAATACAAGGCTGCAGAGCCAATCAGATGATTTGATGGTTGGGGGGGGTCATTCCCCATACATATGGAACATGTAACGGAGTGTACAGATGGCAGAGAACTACTTGCTGTGTTGGTGATGTTAGTGAGCTGTCACCAACTACAGAAACCAACTCAGCTCTTATCAGCAATTTTATCTTGCATTGCAAAACAACACAAAGTGCATGAGGGAAAAGACTCACACACTGATTGTTGTTCTGCTTGTCTCTGAAACCTGTGGCGACAAATCAGACAGGTCCAAACATTTGTGGAAGTTTAAAAAAGTTACAAACTACAAAGTAAACCCTTTAACCAGTCTTTAAACAAATATCAATTCATCTGAAGAGATTTCAAAGCAGATTTAAATATTTTTACTTGACAGCTTCCTTTGCTCTTTCATGTTTTCTCTGCATTATTGTAGCATCTTTACATCGCAATATAAAACGCACTGAGGTGACTGTTGTTGTGATTTGGTGCTATAAAAATAATATGTAATGTAATTTCATCAAACATTAATACATGTAACAAATATGTAGATATCATTATCCCAGATATACAGTTTTCCTGATAGCAGTTTTCTCTGTGATATAAGTGCTTTACTAATAATAATAGTAGTAATAATAGTAATACCTTTCACTGTGATGTGAATGTACAAACTGTACTTGTAAGTATAAGACATACATAAGGTTCCTGCGCTCAGCCAAAACGTGAGCCTGCAAACTTTGACCTTTTTTTAAAATTGATGTAAACCCCATCATCTCGTATTTCATGACTTTTCCTAAAAAATCTTTATTAATTTAGCAACTCAGATTCATTTCTATACACATTTTAATATGAACACTACTAACACACGAGCCAGAGCTAGCGAGAGCCGATGGATGAGAATGTCTATGCAGAGCAGCAGGTGTAAACTGTGCAGCACTGATAAGAGTCCAGAGAATCTAAATCGGACGGGTTTCAGACCTGAGGAGCACCGCTGTGCACAGCTGCTGGTAATCAACTTTTTTTGTTCTACACTGACAATAATTAATACATTTCAATGTGTTTTTTATTTTTTGGTCCCAGCTTTTTTGGTGTAAGTAAAACCACACCTTATCTACTTTAACATTCTTTGATGTTAGAAGAATTTAATTATTTACATTTGTTGGATATTATTTTGTTTGATGTGCTCTTTTTATTAGTAATTATAATATATATTACATTTTTATGATCTGCACTGAAATAATCTAAATCCTAAACTTCAGCTGTAACACTTCTCACCCACTCTCTGCAATGGGCTCTGTCCTGTGCAGTACTTTGCCCTTACCTTATGACAGATGGGACTGACATAAATCAAAAGGCCAATTTTCATCTCACAAGGTTAACACCAACTTATTTAAAAGTATAGTGGTGTATGGAGCCATGTAAATTTGACATTCTTATAATGTCATTGACTAAATCAACACCAACTGCAGAAACAACACCTCCCTCAACTTTTATCTGCAATATAAATCTTATCTTGCATTGCAAAGGAGCACAAAGTGCACGAGGTGAAAGAATCACACGCTGACTGCTGTTCAGTATATCTCTCATGGTTACCTGTCTATGTTATGTCTCACCTTATGACCGTTGTAATAGACTGAAAAACAGTAGTTACTGTAAGCTGTCTGGCAACATATTATATACTTATCCCCACAGACTGAGCTCCTAGCTTTCGAGTGGTATCTTTACTATTAACATGACCACAGTTATGATTTATGACAACCAACACACTTTGTAAAGGGCAAACCCCCAAAACAAAGTGATCAAAATCAACTCTTGAACAAACAATCATACTAAGTGCTTTAATGTTTGGCTAACATTTATTTGATGTGTCCTTTGATTGTTTTTAAGTTAGGTTCATGCCCTGTTTGTTCACGTGTGTCGAGGGACACCATGGAGCTTCACCTTTTGTCATGTTATTCATGTTAACCTGTGACATGTCTGTGAAGGTTCTCAGTCATCCAGGTCATCGTAGTCAAAGGAGCTTGCAAAGAAAAGCATCTGGACTTCTTTAAGTTGCTTGAAGACGTTTCACCTCTCATCCTAGAAGCTTACTCATCCGTTAACCTGTGACCTAAACCCACAAATACGAAACAAGTACATGAGGTTTTGCCCAAAAATAGAAGTTGTGACATAAAACTTGTCAATAATCCAGGTGAATCTCCAGAAAGCAGCTAAAATAAAGTCAAAGCAAAAAAGATGAACATGGAATGCTAAAGTATGCAAAAGTTTTTCTAATTCATTAAAACAGGAGTAAGAATTGTATCCATTATGTTGAAACACCTAAAGATTTTCTACTCCATCAAACCAAACGGTGTAGCAATTACCTGATGTTTTCAGGTGTTATGGCTGTGCTCGTTCTTGAAATCATTGTGTTAACTCACCAGTGAACACATGCTCTGTGTGTGTGCTCAGTGTTACATCAGAGAGTCATTATGTAAGACTGACATCTGCTGGGAATAGAGTGGGTGATGGTAATGGGCTGCAGCTTCATGGTTGCGTCCCTGTGTGTGTGTGTGTGTGTGTCTGTGTTTGTGGGTTTAGCTTGTTTGTTTGGTGCTGTAAATAATCATTTACATATATAAATACACATTTGTAGCTGTTTTAGCAGCAAGCTCAGTGGGCAGTGACACACCTGAGCAACATCAAAACAGCTACATCTCTTTTATATAATCATATCAGCTGTCAAACAACAACCCAGCCAGCATCTGGAGACGCGTGACAGCCCAGCTGACAAATTATTAATTTATGCTCATTATATCATGCTTTTTCTAAAGGGTGCAAAAGGAAAAATATTAGATAAAGATTTTGGGGCATAAAAGATAAATACATAGACAGCGGTGCAGGATATAGAGACGTGTAAGAATGACATCTATCACACTCACAAACTAGGAAAATGAGATTATATCAGGGTTACATTTGCTACTAAAAACCACCATCTAGCCTTCTTTGGCTTTTCTTCTGTTTTCTGTCAAGATGATTCCACATTACTCAAATCATTCTGAGGTTCGGACTCTGGGGAGGCTAATCCATGACTGATAGTGTTCCACTATGTGTTTTTCTGCTGGGGTACAAATGTAATTAAGATCATTGCCATGCTCATTATCTGATTATTTCATGACAAATATTAAAAAAGGGGGATTATAAATAAACATTTCTAAATGAACAATGAAGTCATTAATAAATGCTTCAAAAAGAAAAGAGATTTAAAGAAAAAAATCAATCAATTCTGAATCATAATTAAAAATCAGGTTTTCAAAATATTTTTAAAAAATACAATTTAAAGAGAGAAATACATTTTGCTTTTTGCTGTTACTATTAGCTCTAGACTAACTGTTGGATTAGCTACTGGATTAACTTCTTCATTTAGCATTCCTGTGACTCTTTTAGCTAATTAGCCAAAAGAGTGAAAAATTAGTCAGGGACACTCACTCGTGCTGAGATACTTCTACACTGCTGTAATCCCACCTCCACCTTTAACACCTCTGTCTCTCTGTCCTCGTAGATATCCTGATCAACTTCACGTAATTCTCTGCAATGTCTCTCCAAAACTGAAGATTCACTATCAGCCTTTTCCTCCTTGTAACCTCTCACTTCTTCTATTTTGACCTCTTCTGAATGCTTTCTGGTAGTTCGTCATCCCACCAGCAAGTCTCCTTGTCCAGAGGATAAAGTTTCAGTTGTACTTCCCGAGTCATGTGGTAATGGTGTCAAATGATAGTGATAACAGAACTCAATTTTTCTTTGTTTGGTTTCGGGGGGAATTCTGACAGGATTTTTTTCCCCAATTAATTGAAAAGATAACTGAAAATAAAGAAGAGAAAGAAAAACATATCAATCGCTGTCATGGTCCTGAGTCTGCCGACTCAGTGTTTTGTGTTTCTTTATGCTTTTGTTTATTCTGATTATGTATTCCATTATGATTTGCCATTTGTTAGGTTTCTGTTCTGTACCTGCCCTGGTCCCACCTTCCGTGTTCTCTCCCTGTCTCGTCAGTGTAATCAGCGCCAGCCGTGTCTCCCAGCTATTTCCTCTTCGCTCCGTTCACCTCTTGTATTTAGTGTCTGCGTCTTCCCCTACTCGTTGTCGCGTTAAGTTTATGTTGTATTACTGCCCAGCAATAAAGCTGAGTGTTTTGAGTTTACGTCTGCCTCCGAGTCCTGCATTTTGGGTCCTTCCTCCCTGCCTGCCTGCACACAGTCATGACAATCACACAGTATTATTTTATTCTAAGTGGTCATCTTCATGTTACTGGACAAAGAAAGATGTGATTTGTGCAACTGATGAATCTAAGGTGACTGTTCACTTCAGTTTTTTCTCATTTTTGGCTCAAATCTGCTCTCCACCTAATTATGATTAAAATTTTATGGAGTCGGGCCCCTTTCACGATTATCAAACAACCCATAATTTTAGGGAAAAAACAGAATACTGAGCTGCCTGCTCATATTTCTACAGATGAACATTTGCTGCTTCGATTTCTTCATCTTTCTTGCCTCCAAACTCTTCCAGCTTTAGACACCAAAATCCTTCAGTGTAATAAACAGGGGAAATGAATTTAACATGTATTGAATGGCTTCCATCTTTTCAATTTTCAGGGGGGCCGTCAGGCTGAGTTTAAGAGCCCTAAACTGGTAGACGATAAGTTAATCCTTTTATCCAAATCCTTGCTGCAGGGCGACTGAAATAGATGCTGAAATGGGAGCTGAGAGAAATCTGGAGACAGAGGAAAGTAGAAAGGATGTGATGGGAGAGTAAAGAATGGGAAAAACCAGATGGAATTAATAAAGATGAAGGACATGTTCGTTTTTATTTGAATGAGAGGTGAATGAAAATATTGTTGGAGTAAAAAACATCGTTATAAAGCAAGCAGAGGGGGTTAGAGAGAGATGAGAGTGTCCTGCACTAAAGTTGGAAATTTACAGTTAAAAATCTTTGAATATTAAAGTCAGTTCATGTGGAAAAAAAGGTTTCTTCAAACACCAGATGCTTTTAAGAATGTGGTGATTCTGGGCTAAAATCCTCAGTATTTCCTTAGTGCAAGGTATAATTTGATGCAGTCATAATATGTGATTACACGAGGTATCTGTGGTGTGAAGTGGTTAATCCAATACTGTAATACTGCATTGGAGCGATCAGTATTCTTCCATATGGATGTCATTTACTGCAGTATATCTTAGCTGTTCCTAGGACTGCGCTCTTCTGGACAGAGATCTCCGATGTTGTTCCTGGGATCTGCTGGAGCCACTCGCCTAGCTTGGGAGTCACCGGCTAGATATGGTCGGGCTCACCTCTACGCATTGCTTGGGCTCTGGAACCAGTCTCCTGGAGAGGGGCTGGACTCTGTCTCAGTCTGGAGTTGCCCCTGGTGAGAGGCGGCGGGCTGGGGTGGGTATTCTAATGCGCTTATGCGCCGAGTGGCAGTTCGGAGTATCCAGCCTTCTTAGAGTCCCGGGGGGGGTGCTGGAAGGTGCTCCACCTGGAGACTCTGTTGTCCTGCTGGGAGACTTCAATGCTCACGTGGGTAACGACAGCGAGACCTGGAGGGGCGTGATTGGGAGGTACGGCCTCCCTGATCTGAACCCGAGCGGTACTTTGTTATTGGACTTCTGTGCTAATCACAGTTTTGCCATAACGAACACCTTGTTTGAACATAAGAGTGTCCATAAGTGCACGTGGCACCAGGACGCTCTAGGCCGTAGGTCGATGATCGATTTTGTAATCGTATCACCAGACCTGCGACCATATGTTCTGGACACTCGGGTAAAGAGAGGGGCAGGCGAGGACGCTGGACAGGCCTGGTGCACCTAAACGCATAGTGAGGGTGTGTTGGGAACGTCTAGCAGAGGCCCCAGTCCGCGAGATCTTCAACGCACACCTCCGGCAGAGCTTCAACAGCATTCCGAGGGAGACTGGGGACATTGAGTCCGAATGGACCATGTTTAGCGAGACGCTAAACATGCCGAAGCTGCTGCACTGAGCTGCGGCCGCAAGGTGGTTGGTGCCTGCCGTGGTGGTAATCCCCAAACAAAATGGTGGACACCCGAGGTGAAGGGAGCCACCAGGCTGAAGAAGGAGTCCTATTGGGCGTGGTTAGCCTGTGGGACTCCAGAGGCAGCCGACAGGTATCGACAGGCCAAGCGGAATGCGGCTCGGGCAGTGGCTGAAGCAAAAACTCGGGTGTGGGAGGAGTTCGGCGAGGCCATGGAAAAAGACTTTCGGACTGCCTCGAAGAGATTCTGGCGAACCTTCAGGCGACTCAGGAGGGGAAAGCGGTGCTCTACCTGCACTATGTATAGCGCTGGCGAAGCGCTGCTGACGTCTACTGAGAAAATTGCCAGATGGTGGAAGGAATACTTTAAGGACCTCCTTAATCCCACTGACACGTCTTCCGAGGAGGAAGCCGAGTCTGGGGATGAGGGGAATGACCCGCCAATTTCCGGGGGCGAGGTCACTGAGGCAGTTAAACAACTCCTCGAGTTCCTGAAGGCTCTGGACGTTGTAGGGCTGTCCTGGTTGACACGCCTCTGCAATGTTGCGTGGAGATCAGGGGCAGTACCCGTGGACTGGCAGACCGGGGTGGTGGTCCCCATCTTTAAGAAGGGGGACCGGAGGGTGTGTTCCAACTACAGGGGGATCACACTCCTCAGCCTCCCTGGTAAAGTCTATGCCAGGGTGCTGGAAAGGAGAGTTCGTCCACTAGTCGAACCTCGGAGGAACAATGCGGTTTTCGTCCTGGTCGCGGAACACTGGACCAGCTCTTTATCCTTGAGGGTGCATGGGAGTTTGCCCAACCAGTCTACATGTGTTTTGTGGACTTGGAGAAGGCATTCAACAGTGTACCTCGGGGTGTCCTGTAGAGATGGCACGATACCACTTTTTTATGTCCGATACCGATATCATAAATTTGGATATCTGCCGATACCGATATGAATCCGATATAGTGTTTTTTAATCAACAAAACTGTTTTTTTTAAATATCTTGCTGCATTTTGTATAAGTTCATACTCAAGTTTAAAACAACAACTACACTAAAGCTATTCTGTTATACCTGTATGCAAAAAAAAATAAATTTCATAGTTCAGCAATACTGATCAATCTAATAAACTTAAACCTACACCATCATCCCTATTCTGGTATTTTAAAGAGTACTTAGCGTAAATATTAAGCAACCTAACTAATAGGGTTCCAACTCCCAGCAACAACAAAAATAAATAAATAAAAAATAGGGAACCACCCCTCACGCTCCACCTCATGATGCTTAATCGACGTAATCAACCTTAATTTGATGCAGTGTGAAAAAATAAATGCACAGAAATCAATAATTTTTCAAGAAATATTAAATAGATTCAACATCTTTCTTCAACAAAATTGCAGACTGCACAGATGGTACCTTCCCAAAGGAAAAAGTACTATAGCTTACTAGGGTATATATATTAGACTTAATAGTCACTATATACAGTAATTGACTTCTATTCATTTTACATCAAATTAAAACTTTGGGTGTAAGATTCGGATAATTATTTATTAAAAGCTAGACATTTTAAATGAGAATAAGAAAGAAAAGTATGTCTTTGTGCCCCCTTTTCCCTGTTAATGCCCTATTGGCCCCCCTGGCTAAACTTTGCTAGATCCGCCCCTGCAGTTACCAGCCGTCAGCTACGTAGAAAAAGATCCTGGTGTAGAAAGTAATAATAAATAAATTCTAACAACAGCTGATCAAGCTTAAACGTGCTGCTGTTGTTCAGCCGCTGGTTTCCTCTTTCTGGTGCAAAGTGGGCCAAAAACAAACTAGAGACACGGACTCGCGACAGAAAAGCCGATCAGCTGATCATTAAGCAGTTTCATGATTGAAGTAGCAGCCAGAAGAGGCAGTCGCTCCATATATCGTTTGGTAAGCTTAACGCAGGAATGCTTTACAAACATTCAGAGATGGACTTACACACTTGCTTTACTTCTCTCGGGGATAACTTTGTCGGAGATGAAATGCCGGGTTGCTAGCGAAGCTCCACATGCTATCCAGACCACCAACAGGTCCCGCATGCCACAGCTGCTCTATCACGTGATGCATACTGCTCCGACGTGCTAACGTTCTGAGGTGAGTTACGGCGTGTTGCAAGTTTTGTGAGGTGCTTTCGTGATATTTAATGGATCGGATTACATTTTTTATTTTTCTCCGATATCCGATCCAGTAATTTAGGTCAGTATCGGACCGATACCGATACGTAATATCGGATCGGTCCATCTCTAGTGTCCTGTGGGAGGTGTTGCGGGAGTATGGGGTGTCTGGCCCATTGCTACGGGCCATTCGATCCTTATACAACCGTTGCAAGAGCTTGGTTTGCATTGCCAGCAATAAGTCGGACTCGTTCCCGGTGGGTGATGGGCTCCGCCAGGGCTGCCCTTTGTCACCGGTTCTGTTCATAATTTTTATAGGCAGGATTTCTAGGCGCAGCCAAGTGGCGGAGAGCTTTCGCTTTGGTGGCCTCAGAATCTCATCTCTGATTTTTGCGGATGATGTGGTTCTGTTGGCTTCATCGGGTGATGCCCCCTGGGTGAGGTGTTCCAGGCATGTCCCACCTGGAGGATGCCCCAGGGCAGACCCAGGACATGCTGGAGAGATTATATCTCTCGGCTGGCCTGGGAACGCCTTGGTGTTCCCCCGAATAAGCTGGAGGAGGTGGCTGGGGAGAGGGAGGTCTGGGCCTCTTTGCTTAGGCTGCTGCCCCCGCGACCCGGCCTCGGATAAAGCGGATGAAGATGGATGGATGGATGGATTATAGCTAATAGCTTAGCTCTTAGCCAAGTCAGCATGCTTCTTCACGTGTTGCTCCTCAGTGTGCCAAACACTTTGGAACAAGCTGCCTGCTGACCTGGGATCAGCTACACCTGTGTCATTTCTGTATTTTATTTGTATGTTTTCACTTCTTTTTAGGCATTGTAAAACCTCCACTGGCTTTTATCTTCTGTGTTAAGCACACTGAGTTTAGGTATAATGAAAAGTGCTACACAAATAAAATTGCCAGTAAGCTTAGTTTCCATGTAGAAAGTGAGGGCACTGTGGATGTTTGGATGAATGCAGTAAGTTGACTTTTACTTTACTTTAAACCTCTAAGTTTGTAAAAACCTCATAACCTCATATACTTAAAGATACACTTTGTCCTCTTTCAACACTTAAACCGACTTTTTCACTTTTCAGTAAAGACCCTTATTTTATAACACACACTGACACTTTAATTGATTTAACCCTCTCAGGCTCAAATTAAACTTTTTGTTGCTAATGCACAGCCAAGTCCTGCAGTGGTACTTCTGAGTAAAAAAAACTAATAAAATATGTATGTGGGGTAATCAGGTTGTTAGTTTTTAACTGTTGCAAATCTGCAACGCCTGCCTTGAGAGGGTTAAGTGGTTACATTTGCTGACAACTTCCTTTATATACCTAAAATGACCCTCTCCACACTGACACCTGATTTTTGTAGAACCCACAACAAAATCTATGTAATCTACATGGTCACGGGTTATTTCAGGTGCAAACATTTTAGTCTCACAACTTTCATCATGTCAGGTTTCAGCATTGTCCCTCCAGGAATTTGCTGATATTTATGAGTCCTTATATTGATGAGATCATTATTTTCTCTTACTTTGAGACAATGATTGTTATGTTCTTGCTGATAAATCCGTGTGGCGGTTAGCTGCCCAGACGTGCACGGGAGAAATCGACGGTGCTGAACAGGCCAACCACGATAGTTGTGGAGTGCGTCGATCTGATGTGTAGATGCATTTATAGGCAGGTTAGGGTTTCAGAGGGGTCTGCACTCACAACAAAGGGCACTCCATTTGATGCTTTACACTCTTTTAAGTTTTCATTTCTTTACATTCTAGCTATTTTGAATCTTAAATGGTTTTCAGTTTTTTAAAGCATACAATTATAAAAGCTCACAGTGCCTTTTTCCTTTAGCCTGAAAGAAACTTGTGTGTGTGTGAGTAAAACAGCAAGCAGGTGTAACAGCTGTTCATTCATCCCGATGGTTCAGTCGACTCTCATCTGAACGGCAGCAGTGAAAGCAGCTGTGGAGAGACTGAATAAATCACGGGAGCTAAAAGCAGGACAGCAGAGACAGAAAGAGGCAGGCTTGCTGGTCCCCGAGGAGAGTCATACAACACCTGAAATATCTTTGTTGCCCTGCAAAGGCCGCAGGCTGTGGCGCTGCTGGCTATGCCAAGAAAAATGGATCTAAAGTCCTTGCTGCTGCCCCAGAACAAGATCTCTGCAAAGCAACATAACTTATTGGACTGTTCATTATTGTTGCACTTTTAGTTTCTAACCTCTGTCTTTACTGTGACACGCACTCTTTTGTAAGTAGTTTATACATATGTCACGCCTACAGTGCTATTACATATTACTCAAATGGCTCCAACCACCCAAGATCTACAACTGAAGAGGAGGTGGTGGGGTGGGTGCAGTTTTCTCTGTGGTGGGGTTGGGTGGACTGTCCCGGGCTCTGTGGGGCCGGGAGGCGCTGCTGCACTGGGCCCCGGTCTGGATGGGCCTGGGCCCCCTTTCCCTGGCGGGTCGCAGAGTATGGGGGTGCCTACTGGGGTCAGCGGAGGAGCTGGCCCCAGGGAGGGGTCACTTGCCCCTCCCTTCCTTCCCTCCCCATCTCCAGCTGCCTCCCCCTTCCCGCTCCACCACAACCACCCACACATGCAGGACCTTGGAGTAGGGGTATGTCACCAGGGTGCAGAGGAGGCTACCCCCCCCCCCCCCCCCCCCCCCGCTCTGTCCCCTTCTGGCTGCCTCTGCCTCAATTTTATCCCACAACTTAGACATTCACATTACTCACACTCTCATTACACATACATATAGGATCTTGGGGGTGGGCACGATACACGGAATCCAAAGTACCATCAGGGTGTACACCCCACCCCTGGCGTCGTTGCCCACCTCTCAATTTTAAATACACGTAGACATTGAGGGCTAGCAGGAGGGACCATGCGCTTACCTGCTGCTCTCTGGCAGGTAGCTCCATGACCTCCTGGGTTTTAAATGCACCTTAGAACACATATGCATCAACACTACAATGAGCGGGTGGAGGGAGGTTTGGAGTCTTCTCTCACCCCCATTCTCTGCTGCCTGCTGGAGCGGGGGGGCTAGGAGGAGGAGTTGGCCGTCCGACTGCGGTCTGGAGTGTGGGGCCTCCCTGCTGCTGCGGAGTCGGGGCGGTCTGCCTCTCCCCACCGCAGGGAAAAGGGTAGCACCACCTGGGTCTGGGTGCAGCTCCCCCCTCCAGGGGCAAGGGTACCTAGACCCGGTTTGTAGAGTACGCTTGGGGAGTGTGATCGTGTGTACAGCGTCTCTTTATGTCTGTCTCCACGTTGGTTGAGTGTGGAGTAAGTGCATATGAGAGCATGAGGGTGGGAATGGATGTTTGTGTCTGTGTGTGTATGTCTGTGTCTATATGTCAGGTTGGGTATCAGACGTCACCTCTCTGGGGACATCTCAGGCCCTCCAAGGTTTGGAGGCCTATCTCCTCCTACCACCACTTCCCCTGCCAGTGGCGGACTCCCTCAGACATCGGTGCGTTGGTGGTTCTTTGTGTCTGGGGGTGGGCGTCCAGGTACACACTGGCTCACTCCTTGGCGGCCGCTTATCGGGGCCTGGAGCCTGGGGCTCACTCGGGCCACTTCGGAGGTGGGGTATCCCCGGCCTCTCGGCCTGGGGCTCGGTCACTCAGGCACGGCTGGCTGCCGGCGGAGCTCACGGGCGCGTCACTGCAACTCCCCCTGGCTTCTGCTCCGCGGCTGCTGAGTGAGCCCTCATCTGGGACTCTCCTCAGCTCTTTCTGGGACAGTGGCGCGGCTGCCCCTCTGTTGGTCTTCCTTAGTCTCTTGTGTTCTGGGGGCCTCTGGATGTCTGGAGTTTTGATCTCCTCCATACCTGCTTCATGCCCTGGAGGACGGGGCTGTGCCCCCCCACACCCTCTAGCAGATCATTACATGAAGGAACCTTTTTAAAAAAACAAGCGCGTCCATGCTCACAGGTGTACACACGGGTGATCACACCCACAAACTACACCCTTTTTGGCTCCTACCTCAAAGCACACTGCGTTCTGTTGATCTTATGTGCTGCACAATAATGTTTAATATTTAGTATTTACTGTCATATTCCCATATATCAATGTGATGTTGTTTATTCTATTACTCTTGTTCTCTTCTGCTTGTTTTCTTTTTTCTTTCTCAGCAGGTGATCCAGGTGATTGATATATGCATTTTTTTTTCTCTGCCCGTTCTGTTGGTTTTTGTCTTTTGCCCTTCTCCCCCGTCCCTCTTCTCAGCTGTTTCTCTTTCCCTCTTTCTTTCTCCCCTTCTTTCCCCCAGTCAAGTCTGTCCCGTATTCAGTAAGTGAAAATAAAACAAACAATAAAAGGTGAATCAAATGGACCATCACGGCAAGGCTGGGATGGTCAATTTGGTAAAGTAAATCCGTTGGGCATCTTTCTTTGCCTTTAGACAACAATTCTGATGGCAAAAGAGCCAAACGGGACAGGCAAAAAAAAAAAAAAACCCAAAAAAAAAAAACCAAGATCTACAACTGACAAAACCAGAGGTACCCTATGATATGTTATGAAATGGATCCACTTTGGGCTACACTTGCTACAGCGATTTCCTTAGTGCGAATGTGGTTTGTCCTTTCTTGGACCACTGTTAGAGTACAGGAGTACCATCAAAGCATTAAAGTTTTACTTCAATTCCATTCAGTTTCATTTATATAGTGCCAGATCACAACAGCTGCCTCAAGTTGCTTTATATTGTAAAGTAAAAACCCTACAATAATAGAGAGCAATGAGATGACTCCTATGAGGAAACACTTGGCAACAGTGGGAAGGAAAAACTCCCATTTAACAGGAAGAAATCTCTGGCCCAACAAGGCTCATCCATCTGTGTTGACCAGGTGGTGCTGAGTGGAAGGAGACGGGGCAAAAGTGATGATTAATGCTAAATGGTCTTAAGACAGAGAGAGAAAAGAAAAAGAAAACAGGTGATTAAAGAAGAAACACCCAGTGCATCATGGGAACCCCCGGCAGCCTACGTCTATTGCAGTATAACTAAGGGAGGATTCAGGGTCACCTGGTCCAGCCCTAACTATATGCTTTAGCAAAAAGGAAGGTTTTAAAAGTCTTAAAAGTAGAGATAGTGTCTGTCTCCTGAATCCAAACTGGAAGCTGGTTCCACAGAAGAGGGGCCTGAAAACTCAAGACTCTGCCTCCCATTCTACTTTTAAATACTCTAGGAACCACAAGTAAACCAGTCTAAGTGCACTATTGGGGTGATACAGTACTATGAGGTCACTGAGATAAGATGGGGCCTGATTATTTAAGATGATCTACGTGAGGAGCAGGATTTAAAATTAGATTCTGGATTTAACAGGGAGCCAATGAAGGGAAGCCAATACAGGAGAAATCTGTTCCCGTCAAGACTCCTCCTGCAGCATTTTGGATTCAGTGATGAACTGATCAGTAATCCATCAAATGAATCCTTTTCTCTGAGCCATTTAAGAATATTTGGTTTTAATGTCATTTTCAAAAATAAAAATAAAAACCAAGGGCAGCACAGCAGCACTGAGTTCAACTCCATCACCTGACTTTGTATGCAGAGTTTGCATACAAAGTCAGGTGATGGAGTTGATCTCAGTGCTGCTTGTTCTCTTTGTTCTCTTGTGTCTGTGCGGTTTCTCTCCCTCCCACAGTCAAAGCACATGCAATTTGTAGGGGTTAATTGGGGGTCTAAATTGCCCATAAATGTGAATGGTTGTCTCTCTCTGTGTTAGACATATGTCAGATGGGCAATTTGTGTAGAGTGTACCCCCCTCTTGCCATATAGTAGCTACGATAGACTCCAGAGAAAAGACTATGGATAATTTTAAAAACAAAAGTGCCCGAAGCTTACGTTAACCTTCTGACAGGACCAAAAAAGATTGTTGTATTTGAGAACCTTTGCTAATGTGTGAATCATGGGCTTGCATGGTTGAACAGTTAAATCTAAAAACAGTCATCAGTCAGAACCACATCAAAGTAAAAGAGATCTAAAGTAACATATTTTCTCCACTATTGCTCATTTTCAGCTAATAGTAAATGTTTTGATCATCACTACAAAACTTATTTGAGGATATTTAATTTTTATACTCCATCTTTTAAACGTTAAGTAAGTTCAAAGAAATAACACTTTGGGCAATTGTTCAGTTAGGACTGAAGGTGTCCAGGTAGGGTGCAGCAAGATACAAGAGAGAGACAATCGACACAGGACAAACAGGCAGCATAAATATTTAAATGGCACGTTGTCATATTCTGGTCCATTTAGGGAGTGTTTAAGGCTACGTTCACACTGCAGATCTTAATGCTCAATTCCGATTTTTTTATATCAAATCCGATTTTTTTGTCAGCTTGTTCACACTACAGATAAAATGCGACAGCAAACGTGCTCTAGTGTGAACGCTCAAAACGGCCCGCATGCGCAAAAGCAGATGTCACACACCACGCGCTCTGTTTAGAGCAAACAGTATTGTTTGACTGATGGCCCTTAATATAAAGACTTCGGACTTTACGTTTCCCAATTTTTGCTTTAAGTTATTCTGTTATTTACATAATAATGTAAATAACCTAATAATTATCCTTATTGCTGTTTTAGAGAGGAGCGGTGCTTCAAAGGATAGCTGCAGATTTCTGTCAGAATCTGCCGATTATACAGTACAAATAAAATGTTCACGCTGTCTTCCCAACAGTTTCACTGACATCTACACTGGATGGCCAGGAAGCATTTGCGATGTCTTATTGGGTGCTTCTCCTGCGCTGATAATTAGCGTCTGTCTTGTGTCAGTGACGTAAAAGAAGGATTTAATGCGACATGACCGTTCAAACAGCAGTCGCTTTCTAAAACATCGGATATGTATCTGATTCAGTACCACATACGAAAGTGACCCAGATCGGATTTGAAAATATCGGATTTGTGCCGTTCACACTGTCATACCATGATCGGATATGGATCGCATAGGGTCAAAAAAAACAGATTTGATGCGCTTTTGCCTGCAGTGTGAACGTAGCCTAAGTGGTTTCTATCAAGGTGCCTTCCTTTGATTTTGGACAAATGTCCAAAACTTGTATCCAAAATAATTTTGTTACTCTATTAACTGATTTATTGTTTCAGCAGAGACTTTGTTGCCGTGTCATGATGCAGTGAAACTGCTACTGTTGCACGGCAGAAACTAATGCAACATCCAACATGTTGATGTTATTTCTCCTTAATTACTCACACGCACACCTCTACATGGTTTCCCTGTGGATTTAACCGCCTCAGTTGGTACAGCCCAGATTGATGCTCTTACCAGACTAAAAGTATTGTTAGCCAGTGACCAATGGTGTGATGGGAATCAGGGAGGCTTGCTGGAAATTGGGACTTTGCAGGGATGTCATTAATATCTCCCTGGGCTCGTGCTCGACTCGAAGCAAAGCAGCCGGGAGGAGCTTCGGGGCTGCAGGGCATCTTTATCTTCCTCGAGTGAGCCGCAGCTTGCCGAGCCAGGTGAGAATCCATCATGGCTATTATTACCTGAGGCTCCACACTACATCTATCACACACACACACACACACACACACACACACACACACACACACACACACACACACACTTGAAAACACACAGAGAGCAGTGTGTTCTCTTTCAACAAGCTCTGATCTATGGGGGTTTTACTTCAGATTTTATTTATATTTTTTAATGTGTGTGAACTATTGTGCATTTCTGTATATCATTAAAAGTGTAGTCTGACTTGTGTGTATTTAAAATCCAATCCAGTGGAGAGGCTGTATAAATTTTCTAATCTCATAAGCCAATATTTCATTCACAATAGAACATCGAAAACATGACAAAACTTGTTACTGGTGTTCAGTGTTGGGACTAACGCGTTATTAAGTAACGCATTACAGTAACTACGTTATTATTGTGGTAACGAGCACGGTAACTAGTTATTATGCCAAAATCAGGAACACGTTACTCGTTACTAGGATTTAGATAGGCTCATTATTCGTTACTTTGTGTGGTGGCATCGCGGAGCTTCCACGGATTCAGTAACATTAGCAAGTGTTGGAGGCCAGCAGGTGGATGAAGGAAAGGGGAGGCAAGAGGAGAGACCCGAAGCGGCCGCCGGTCCGAGTGTCAGGTGAACTGACCTTCAGGTAAGACGTTATGACCTGCAGTCTATCTGGGTCAGTGTCACGACCTGCGGGGTCGGCAAGGCACTGATCAGCAATCTCTCTCCCCCTCCCCTGTTTTGCCGGGGCGGGACTCATGGCGGGTTCACGCCCTCGGCCCACGCCCTCCCGGATCATGCACACCTGGGCCTCATCAGACCAGCTGGTATATCAGAAGGAGGAGATCAGCTGTTCAACGCTGGATTGTTGTGAAGACTCCTGTCAGTACACGTCGAGCCCTAGTTTCCCACACTTCCGCCTCAGAAAGTAACATTTGTCTCTCTGTTCTAGATTCCCCGGACCCGTCCCCGTGTGGAGCGTGTAAGAGGTGGCTGGTCACTAGCGGAGAGAGGTTTGCGTGAGCGTGTGTGTGATCCCCTTGTTTTCCCTGGAGCCCTGGAACCCGTCCTCGCACATCTTGTATATAGCACTGTCCTCGCACTGCCTGTAAATACACTTGTGAAGATTTTTGTGAATAAACTGTCTCTGTTACGACACACTCCGGAGTCCTGCGAGTGGATCCTCAGAGCAAACCGTGACAGTAAGATATAAACCAAGTTTAGGTGGAGTTTATATTCGTTATGCTGACTTTTTCATACTGCGTCCTAGCTAGCATGACGGAGTTTCTATACAGCTGGGTGGGTGCTATGATGTTACTGATGCTGAACTTTATTTTGTTCATAAGGTTAATTAGTAGAGTTGCCAACCGTCCCCTAAAAAACGAAATCGTTCTGTTTTCAGAGAAAATATTACGCATTTCGTATTGAGGTAAAAAGGAACACAGTTTGTCCCGGACTTCAGCTACAATGAAAAGACACAAAGCTGGAGTTATTCTGTGTCTTTGCTGTCAGCTGCCTCTTCTTCTCTCATTCTCTCCCCCTCCCTCTCCTGTTGCTACTTCAATCATGAAACTGATCAATGATCAGCTGATCGTCTCTCTTTTTTGTTTATCGCTCACTTTGAGCCAGAAAGAGGAAACCAGCGGATGTCGCGTTAAACAACAGCAGCACGTTTAAGCTTGATCAGCTGTTGTTAGAATTTATTTAATATTAATTTCTAGTATCAGCTGATGTTTGCTGGAGCCACAGCTGTAAAGCTGCTGGTCATGATACCGGTTTGGATATGTGGTGAGAGGGAAACATAAAGATGAAACCAGGAGATGTCCTTACTGAATCATCAGAGCTGAACAGGTGATGGAGAAACAGGTTTACCTTTTAGGTGACATGAATGAGTTGAAGGGAAGTTATGAACTGTTTCTGAGAGACAAATAACACCAGGATCCTTTTTTAGGTAGCTGACAGCTGGTAACTGTGCAGGGGCGGGTCTAGCAAAGTGTTGCCAGGGGGGCAGGTAGGACATTAACAGGGAGAGGGGGGCACAAAGAAATACTTTTTTCTTATTCTCATTTAAAATGTCTCGCTTTTAATAAATAATTATCTGAATCTTACAGCAAACGATTGATAGATTGATGCATATATACCATCAGAACAGTGTACATCACTGTCACAACAGTGTTTGTTTGCATTCAAAGGCTTTATGATTTTTCCTATATTGGCGGGCCGGTCTCTAGTCAAAACGCCCGGGACGATTTTTTGTCCCAGTCCAGCCCTGTATGCAGCTCATCTGCAGTCTGGTGTTACCTACATCTTCCTACTCAGAAGGCAGAATTTCAGAGTTCTGAGTACAATCAAAAGCACCACGACTGCAGTTTTTGTGTTGGATGTAAAAGGCGC
Organism: Aulonocara stuartgranti; assembly: GCF_965226115.1. Taxonomy (NCBI): domain Eukaryota; kingdom Metazoa; phylum Chordata; class Actinopteri; order Cichliformes; family Cichlidae; genus Aulonocara; species Aulonocara stuartgranti. The sequence continues at coordinate 37,706,678 of NC_138939.1, read as the reverse complement.
ACATGACGCTGTGACGTAGGCTAGAATCATGGCGGCGGTCAATGACGGTCCAGGCGTGGGATTTCTCTCGTGGAAATATGCACATTATCTTTTCCTTTCTATTGGTAGGTGGCACAGTGCACTTGTGGCAAGTAAGCAAGAAGACTGACAGACTGGCTGGGTATCCAGTTACAGAAGCAACACATTAACAAGAGAATTCTGAGTAAAACCAAAGTTACTTTCCCTAGTAACTAGTTACTTTGAAAGTAACGAGTAACTTGAAGTAACTGAGTTACTTTTGATAGAAGTAACTAGTAATGTAACTAAGTTACTAATTTAAAGTAACTTACCCAACACAGCTGGTGTTAACAAAAAAATAAGGTCATGTTGAGTTTGATGGTCGCACACATCTCAGTGTCCCATTCTTGACTGAGAGATGTCAGGGTTCCTGGGCCGTTGACCCAGTGTTTTCAGTTCAGACTTTGCCTCTATTTATTTTCCATGTGTTTCCTGTTTTATTGTGTTAGCCTTTTCTCTCTGTGCATTATGTTCTGTTCCACTTCCTGTGTCATGAGTTACATTTAGTTCAGCTGTGTATTTAAGTTTCCTCCAGTTCATTGTCTTGTCATTGTCTAATCCACGTGTGTGTTTCCCGCTTCCGTTCAGTCAGCCAGTCATTCAGTTTCACTCAAATTATGTGCTTATAATAAACACCATCCACATCCTCAATCTGCCTGCAAGTCCTGCATTTGGGTAATCTCTTCTGTCTCTCCACACCGACACTGACAAGAGATGATTCTAGATGCTCAACAGTTCTTGGTTTCTTTGAAAGATTTTTTTTATTTTTTTTTTATTTTCTTGATGGTCACAAGAGACAACAGATTTATGGGTGCAAATGGGGCAAAACAGCATGTGAATGCAGACCCCAAATAATGCTGACAAGTGTTGTTAGATGACTCACAAAAGTTGTGCCCTTTTCTAAACACAGATGCAAGCAGTTCATTTTAATATGACATGCCCACAATTTAGTGCAAGGTCACAAACTAAGATTACATTTAGCTACCCCTCAAACCTCATAAACTCATGTTGATTTTGTTGATCTCTGAAAAAGGGTACCGTATTTTTCGGATTATAAGGCACATAAAGCGAAACAAAACAGTCAGATAAGTCAAACTTTACTTAACTCATTCTTTTTTCTTCCTCCGTACCATTGATTCATTAATTCTGAATTCTCTGCAGCTGCTCTATTCCCATGTTGTTGCAGTATATTAATGACTAACCTCGTATTGTGGATGGATTATCTCAGTTGTTCTCCTGACTGAAGTTTGGTCCGTTTACAGCATCCTGCCATGCGACTGCATTTGTCCATCGGGAACCCTCACGTTAACTTTTATCGAGTGGAAAAAAGATAGCATTCATCCTCCAGCTTCACTGTGTTTATGTTATGCTAAGTGATGTTGTTGTTGCAGAAAGGCGCTTCGGCTTTGCGGGCCAAATTTTACGTCTACCCCCTTATCACCCAGCCAAGATTGCCATTGCATGGCTCCCACGCACTGGCAAGCGAAAGCAAGGCCGACCAAAGATCACATGGCGTCGAACGTTTATGGATGATCTAAGAACTGTCGACATTGCCTGGGATGAAGCTGAAGCAGTCGCTGCTGACCGACATCGATGGAGATCATCAGCTGCCTGATGCGCCGCCCGGCGTAGGAGGAAGTAAGTCTAAGTCTATGTTATGCTAACATAGCTGTGTCGCTAGCAATCACGTACCACATCATTATATACCAGCTAGCCCAACTTCAGTAACCCTACAAACGTCACTGCTGTTTAGTTTTCTGTCTTCATTTATGTTGGAAGTGATAGCAGAGCTGTACGTTTTCATTTTTTCAGAAATCTCTCAGTCAGAACATGTTATATCATGTTTAGGTGGAAGCTAGCGAGCGAACTTCCTGCTAACTTCTAACTCCATTAAATTTAATAAATCCTGTTTTCATGGATGCCTGGACGTTAAAATTAATTGTTACACCTGGTAAAGCAGCAACGCTGATCATTTTATTAAAGATGAAAGAATTTAGACAGTTTAACTCTCAGTGATGCAGCAGTGTTCGCTTGACTTTGGGACCTGAAGCCGACGGATTTTAGGACCCAGATTACTCCGCGAGGCTCCTGACTACGGTAGCTGTAATGCTCCGACAATCCATCAAGAGGTGCGGCTTCGTAGCTTACCAAAGTCATACTAAAACATTTTTTGACAGATTTTTGAGTGCGGAAAATACGGTAATTGTATCTCAGTTCAGTATTTCCACAGCCAGTGAATCAAGATATCTGACAGAATTTGAAGTACAAGATACCCTCTGAGGTTGACATTGGTGATTACCCCACCCCTATAAAATAATCATAATATATTTTGTTTTGTTTTAAATGTTTTCTCAAGTCTTAGAAATCAGGGAACAGGAAATAATCATTCTGTCATTCTGATGCTGTTTAAAAACTGAAAACTGTATTCTCTAAGAATTGTAACATTAATGTTTCTTAAACACTGGGTGTTGATTGTGATTGTGTGTCATGTTCAGTTGCCTGCTTGCATAAAGGTTCTTACATTTACCTCTTACCTGAAGTGACGTAACAGTAAAAAATAATAGGAGGTTTGTAACATTAAACATATAAAGCCCTGCGACTGATGACGTGGATGTACAGACGGTGGGAGATCCCAAACAGTCTGATTAGCTCGTGCTCTATTCCTCATTCTCAGTTCAGGGTGAAGTTCAGCCTGCGGGAGAGCAACAGCCGGCTAATGAAGGAACAGGCTGTTTGCTCTGCCACCACAGGAGGCCGATGATTGAGACAGACACAAAAGGAGGGGGCTGGTGTTCTTCAAGAACTCTGGTTATTTAAGACGCAGACCGAGAACAACAGGAAAATAACTAGAAAAACACTTGAACCAAAGAAGAGATCACTGTGACACACAAAGTTGTCTAACTTTAAGAACAAGACCAGCACTTACACATTCGAGAAAGTGAATAGAAGATTGGTCACTATGAAATCTGAGGAAATGGTGGATGCTACTTCTTCACGTATGACCAGACTCTAAGCCACACTGTAAGACTGTGTTTGTCATTCTTAGAATAAAAGCCAGCTTCTTGCTTTTAATAACACGTAAACACCAAAATGTTGGCAGACCTCAAAAAGTTAACACAACTGAATCGCTTGCTGTCGTTTAGTTGATTAACTTAAAGACAAATGTTGTCAGAATTTGACTTTGATTACTTATCATTATTGAGTACTGAATGATTGATACAGAATCATACACACTCGCAAAGTAAACAGAGGAGGCCTTGTTGAAGCCCACTGCCCAATAACAAGTCTGATGCTATTCGATTGTATTGGCACAGCTTTTCCCAGTGTACAGGGCTAAGAGACACACGTTGTGGCCATAGCACCATGTAATTCAACAATTACACAACAATTACAAACCCTCACAGAGTCAACAAAACAGACATTGACAAATTCTTCTTCATAGAAAACAAGTCCCTTAGATTCAGGAGTTCTTCAAAGTGCTCTTTCCAACACTCAACAGCACAGCTAGTGAAAGTGACACCATCTGTTCTCTTGCTAAACAGAAGTTTTTGCTTTTTGCAACTGCAGGCAATACCTGCTGATATGTACCTGCTAAATTACCCAAGAATCAATCAGGTCAACACCAGAGTCCCTGGGAGGGATTCTTTCTAAGACCCCTTAAAATCTCACCTACAATTTCAACAAAGCCTAAAATTAATGGCTTATCTTTTGGTTTAGTACAGCCAACAGCTAAAGTGTGTGTCCCGTAAATGGACTGACACTAAGCTGACTCAAACAGCTTGACTTTGGGGGAAAAATTCAAATAAAGACTTGCATTTCTGCTCACATATTATACGAGTAAGCACAGCGTTAGCGTTAGTATTCTATAGGGGACACTGCACTCACTCCCATTTGTATTCCAAAGGCTTCCTATCACCTGAATGTTACCCCATCTTCTAAATCCACCAGGAGTAAAACCAAACAGTTTTCACTTCATTTTAACAGTCCGTCCCTGGTTTACTGCTTTGTAGCCCAAAATCTGTCCGCACATGCATGCACTCACACGCTCTCACACGCACACTTTGTTCTGACTGGTTTCATTTATCAAAAGTGTTTGCAATGTAAAATCAATGTTTGAAGGACAATGAAGAGTAAAGTGAAAGTGAAACAGAAGATGCATCTAAAGGCTCATCTGATGTAATTATCAGTGATGCATTAAACCAAATCAGATGACATTTACAGAATAACCCTGAAGGCAGCACCGTTTATAGGATCCTTCTCCTGGACTGTATAAGAGACACAAGACACTGAGTTATGTGTCACTTGCATGGACTGATTAGAAAAGATGGCAGCCACTGTGAAGTCACCTGTTGGTTACTAATGTCTAATCCTGACTTGTAATCAGAAGGTAGACTACAGCATAACCTGATTCATCGTGGATTTTAAACTAAAGATTAATTAAATTAATTAAAGATTACCAGATCCAGGTCTTACGACATGCTGTATTGCAAGAACTTAAACTAATTGGGAAAGGTAAATAGCCTCCTTTTCATTTTCTTCTATATAGTTGAACTTATCTTTGCAACCAGAGGGTGGTGGTAACACTAATGCCTCACAGCAAGCGGGTTCAAACCACATGCATGGTTGTCTGTCTGTGTTAGCCGTGTGATATATTGGCAACCTGCCGGGGAGTACATAAGACTCTACGACAACTGGGATAGGCTCAAGTCACCCTGAACCCAGTCAATGGAAATACAATAAGCTTTGTAAAGGTTTTGTTTAACACAGATAGCAAATGTTCCTACAGATCCATTTTTTTGGCTAATGTGTATTTGTATCAACAGCTCCTTATTAACGAGCACACACCATCAGAAGAGCAGAATGACATTTTTTACAGATGACGTTTGCCACTAACGAGCACAAACAAATCCTGAGTTTCTCAGATGATCAACATGTTACTCAAATCACCGACATGATCATTTGTATTGAATTCCAAACAAGGAAAAACGGACCTATTAGTGATCTCAGACATGTGGGCCCCTCGGTGTGTACTGCATGTGTTGTCTTGATGGTGTTTATTGTATACTTTAGAAACAGCTCTGAGGGTTCCTGTTACATCAAGATTTCATCAGCCTGACATCACAGACCAACAGTACAAAGCTGTTTCTGGAGCCTGAACACAGCATTTGGTTCATCAGCTGCCTCTGCAGCTCTAAACTGTCAGAGAGAAATCAAAGGCCAAAACACTTCTGTTCAAACACCAGTCAGACAAATCAAACACAGCTGATTCCCATTAGAGAAATCATGATCTGTCCATGTTCAAGCCTACAAGACATAAGCACCAAAGGCCAGAAATCCTGAACCTGCTGTGGGAAACAAATCAAGGAGGGGACAAGTGATACCATGTGATATGTGGTTGCATTTTGTAATTCATTTTTGTATGTTTTGTAGAGTTTTTGTGTGTAATTTCGTTAAATAAAGGCCTTAATTTTCTGATCTTCTGACAGATTGAGAGTAGTGTAAGTGCTCAAGTTATGCCACAAGGTGGCACCTCCCATAAGTAATAAAATCACACATGAAATATGATTTTTTGTGATTTTGTTTATATTATTTGACTTTATATCGGTTTCTATTCCACTTTAGTCTGATGTTGGTAAGGTTGGTAAGAGAGGAAAACGCACGACCTGTGGACCGTCTCACTGTTTCTCTGTTCTTTTCAGAATAAAATATACTCTGTTGGCAGCTTTCACAGAAGACACTTGTTACAAAACCAACGTTTTTACAACAAATACCTCATTGAAGTTTTGAAGGGCCCCCTTGAAAACTTCAAAAGAGTCCAGGCCCATATTTGCATTTATTTCCTTTTGAAGTGGATGAATTAAGTATCTGACAATAACATTAAAGCTTGTGCTCCCAAATCTAACTCATTTTGTTTTTCATAAATCACTTCATCTGTCATGAACTGGCCATGTGAAGCAGGCAGGAGAGGACCCAAACACAGACTCATGGAGGTGAAAATGAACTCAAAAATACAACTTTATTAACTAAACTTGGAATATATATATAAAAAAGTAAACAGGCAGGGAGGCAGAACACACGGCGGGGAATGAGGGAGAATGAAACGCTGGACAAAGGGAAACAGAAAGCTTAAATACAGGAGGACTGAGGAGGGAACAGAAAACATGGGGAACACAGCTGAGACAAATTAGACACAACAAGACAGAGGAAGCAAAACTAAACACATTGAGACTGTCAGAATAAAACAGGAACATATGAGACGTAGACTGTAACAATAGGGCATGAAACACATGACGGACTGGGGAAACGTAGGATAAACATGATAGACGTGGAAACATGGAAGAAACACAAGGAAGGGAAACAAGACAAAAAGACACACACAAACCCACATAAACCCAGACACATCAACCACCTGCAACTCAACCTTGGTGAGTGGCTTATTTGACTATGCTTTATAAACGTCCTTCTAATTTCCAATCTATAACAAACCCAGTGTGCAGTGTTGTGTGTTCAGTGTGGGAAAAGTGTGATTCCGTGGAGAATAATCTGCTCTGGCTCTGTCACCTCAGTATGTATGACTGAGAGGAGGTGACAGTGTCTCCTCCTCCATCTGCTCCTAGCAGACTGAGAATGTAAAAAGGTGGCCCTCTGCCCACCTCTCTGTCAGAAGGTGAGAGCCAGGATAACAAATCAAACACCATCACGTCTTTAAGAACAAGGAGGATGTACAGAGCTGTAACGAGGTATATCATGAAGCTACGGGAAAGAACTGTTGAAGCTACAGTGCTATGAAAAAGTATTGGCCCAGTATTCAAGTATGTATGCAGCCACTCCTGGTTTTAACCATCATGAAAATAAGATCAGGGGGAATCTTTGTCTGCATTTCTTTGTAGGCATTCATACTCTTCACACTGAACAGGAATATCTGGAACTGTCGGGATCGAGTCACCAAATGAAACAAATAACAACCACTCACATGCCAAATGACAGCATAAAGCAGAGGTCAATGTGAAATTAGGATTCAAACTTTGTTATCTACCTGTTATCTTTTTACATCAATTAAACTACGTACATACAAGGGTGTAAGTGAAAGCAGCTTCCTTGTAAATGCACTGGAACATGAGTTTATGAAAGATGTGCCTTTGCTAGTAGAAAGATGGCTGCACACTGCAGAGATTTTAACAACATATGGGCTTCTACGTATTTAGTTAATAAAATCAGAACTTCAGTTTGTGGAGAACAGAAAGCTGTGTTTGAGTATTACAATTTGAATTATTCACAGCTGAAATTTAATGGAAGAGAAATTACAGAACAATATTGCATCTGAAGGGCTACTAAAGAAAAAAATACAGTCCTCTTTAGTGTGAAAAATGAAGGATAAAGCAGGGTACGCTCACAGTAAGACTAAATTGTGGATGATATGTCCGTACTGACATTAGGTAGGGAAATGCATTTCCCATCAATATCTCACTTATCACATCATAGTTTCAAGACAGTGATAACGTTTAGCTCGAGCGCACACACTGGGACTAATCCATGCAGTGTGATGCCTCAAAGACATTTATGTCATTTATCTTTAAAATAATTCATTTGTATGTATTTAAATTAGAAAGAACAGTAAAAGGGTTTAAAAAAATGTTAAGTAAGAAGATTTTATTTTGAAGGTGAACTTGCTAATAACCTCACTTCCTGGTGAGTTACCTGTATTGGTTCATTTCCTGTTTACTTCCTCTTCGTGGTTGCTCTAAGAGGGAGAGTGACATGTGGTCATTCTCTGAGGCTTATCCACAGCGATCCACTTGGGAACATTGTTCAGGCAACGCTTTAAGTGTATATATTTCATGATGAAGGTGTTAAGAAAGTATGAATAGCAGTAGTTGTTAAAAACTACATTTTATTTGTAGTTCATGAAAGTCGATTTGTACGTGTTAAAAAAGGCATTCGTTTTGATGATCATTACTGTTGCTCAAGCTAATACGAAGATGTAAAGTCATATTTTGAGTTCTTTCGTAATGCAATATTTATGTAAACATGGTCATTTTTTCTATTCTGTATTTCTTTTCATCTACAGTTTTCACCGCTTGTCAAATGAAGATTCTGAGAGTAAAAGGTCAACTCTACTCGGACTCCTGTATTCATTGACAAAGGTTTAGCTTGGTGTTTAATCAGAGTTGCTACACTCTGCAACAGAACACTACACAAAGTCTATGTGGAAGGTAAAGAGACCAAGGTTTTGTTCACTTGTCTTAGAAAATGAAAGCTTTTTAAAAGTTCTGATCTCTTCAAAGTTGCAGATTCTCATGATGACATCTGTAGCCGGGACGTCTGTCCTGTACCACATAAGTGTTTGTTGCTAAACCTCAGAATGCTCTTTTGTTGACGTAGCACACCTTAAAAATGTTAGTCTTTGTGTACCTTTGTGTATCTCTCATTAATACATTTTCTTTATGTGAATGGTAAAGAATTTTGAATCTGCTGCCAATAAATATAATACTACAAACAAACTGAGGAAAGAGAGGAAATGTTCACACTGAGAATTGCGATGCTCTAAAATTACACATTTCATGTCCATGAATTTTCTTTCTACAGTATGACATTAACACAGTTGGTGTGAAAAGACACAAATGACAAAGACAAAAACCCTTTAACATTAATACACAGGCAGGAGATTCTCTGCTAGGAAGAGAAAGAAGCTAAGTAATATACTATGAGAACATAGAAGAATGAAAGAAAGCCTCTAATGTAGGACGTAAAAACAGTAGTGCAATGGGAAATGTACTGCGAGGCAGCAGAAAGGAAGATTTGGGTATGAGTAGAAAAAGGAAAAAAATCAGAGGGAAAAACAGCCTTTTAAGTTCAGGAAGCAAGAAGTTTTCCTACTTAAGAAGGAATTAAATAGGAAGGATTTGAATTAGGTAGCATGGATGAGCAAAGCATCCTTTCCAGTTAAGCAGGGAGGAAGAAATAAGATTTCCTTTTCAAATGAGACAAGATGAATGAGAGCTTAGAGTTAGACTGAGGAAAGTAAGGAAAAATTAATTTCCTCTCCTTTTCATTTTCCTTTAATTTACATAATGTTAACCCCAGACTTGATCTAAAGCTAACCTGATCTATGACAGTGTGTAAATCTGCAAATACTGGCTTGATGCATTTAACAGAAATGATCATTTTTCAGTCAATAAATGATGAATTTAAATTAATGATAAATTATAACACAAGGTTGTTTCCTTTGTGGAATAATGACTCCATAATGTAGTGATTTACACACACAGTCACCTAATAAGTGAAAGCCCCGTGGTTTAAGACCATGAGAAGGATGCGTCAGGATGAGCATCCGATGTAAAAAAACAAAAAAAAACAAACTTCTAAATTAAACATGTGGATCCATCCAGTGTGGCAACCAACAGTGAATGTGGGAGCAGCTGAAATTTGTTTAATAGGCAAAAATCTTAATTTGTGTTTCCTTTGTTGAGGAATTTTCCTTCTAACTTCCTCCAAAGCACTCAATCTGAGCCGGTCCTCTGATGTACTCATTTCTAATCTTGTCCATTTTGAGGTGCGGTTGGTCTGGCTGAAGTGTGGGAGGTCCCTGATCCACCCAAAGGGTGGAGAAAGGTCCGCTAAACCCATCCTGGTGTCAGAGTTAGAGCCTTCAAGCAAAACAGTATTTGTGCTGGGCTATGACAAAAGATTCTCCAACGAGGCTGAATTAAAACAATTCTCTGAGGAAGAGTGGGCCAATATTCCTTCACAGTGATATTTTTAAATTTGATAAACAAATCAGCTCCGTAGTCAAGGGATCTTTTCCTTTCCAACGCCTTCGATGCTTGTGCCCTACCGGGGATGATAGCAGTCAACTGGACCAGCACAGATGCTGCAGGACCGGATGCGCTGTCTACGCCGGCTCTCTCTTACCCTTTACCCGCCCCTGTTGCTTGTCTCGTGTTTCTATGGTGTATTGATAGTCATGTGCTTTTGTGCTGAGGTGTTTTTTCTTTATCAAACTGTTCTCCCACTAGGAGCTCAGTCTGAGTGGAGTTTTTTTTCTCCTCCTCTTACCTCATGTAGTGTATTTTCGTTGTTTTTTTCCTATCAGCCTACCTTCTGACATGTCTGCCCAATGTGATGTTTGTGTAAAGTTGGTCAGAAGGTTCCTTTGTGAGTGCGCATGCACCATTAGCGTGCTGCCTGCTGTAACCCCTAATTTCCCTCGGGATGAATAAAGTATTCTGATTCTGATTCTGATTCTGATTTTTATCATCTATGGATTTTAGCTAAAGTCAAGTCCTACCTGTGCAGGAACGATCTAGAAAGGGTGGTCCATGCTTTTATTACATCACGGCTGGACTACTGTAACTCCCTTTATGCTGGTTTAGATCGTTCCTGTCTGCATCGCCTCCAACTGGTGCAGAACGCTGCTGCTCGCATGCTGACCGGTTCCAAAAAGAGAGACCACATCACTCCGGTCCTCTGCTCTCTCCACTGGCTCCCAGTTGCTTTTAGGATTGATTTTAAAATTTTACTGCTGGTTTTTAAGGTTCTTAACGGTACTGCACCTCCTTACCTGGCAGAGCTTCTTAGCATTTACCGCCCCAGGAGATCTTTGAGGTCAGCAGACCTGATGCTTTTAGATGTTCCCAGGTACAGACTAAAGACTAGGGGAGAGAGGGCTTTTGCTGTGGCTGCACCCAGACTGTGGAACAGTTTACCTCCTCACATCAGATTCTCCACAAGCCTAGGAACTTTTAAAACTGCTCTTAAAACTCACCTCTTCTCATTGGCTTTTAGCAAGGTTTAACTTACTGTTTTAATTTATTGTTTTATCAGTGAGGTGTTTTATGTACTTGTGTTTTATTGTATTTTATATTTGTATTTTATTGTACAGCACTTTGGTCAGCCTTGGTTGTTTTTAAATGTGCTTTATAAATAAACTTGACTTGACTTGACTTGACTGATATTAAAGAGTCACAGCCAGTCATCGCAAATGCTTGATTGCAGTTCTTGCTGTAAGGCTGGCACAGCAATTAGTTAGACTTCTACTACAGTAGGGGCGGTTAGGTTTAGATAGCTTCTTCTTTGTTTGATATTAAAATGTGTTTGTAATTTCCAAAAAACATGCAAACAAATAAGAGCAAAGGGGGCAAATAGTTTTTCATAGCTTCAACACCTCTTTCCCATAGTTTCATGGTATGCCTCGTTAACTTTATCCCTCTGTAGTTACTACAGCTCTGCACATCCTTCTTGTTTTTAAAAATCGGCACAAGTACACCTTCTCTGTTCCTCAGGCATTCCTCTCATTCTCCACACTTCCATACCTCCACAGGTATGTCATCTGGACTACCTGCCTTTTCACTCTTCATCTTCTTCATAGCTGTTCTCACTTCCTTCTTACTCAGCGGTCCCCAACCCCCGGGCCATGGACCAGTACCAGTTCGTGAGTCGTTTGGGCCTGTGAGAGTTGAGGCTCGGGTGTGAAATTTATGGTTTTCAGGGTTTTTAATCATTATTTTCTTTTATAATTTTTATCCTTAACTCTGTTTCCCTGGGTCTTTTCCCATGTATTATGAATAAAACTTTTTTTGGTACAAGTACTGGTTTTATTTTGTTGTATTTATCTGTGACAGCTTAAAGGCTGGTCCATGAAAATATTGTCGGACATAAACCGGTCTGTTTAACAAAAAAGGTTGGGGACTGCTGTTCTTACTAACTGTCCTCCTCCTTCATCCTTCTCTCTCTCTCTTTCATTTTCTATATTCATGAATTTCTTAAAGTACTGCCTCCATCTTCTCACTGCCTTCTCTTCTCATCTTCCTCTCCCTTACACAACCCTCCACATTTATCTGAGCCTGACCACTCCCACCACCCCCCATGCCCGTGCCCCCAAGTGGCTGGGCTAGACCACGAGTAAACTAATACAGACAACAACATTGAAACAATGACTGAGGGAACATGGGAAGCACAGGAAAGAAGAATCTTTAAAACACACACAGACGCATGCACAGACACAGAAATAAAGAACAGAACAACAGATGATGTGAGATTTTGAGATTTCCCTCTAAGCTCATTTCAATGATGTAAATATAGCCTGCTTGTAGTACCTTCCACTGCCTGACGGGGCGTGTTTTGTAGTGAAGTACATAACTAGGGTGGAATGAAATAGTTGTCAGTGGTTATCATTATCCTTTAAATGATTAATCACAATCTCTGTGATATTGGGCTGTTAATGAACCAAATGATTCTCCCGGTGCTGTATAGCTGAAGTTGATACCCCACCACCCATCCTACATACGAATCATCAACTGATAGGCCAGAAATATTACAGACCCCAAAAATTCAATTTCCCCGAGTTAATTTACTCCACCAAGCAGGGAGGCAAGCATCCAATCTGAGTTTAATTTCTGCAGGAGTGAGAGGTGACAGAGGAGAGGTGACACTGAGAATATTAATGAGGACAAGCTTTTATTTTGTAAAACATTTTTCAACCAAAAAAAGTTTATTATTTAAATGTCACTATAAACCACTAAAAACTCACACACTTTTGTGGTGTAATGACACATTTTTTTGACATCTGACCAAACAACTTGGTCTAATTACAGTTTCTGTGAATAAACAACATACAGAAAACAGCTGTCAGACTGGTGTGAATGATAAGCTGTACAGACCTGATATTGGAATTTAAATGGGGTTGGAAATGCCAGCCTCCTGCTCACACGTGTGGTTGCGAGATAACTTACACGCACTGCCCTTGGTGAGCACTTGTATTACTGACACTGTGGGGATAAATCCGTTAGCACAGTCAGAATTTGGAGGATCAGCCTCCTTTTTGTAAAATCAAGTCACATAAATGCAAATAAGGGTTAGTGGGAGGAGACCAGAATACACTTGCCAAGTATTAGGTACGTTTAGCATAAGGCTAGATTAACATTGTATTAGGATTAGGTTTGGTTAAAATCAATTAAACCTAATCCTAAACCATGGAGGGTCTTAAACAGGGGTGGAAGTTAGAGTTATTGGGCTAACTTTAGGTAAGGGTAGAATAAAGTTAACTTGACGTTAGGGAGACAAAACATCACTTCAGAGAGATTTAACCAAATAAAATGGCTATTGAAATCAGGCCTACTCCATATGGACTCTGGCCATTATCTCCAGAGCAACTGAATCTGCCACAGTTTGTGGAACACCATCTTGCTCATCATGAGTCCACAGGAGGGTTGTGGTGCATTCAGGCTCAAGCCTTGACCTTATTTTTGTTGTACAGTGCTTCTTCACCAAGCCCTCTTTCCCAAAAACAGTCAGGCATGTGGACCTCTACATGAACCCTTGTGCTCACCATCAGCAGTGCTCACCGAAAAGGTGTCGGTAAGATCGTGCACGATCCGGAATAGCGTTCTCGTATTGTTCCGATCAGCAGCTTCCTGTGCTCCGTCTGCTTTCCGCTTGACCCATTCGCATTCATCCCTTCAACAGCTTTGCTTCACCTGCCGATCGAGGCGTCGGTACCGCTCCTCTGCGGCTTGCTGTTGTTCATCTGATGTCGTCTGTTCCCAGGCAATTTTCGCTCTTCGTCGTTCATCGACTAGCTGCCATGTTCGATCTCTGATCCAACGTTCCTTGAAGGTCCCTCTTCGCCGATCAATGGCATTCTTGGCGCTGGCCGCCACGACGGTTTGAAGACACTTCCAGTGCGCCTCCAGATCTTAGGCTTCTTCCAAGGCAGCAAAGCGATTTTGGATCTTGACACTATATTGGTCGCAGAGATCGCAATCCTTGAGCTTGGCAACGTTGAAAGGTCGCACGCGGCAAGCATCTTCTCTTGTTTGTTTGAGCTGCAACTGGATCTTTGCCATAACAAGATAGTGGTCAGAGCCAACATCCGTGCCACGCCAAGTGACAACGTCAGCGGTAGCTGACCTCCATCGCCTCGATATGCAAACATAGTCGATCTCATTTGCTGTTTGATCAGCCGGGCTTCTCCACGTCTTCTTATGAATTTGCTTATGACGAAAGTATGAGTTCCTGATGCAAAGATTGTTCACCGCACAGAAGCTAATCAATCACAGGCCATTGTCGTTGGTGTTTGTGGCAGATCCATGCAGGCCAATCACCTGCTCAAAGCCATCTCAATCAGGTCCAATCTGTGTGTTGAAGTCGCCCATGAGTATGAATGAGGTCACCTCGTCCAGGACCGTTTGAAGCTCGTCGTAGAAGGCGTCCTTGTCCACGTCATCAGCGTCCTCGGTTGGAGCATAAACTTGAATCACTGTGGTTTTCGCATGGGCGGAAATAAATCTAGCCACGATCAGTCATTCAGAGCCTGGTCACCAATTGGCCAGTGCGGCCGGCGCTCGTTCCGATAGGGCTAATCCCACACCTTTAATGTGATCGGTGACATGTCCCGCGTAAAGTATGATCTTCTTGTCACTGTCGCCCACTTCCAGTCCATCTTACCTCGCTCAGGCCCAGGATGTCCAACGTGTATCGCTCAAACTTGTGTAGCACTTGTGTTAACCGTCCACTGTGGAATAATGACCACATAAACTAGTTGAACCAGCATATAAAGTTCACCAGGGAGGATAGGAAAAATGACAGATTAGCCTTCTGGGAGATTCCTATCAGCAATAGGGGACATTTAACATGTTGATGTGTACCATAAACCAACACATACAGATCTATTAAAAGTTTGATTCTCATCATCCAATGGAGCACAAACTTGGTATCATCAGTACGCCACAACACAGAGCGAACTGCGTAGCAAACACCCAGGCAGTAGGAGAGCACGCTGTGGAGCTGTAGAAGGCCAGCAGCAGTTTCTTGTCCAGGTTATTCTTCCTCAGGATTCGGAGGAAATGCAGCCAAGGTTGGGCCTTCTTTACCAGGGCGTTGGTGTTGTGGTTCCTGGTGAAATCAGCGGAGATGTGGATGCCCAGAAACCTTAAGGTGGAGACAGATTCTATCAGTTCTCTAATCTGAAGTCCAGTATAATAATTTGTTTTAAAGATGTTCAGTTTCAGGTTATTTTCTGAGCACCAGTGGGATGAGTTCTCTACCTCCGCCCTGTATGTTACAGATATGAGCCTAACCACGGTGGTTTTATTGGCATACTTGATGATGCTGTTGGTTGGGTGGGTTGGTGCACAGTCATACGTGTACAGGCCATACCGTAGGGGGCTGAGAACGCAGCCCTACACAGGGATCCAGGATTAGTGGTGAGGATGTCTGGTATTATCGTGTTGAACACTGAACTGTAGTCCATGAAGAGCATCCTCAAATAACTCTTCCTGTTCTCAGTGCTCTATGAAGGGTGATGGTGATGGCATCGTCCATGGAGAGGTGAGGAAGCCCTCACCAACAATAATGAAAAACTGTGTAACTCCACCATGCACTTAGGTCTTTTCATGTTTTTTTATGTGTGCCTTAAACAACTCAAAATTTTTACTTTAAAGGTACATTAAGCACTTTTGGAGAACACGGTCGCAGACAGTTACAAATTGATCTTAGTCTGTTAACTCTAAGACGCAGAGAAGTAAAAATATCTAACTTTGTCTTCTGATAAAATCAAAATGCTTTTAATACTCTTTAATATTCCACAAAGTTCTGTCACCTGAGGAGAAAAGTTCCCTGGCGTCTTTTAAAAAAACACCTGGGCTTGTTTTCACTTTGTGCTGTCAATCATTATGTGAGACTGCATGTCGGGTTTTCTCCCTAAATATCTCATCTGGGAAACAGAAGTAAATCATTATGATAAGCTGCTAAGCTCCTCAAGGTGAACGAGAGAGAAGAAGATGAAAATAATAGTAAAAAAAAACTCCTCCAGCAATGTGAGACATCACTTTCGTTCACTTCGGTTAACTTTGCTCAAAGTTACCAAAGACAAATAAAGCATCAAAAGTTGATCCATCACGACACAGCAAAAAGACACACCGACCTCCTTCAGAAAAATGATTACACAAAGACGGCACTGTGTGTGTGTGTGTGTGTGTGTGTGTGTGTGTGTGTGTGTGTGTGTGTGTGTGTGTGTGTGTGTGTATCAGGTCAGTCTAAGAATACCAGCTCAGACCTGCTAGTGTAAAAGATGGGAGAAACTTCCTCATCAATCAACAGCTGTTAAAACTTTGCCCCACTTTCATAGTATAAGAAGGCCGCCGTCTGTCCTTCACAGAGATTCTCAAACACAAGCAGGGTCAAGGTGAGCAAAGTCCCCATTGAGGGACCTGATGGAGGAAACAAACTTCTCTCAGATGCTTCAGCACTCATTTAGGCTTTCAAAGTACTAATAAAAAAAGATTTATAATCCTGTTTCTTTCTTAAAGTGTGATACGTTTCCCCTCAAAACAAGTTGTTCCAATAGAGCATTTCAAAAAATAATGTTTCTCCAAATGCCAGCAGTCATTAAAGACATATTAAAGAAAAATTGCAGGAATTTGGGAATAAAAACAAATAATAACCAAAGAGGAGAAAAGGTAAAACAGAGTGAGCATCAGGGTTTAACCCCTCTTTCAGTCTTAGCCAGTCAGACTGCATGAATCCATAGAAGTGTCAAGTTTTGCAAGATGCTTGACCCAAACCTAACTGCCAAGTGCCTTGAAAACCGAGTGCAAAATAGAACAGAAAAAATGGAAAAACTATCAAAACCATAAATCATTACATTATGTGGACAGTGCTGTCCATACACGTAGTAGTATGATGTATCTACTTTTCCCCCTGTATGTTCTGTGCCTTTCTCCCACTGAACCTTCTTTTCTCCCTCTCTGTGACACAGTGTAACTGTGGTTACAGTCATATCACACTTTGTTATCACAGAATAGTAAAAAAGATGGATGTAGCCAGCATGTTTTGTGGATTTTCGAGACTTGTATGGCCTATCAGACAGCTACAGTGGTGGTAGAGTTTGTCATCTACCAACCAGAAGGTCAGTAGAATGAGTTCCAGTACTGGATTCTCACTTGATTCCAAATATCCAAGATACTTAATGATGTGAACTGTGTCACTTTTAAAGCGCTATACAAATACAGGCCATTTTACCATTTGCTTTTAGATAATCCACCCACTGTTATCATCTTCAATGCCCTGTACCAACACAGAGCAGGGCAGCTACCTGAACACTATTCCAACAGAGGTCAATCATCTTGCTTATAATTTTGCCTCCTCACTACGTACGACTCTGGATACTGTAGCTCCTGTGAAAACTAAGGCCTCAAATCAGAAGTACCTAACTCCGTGGTATAATTCTCAAACACGTACCCTAAAGCAGATGACTCATAAGCTAGAGCGGAAATGGCGTGTCACAAAATTAGAGGATCATCATTTAGCCTGGAGTAGGGATGGGTACCGGTATCCGGTGCCATGATGGCACCGGTTCTGACATAAACGGTAGTAACCAGACCGAAAAGCAGCCCACATTTCGGTGCTTTATTTCGGTGCTTTTTTTTCCCTAAGCTGTGATACACTTTAGATTCTAGCCAATCATTTTACATTTCCGAGGATAGTAGGCGGGTCTAGGTACGTACGTTCTTTTATGCAGAGCTACAGATTAAAATGCCCAAGGCGAAGCGGTCAAAAGTCTGGCTGTACTTCACAGCAAAAGATGCAAACTCAGCAGCCTGCAACAAGTGCTTTAAGGTGATACTGTGATACTGTCAAAGGAGGTAACACCTCAAATCCGATGAAACACCTGGCGACGCATAGCATTTTTTTTTTAAGCCGAAAAATGCGCCGTATTTGATAGCTTGCTGCAAGACCTCACACCGAGCACATCTACTGCGGGTGGGTTGCCAGTTATCGGACCCGGAGCAACATCCCCCAAAAACACGAAGAGGAGAGTCCTGGCCCCTAGCCCTGCCAGTGTAGCCGAAATGAATGACGGGTGATGATGGCAGCAGCAGCCGTTCTTCTCTGCGTGAGTAGCTTAATGTTGTTTGTGTGTAATTTACGTTGAGTAGGCTAACCACGTTATTACATTAATGCATGTAAGGTGAACTAGCAAACACCATCATAGCTACAATACTTATTTTCCACCCTGATTTACGAATAAATTCTTTACAAATCCTACCATGTGGATTCATGGAGTTTTTTTTCACATTCTGTCTCTCACAGTTGAAGTGTACCTCTGGTGCAAATTACTGACCTCTGTCATCATTTTAGGTGGGGGAACTTGCACAATCGGTGGCTGACTAAATACTTTTTTGCCCCACTGTACATGCGGCTGTCTTCTTGTTTGATGGCAGATACTCCCTTCACCCTGGCCAAAAAGGCTAAAATGACCAAAGAAAAAGTGGGAAACAGTTAAACATAAGAGGTTTTTGGACAAACTTTGTGTTTTTTCCATTGATTAAGCACTGCTTCCAGCCAAGAGTGATACCATATATGCCCCATAGCTGCAGAAAAGGCTAACATTGTTATCTTTTTACAAAAAAAACAGCTGAACATGAGAGGTTTTTGGACCAATTTTGTGTTCTCCATTCTTTAAGCACCGGTTTGAGCACCGTTTAAGCACCGGCACCGTTTCAAAAGTACCGGTTTGGCACCGGTATCCCTAGCCTGGAGAAATAGTTTGCTGCTTCTTAAGAAAGCCCTCTGCAAAGCCAGAACATCTTATTCGTCACTGATTGAAGAAAATAAGAACAACCCCAGGTTTCTCTTCAGCACTGTAGCCAGGCTGACAAACAGTCAGAGGCACTGTTGAGCCAACCATCCCTTTAACGTTAACTAGTAATGACTTCATGAACTTCTTCACAAATAAATTTTTTATCATTAGAGAAAATATTACCAATAATCATCCCACAGATGTAATATTATCTACAGCTACTTTCAGTACCATTGATATTCATTTAGACTCTTTTTCTCCAATTGATCTTTCTGAGTTAACTTCAATAATTACTTCCTCCAAACCATCAACGTTTCTTTTAGACCCCATTCCTACAAAACTGCTCAAAGAAGTCCTGCCATTAATTAATGCTTCAATCTTAAATATGATCAACCTATCTCTAATAATCGGCTATGTACCACAGGCCTTCTAGACCCAGCAGCCTTAGCTAATTATAGGCCAATCTCCAACCTTCAGATGTCTCCTGTATTGGCTTCCCTTCATTGGCTTCCCGTTAAATCTAGAATTCAAAATCCTGCTCTTCACATACAAGGTCTTAAATAATCAGGCCCCATCTTATCTTAATGACCTATTAGAGCACTTCGCTCTCACACTGCAGGCTTACTTGTTGTTCCTAGAGTATTTAAAAGTAGAATGGGAGGGAGAGCCTTCAGTTTTCAGGCCCCTCTTCTGTGGAACCAGCTTCCAGTTTGGATTCAGGAGACAGACACAATCTCTACTTTTAAGAGCAAACTTCAAACTTTCCTTTTTGCTAAAGCATATAGTTAGGGCTGGATCAGGTGACCCTGAATCCTCCCTTAGTTATGCTGCAATCCCATATGGAAAAGAAATAGTAAAAACATATATGATTTACTCATGAAAGTGGCCACTTTCTCATTACTTTCATATATATTTTTTTAGTAAGTATACAAAACATACAAGTTTCATTATATAATTTTTCAAGAGGTCTTATATGTGTTTTCACTCTTGTATGCTTTTCATACAAGTTCCATACAAGACAGATAAAAACTTTATAAGATTTATATATATCTTTTCCATATGGGATAGGTGTAGGCTGCCGGGGGATTCCCATGATGCATTGCATGTTTCTTCTTCACTCACTATGTGTTAATAGACCTCTCTGCACTGAATCATATCTGTTATTAACCTCTGTCTCTCTTCCACAGCATGTCTTTTATCCTGTCTTCCTTCTCTCACCCCAACTGGTGGCAGCAGATGGCCCCGCCACTCCCTGAGCCTGGTTCTGCTGGAGGTTTCTTCCTGTTAAAAGGGAGTTTTTCCTTCCCACTGTCGCCAAAGTGCTTGCTCATAGGGGGTCATATGATTGTTGGGTTTTTCTCTGTATGTATTATTTTAGGGTCTGCCTTACAATATAAAGCGCCTTGAGGCGACTGTTGATGTGATTTGGTGCTGTGTAAATAAAACTGAATTAAATTTAATGAATAGTGATATAAAGGTACCAGTCAATTTATCATACTGGCTGCTGTCACCTGTACACGTGGTAGGCAACTGAGAATCCACATAAACTCGGTTTTGGTGATGTGAAATGTGAAAATATTTTAGAAGTGGATAAGAGGATGGAGATGAAAAAGGCCCTCCTGCGCTGCGCTCACCCAGCAGGGAAACAGTGATTGGTTGACTCCAGCGGCAGGTACCTGATCAGCTAAGACACAAAAGCGGTAGATCAAAGTGATCTCTGCAGTTTTGGCCTGAAGCTTAGAGAGCAGAAAGCAGGCCACGCCGTGCCTTAGTGTGAGTAATGTTCACTGCATCAACCTCTCACCAGGTGTGTGAGCACTGAGAAAACAAGGCAAAGTGCTCAGTAACTGCTATAAAGGTTTAACCTGATCTATTGTTATAATTCAACTTTCAGCTAAACGACTCCCTGCTGCTCTCTGGAGTTTCTGAGTAAACTAGATGTTTGGCATGTTTAAAAATAGAATTAGAATTATCACTATTATGATTAATGCTTGAGTTATAATGACAGGGAAAAAAGCAGTGACACATTCATAGAAACTTGTCAAACCAACCCTGTAATAAGCAACTTTTTGTTGGGTTGATAAGCAATCATGACTCAATGGTTATGACGGCAGCTGTCCATGGTGCTGAGAGACACTGAAGACATGACACCTTTTCCAAATGGTTTCTAAATGCTGTACTGAGGAGAGATATGTTCAAATGTGAGGAAAAAACATTTGAATAAGTTGTTCATTCATTTATACAATGGCAAATTATATATCATGAAACTCTTGTCAAAGGAAAGTCTAATCTGACTAGTGCTAACATTGTATCAAACAAGCTAAAGAAGCATTTAAAAACCAAAAAGTACGGTGGCCCTGAGAGCCAAACAGACTGCAACTTAAAAAACACCAGCAATAAGAAAAACGCTGCAAAAGCTCACAAAACACAACGGAAAAGGAAAAAAGAAAACAGAAATAGGAAAAAACAGATTTCCAAAATCACATGGGAAGTGTTTCTGGGGAGACAATAACCCGACGGACCAGTTGCAGGAACCAAAATATGCTAAGAATTGTGCTGGGAGACAAAAACGTGGAGGATCTATCGGTTTGGTGAGGAAAGAAAAGATGAGAGGTAAGTGTGTTAGGCTAACTATCATCTTAACATGATAAATGAATCATGATAAAACACACCTACCCTACCATGTTTTGGGTTCCTGCAACTGGTCCGTCGGGTTATTGTCTCCCCAGAAACACTTCCTTTGTGGTTTTTCCTATTTCCGTTTGCTTTTGACTATTTCCGTTGTGTTTTGTGTGCTTTTGCAGCATTTTTCTTATTGCTGGTGTTTTCATAAGTTGTAGTCAGTTTGGCCTCTCAGGGCCACCATAAAAAAGCCCTGAAAGAATCTTCAAAAGTCCATGGAATTTCTACCAGTGTGTATAAGGACAATTTCACATTTACAGTTAGTTTATTCTGGCCCCAATCAGTTGATGAGTTTGTAAACTTGTAGTTTTCTCTGTGGTTTTTTTTTTTTTTTTACATCAAGAAAAGTCCAAGTGAACTTCAAACAAATCAAAACACATCACTACAAATCTGCTTAATGGCCAGATGTTTCTGGGGCAGGAGGAACAAAAGTAAATACAGAAAGAAGGTGCAGTATTGTGGACTGTTGAAGAACATGGAGAATTTGCATTCATATCACAGCTAGTTACTACCCCATACAGATCTTTCTAGCTACATGCTAGAATTCAAAGCATATGTGGCGACAGGAGGTTTTAATAGTTTAGATTTGCAACACATACCTGCTTATTGGGTTGAATCGAGGTAGGATCACGTTCATTTAAACGACACACTCTGGAGTTCATTTGGAACCACACCAAGAACACCTCCTCGAAAGAATCTCAATGTGGCTGTTTTGGTTCACACCCAAGTGTGATTAATGTGTTCACATCTGCACAAATGAACTGCACCAAGAGGGAAAATAACCCAGAGTTCGATTTAGATGGACTAAACCCCGCAGGTGTGAAAACACCCTCAGTGTTGACATAAAGCAATGGTAGTAGTGGAGCTTATTGCAACGGAGAAGAAACCTCACACAAGAGCAGTGTCCGGTGAACAAAAAACCCCACCAATTACTTTCCCTTGTGTTGCACTTGTGAGGCTACAACTTGCGAGTACTGAGAATTCCTAAATAAGCTTTATGTTTAAAAATAGCTCCAATCACAATGTATCCTCCAGTGTTCATTCAGTTTTTAGTTAATTTATATTTAAAGGTCAACGAAATCCATTTTTAAAGAAACACATTTTCTGGAAAGTTCATACATGGTGTTTATATCTTCTATCAGATGTTCCCTAAAGAACATAAACATGATCATGAAATGTAATATTTGATCCTTACATCCTGCTTTTAAAGTCCAGTTTAGTTACTTTTGGCCTTTTCACTGTAGAATGGTAAAGTGGTACTTATATAGCACTTTTTATACTCAATTTGACCAGTCAAAGTGCTTTTCTTCACACTCACATTTTTCTAAGCTCTGCTACAATCGAGGGCAACTCACAGTTCAGTGTCTTGCCCGAAGATAGCCCTTGGATATTGATACATGCAGACTAGAGAAGCTGGGGATCGAGCCACTGACCTTCCAATTAGTAGACAATCCACTTTACCTCCTGAGCCACAGCTACGCAACTGTTACTAAGAACTATTGCAGAAAAGAATACAATGAATGCACTCCAGTTTATTTAAAGAGGACTAAATGATCACACAGGGATTCTTACATGGCATTCCTGTGAGCTACAGTGTCAGAGTGCAATGACGGCTCCTGTAAAGATGCGATTGCAGTCATATGTTGTCATCAGTGGCTGCAGACGCTTCACTCTATTCTTCATAGGAGATGTCACGAGCGTGACGAGGCCTCAAAACTCAAGCGCAGCTTGTTTGGAGCAGCAGCAGCAGGGTGAGCTGTGTGCTGACATCAGATCAGGCTGTCAGGAAACACCTGCTTTGATCTTAGCTGAGCGGTTTAGTTTTACATTTTAAAGAGCTGCAGGCTGCCAGAGGTTGGGAGTCTCTACAGTCCAGGAAGAGATGAAACAATGCTGGGGAGCTTTAACTGGATTTATAGTGTGCCACTGCACCAAATGTACACATTAGATTCTGTTTCTGCTTTTCAATTACTGCCTGCTTTTTTATTGAAGGTTAGATCCTTTTTCCAGCCCTGGTTATTGTCTTGGTAGAGTTTACCTATGCCTTATTATCTCTCGTTGCTGTGTCAGAGCCTTTATAAATATATACCCACATTCCAGAATCTCACTTATTTCCTTGTGCTGGTCCGGTTATCTGTGTCATCCACACTTTCTTTCTGAAAGGAGAAAGTGCCGCACATGTAGACGCCCATATGGAAAAGAAATAGTAAAAACTTATAAAAGACTTGCATCAGATGTGGCCTACTTCATATAGTGAATCATATAAGGCTTATATGATTTACTCATGAAAGTGGCCACTTTCTCATTACGTTCACATATTGTTTTAGGAAGTATCCAAAACATACAAGTTTCATTTATATATTTTTCAAGGGATCTTATATCTGTTTTCACTCTTGTATGCTTTTCATACAAGTTTCACACAAGACAGATACAAACTTTATAAGATTTATATATATCTTTTCCATGTGGGCGAGCTTTGTCTGTCTCATATCTCTCTGACACGTCTTTGATCCACTGCCTGAAGATTGGCAGAAGTTAGCAGAGTTCCAGTCTAGTGCAGTAGATGTTTCTGTGTTCCTAACAGTTCATGTCAAAAGCAAGCTCTTTGGCCGTGGAGGCTATCGAGATGGAGGAACTCTAAACATTATCTTAATTCAGGGACACATTAGTGGTCAATACCACACATTTACTTTATTCCTGACTTAGAAACAGTGCATCTAAAATAGTTTTCAATTTTACATCATAGAATTTTGAGTTTTTAAATGTTTCCAGAACCTCACACACTGAGATTGCTTTCAGGGTTAAAATGAAAATATAAATTAATTCTGGATGTGCTCTCAGAGTTTATATACCACATGGTATATTTTTATAGGCAGTTCAGATTTTGCTAATATCAAAGCCCTGCTTCTCTGTTTCTGTATCATCTGTGAATCTTGCTGTCGGGGGGCAGTGAGGTTCAGCTGCTGCGGTCATTCTAGTATGGCTGTGTCAGGTTAGGTGTCTTTGCTCTGAAGCATGAGTCATGTTTCACAGGTAAAGAAGGCAGCATTCTTTTTATTGTCCAAAATCTAGTAATTGGTTTTCTTAGTCCTTAGTCCTGAACAGACTAACTGCGGCCTGACACGAGGCTGTGGGACCCCCAGGGAGCGACGTGTACGTCTGTGCATGTACTCGCGTGTGTGTTGCATCTTGCCCTCAGCTCTTTCTCTCTCTGAAGGTATGTGCTGTGATATAAATCAAACAGACAGATGTCTCTGGTGAGATCAGCGATTGGGTCCTCGCTGCTTTAACCCTTTAACTGATTCCCACAGACGAGTTAGCAAGGACACATGCAGGTCAGTCATTTTGTTTCATGAATGCAAAATGTGACCAAAGTGTCTTCTTGTGACTGCTTAATGTTAATACAGCCAAAGGCAGACGGATGCTTAATCGGCTGTTTACAGGTTATTTACTGTGCAGGTGGAGAAAAGCAACATTAATTGTAAATTACTGTAGTGGTAATGACATTTGATCAGATAATTGATAAATTCACAATACCCTTTACGTATTAAATTAATCATCGTGTACCTTTGAAGGGGCAGTCCACCAATTACAATTAAAATATGAATCTAAAGACCAAAAGCACTGCAAAAAAAAAGGCACAAAATTCAGAATTTCTCATACTTGTTATGTAAGGCAGCGGTCCCCAACCCCCAGGCCTCGGACCGGTACCGGTCCGTGAGTCGTTTGGTACCGGGCCGCGAGAGTAGAGGCTCAGGTGTGAAACGTATGGTTTTTAGCGTTATTTTGTTATCGTTTTTATTGTTAACTCGGTTTTCCTGGGTCTTTTCACGTGTGTTATGAATAAATCTTTTTTTCGGTACCGGTACTAGTTTTATTTTGTTGTATTTATCCGCGACACCTTTCCGTGAAAATATTGTCGGGCATAAACCGTTCCGTGGCGCAAAAAAGGTTGGGGACCGCTGATGTAAGGTATATACAAACTAAAACCGTTTACAGTTTAAACAAGTAAAGGAAGAAACTGAAAAAGATTCCCAGTGATTTAAGCCTGTAGTGTGTAATTTTAACCCACCTGCATCGATTTGGCGCTGGTCGCCATGGTTTTCAGGGTTTTTAATCAGCTCATACTATCTGCTACTGCTTTCGTACCTGTTAGGCTTCTAAGCAGGTACTAAAATGTGACGTCGTCAGACTGCATGTCGCCGATTGGCTGGTCAGTAGCGTCACTCAGTGAGTCATGAGAGCGTCTCATTCACTCTCATTCACTAAAGTCAAAACCACCATTTTGGAAACCCAGCAAAGATGGAAATGGCTACAAAAAACAACGCCATGTTCCCCAGGTCTGACGCAAAGCCACGGATCGACCAGCAGGTATATTCTTGCCTCAATTTCCACCTTTATTTCAGCGTCCGTGTCTTATATTAACTGTGTCCTGGGACGCTTGGATACGCAAGACACACATGACAAACACCACCAGTGTTGGGGAGTAACGTAGTACATGTATTGGTGTTACGTATTTAGAATACAAAATCTGTGTAACTGTATTCCGTTACAGTTACTGTTTAAATCGGTGATATTCAGAATACAGTTACTTTGTTGAAATAAATAGAATACACTAATACACCAATTATGGTGATTAAATGCAGTCGGCTGCAGGTTTAGCTCAGTTGGCTGAGCATGTAGTCATATATCACATGGCTGAGAGCACCCGGCCCGGGTTTGAGTCCAACCCGCGGACTTTAAGTCTTTTAATTCTTTTTCAACTCAATTTCCATCTGGGATTAATACAGATTCTCTGATTCTGATTGCTGGAAACACAAACAAAACATGTAATATTGTAAACGTCCTGTTAATGTTGGTGGCGTCAGTTACACCATGGACCCAGAGGCAGCAGTGCACGGGCAGGAATGCGTTTCCGACACCACTTAATAAGAAGAATGGGACGGACGAAACTTCAGTATCTTCGATGTACTATTGCTGTGTGATTTTTATTACTATTACTGAAGGCTACTCCCCACCGAGCTAACATTGTTAGCTGGTGTTAGCTGAGGTTAGTTCTAGAGATGGCACGATACCACTTTTTTATATCCGATACCGATATCATAAATTTGGATATCGGCCAATACCGATATGAATCCAATACAGTGTGTTTTTTAATCAATAAAACTTTTTTTTAATATCTTGCTGCTTTTTGTATAAGTTCATACTCAAGTTAAAAAAACAACAAAAACACTAAAGCTATTCTGTTATACCTGTATGCAAAAAATACACTGCACACAAAATATTTCATAGTTCAACAATACTGATCAATCTAATAAACTTAAACCTGCACCATCCTCCCTATTCTGGTATTTTAAAGAGTACTTAGCAGAAATATTAAGCAACCTAACTAATAGGGTTGCAAACTCCCAGCAAAAAAAATAAAAAATAAAATAAGGAACCCCCCACCCTCCACCTCATGATGCTTAATTGACGTAATCGACTTGAATTTGATGCAGTGTGGAAAAAATGCCCAGAAATAAATTATTTTTCAAGAATAATTAAATAGATTCAACATCTTTCTTCAACAGAATTGCAGACTCCACAGATGGTACTTTCCCAAAGGAAAAAGTAGTATAGCTTACTAGGGTATATTAGACTTAACAGTTACTATATACAGTAATGGACTTATATACATTTTACATCAGGTTAAAACTTTGGATGTAAGATTCGGATAATTATTTATTAAAAGCTCGACATTTTAAGTGAGAATAAGAAAGAAAAGTATGTCTTTGTGCCCCCTTTTCCCTGTTCATGCCCTATCGGCCCCCCTGGCTAAACCTTTCTAGATCCGCCCCTGCACAGTTACCAGCCGTCAGCTACATAGAAAAAGATCCTGGTGTAGAAAGTAATATTAAATAAATTCTAACAACAGCTTATCAAACTTAAACGTGCTGCTGTTATTCAGCCGCTGGTTTCCTCTTTCTGGTGCAAAGTGGGCCAAAAACAAACAAGAGAGACGGGCGACAGAAAAGCCGATCAGCTGATCATTGATGGTGTCACGATTGAAGTAGCAGCAGGAGAGAGAGAGAGAGAAAGAGAGGGAGAGAGAGGCAGTCGCTCCATATATCGGTTGTTAAGCTTAACGCGGGAATTCTTTACAAACATTCAGAGATGAACTTACACACTTGCTTTACTTCTCTCTGGGATAACTTCCTCAGAGATGAAATGCTGGTTTGGTAGGGAGGCTACAAATACACACAGCCGCTCTATCACGTGAGGCATACTGCTGCCACGTGCTACGGTTATGAGCCGAGTTATGCCGTGTCGCAAGTTTTGTGAGGTGCTTTTGTGATATTTAATGGATCGATTACATTTTTTATTTCTCTCCGATATCCAATCCAGTAATTTAGGTCAGTATCGGACCGATGCCAATACGTAATATCGGATCGGTCCATCTCTAGTTAGTTCACAGACTGCAGACTGTTAAATACTCATGTTCACAAGCTTGTAAGCACGTTCTTGCTAGTCCGGACTTCATAAATTCAGACTAGAACACAGAAGTAGCGATTGTTCCACAATTGGAACAGCAGTGTACTTGATGACATCACAGCTCCATCCCCTCTTAATTTAACTGTGATTAATATTTGCAATGGAAATTACACATGATGTAGTAGATTTGTTTAAGCTAGCTGCAAATAATCATATGCAGTTCCACATGATTATTAACATGATTATTAACAGACAGAAAGAAAACATATTACTGATGCAGAAATAATTTTCTATACGAGATCGCTGCAAAACGTGCAGCCTTACCTAATGTCCACCTACTGTTACTCATTTTATATTAAGATTTAAACATCTAGTTGGTATTGGTATGGTGAGTAACCTTCAGTAAAAGTAATAAATCACAAAGGAATAGTAAAAGACATGACAATATATTAAGCAATCCAAAGTAAGGCTGTGCAATATGACCAAAATCTCATATCCCGATATAAGACATCTACCGTCCCAATAACGATATAAATCACAAAAATTTAACATTTTCTGTAAATTCTCTGAATCTCGGGCAGCTCGACTTGCGGGAAGTGTTTTTGTTTTTTTGGAGGGGGTGTTTTGCCTGTCCCGTTTGGATCTTTAGCCATCAGAATTGTTGTCTGAAGGCCAAGAAAGATGCCAAGTGGATCATCGTGGCCTTGCCATATTGGTCCATTTGATTGACCTTTATTATAATTATGTATTTATTTGATTTGATTTTTGGTTGTTACAGACGGGACAGACATGACTGGGGGATAGGACAGGGAGAAAGAATGAAAGAAAGAGAGAGAGAGAGAAAGAAAAATAGAGGCGAGGAGAGATGGTGAGAAAGGGGGGAAAAAAACAAGAAAAACAAACAAGACACCTGGATCACCTGTATGGAGATAAGAAAAAAAAAACAGAAGAGAGAACAAACAAAAAAGAGCAACATAATAAATACAACACCATCTCAATAAACTAGCTAACAGTAGATAACAGTAGATACTAAATATTACATGTTATTGTGCAGCACGCAAGATCAACAGCGCACAATGTGCTTTGAGGCAGCAGCCAAGAAAGGTGTAGTTTGTGTCTGTGCACACCTGTGTGGATCGCCACTCTTTTATTCAAGAGGTTTCTCCATGTAACGATCTGCTAGGGAGTGTGGGGAGCCATAGCCCCGTGCCCCAGGGCATGAAGCAGATATGGAGGAGATCCAGGCCCCAGACACACCACAGGGGCAACCGTGATACCCTCCTGGGAAGAGCTGAGGAGAGCCCCAAACGAGAGGTCACCCAGCAGCCACGGAGCAGAGGCCAGAGGGGGTTGCAGTGACGTGCCCGCGAGCTCTGCCGGCAGCCAGCTGTGCCAGAGAGGACAGAGGCCTGAGGGCACCCCACCCCCCAGAAGGGGCCCAGCCAGGCCACAGGCGCCAGGCCCCGCCAATCGGCCGCCAGGAGTGAGTCGGTACATACATGAGCGCCCAGCCCCGGACACCAAGGACCCCCAACACACCAACGTCTAAGGGCATCAGCCACCGGCAGGGAGTGTGGTGAGGGGAGATAGGCTTCCATACCTCGGAGAGCCTGAGATGTTCCCAGAGAGGTGGAGTCTAAGACCCAAGCTGACATATAGACACAGACGAACAGGCGCACGCAGACACAAACGTGCATTCCCACCCCCATATACACAAACAAATACTCAGCACTCACACGTGGAGACAGACACAAATAGACACTGTACACACATTCACACTCCCCAAACATACTCTATATCCCAGGTCCGGGTATCCCTGCCCCAGAGGGGCAAACTGTACCCGGACCCAGGAGATGTAACCCTTCTCTCTGGGGTGGAGGAAAGCTGACCACCTCCTTATCTGCAGTAGCAGGGAGGCCCCGCACCTCCTCCCAGCCCCTCAGCCCCGACGGCTAACAGAACGGGGGTGAGTGAAGATCCCAAACCTTCCTCCGCCCGCTCATATGTAGTGTTGCTGCATTTAAAACACAGGAGGGCATTGTGCTTCCTGCCAGAGAGCAGCACGGCTCCTCACAAAACCCTCAGTGTCTATATGCATTTAAAATTGAGGGTAGGGCACCAGTGCCAGAGGTGGGTTGTTTTAACCGATGCATGAAACGATACATTTTTAGATAAAAGTTGTAACGGCCGCCGTTTTCTTTGTGAGTGTTTATTACACGGCGTGCTGCGGAGAAAAGCCTGTTCTAACGTTTGAGTCTAAGGTTTATTTTTTAGCACCTGGAGGCTCTTTTTTACTTCTCATCCGTAAACACTCTGCATCCTCTTTCACGTGATTTAGTTTATTTTGAAAAGTCTCAACAGGATCTTGAGCTTTATTGTGAAAGGTTTATGTGGAAAATAAACAAGCGGACACGCAATGGTTTTACCGCCGTTGTTGCTAACGACAACGCATAAAAACAGGCGCTTGTTGTCCGTAGTGTGGTTATATTAAATATAAGAGAAAGAGAGAACTTTAATAAATTAATATAGCCACTACAGTGACCATCAAAACGATGAGAAAATATTGCTGTAACTGTAAGTTTATTTTGCGACACCACGAAACAAACGATATCGTAAAATGAAACGATAGATGTTTTTATATCATCATCCGATATATATTGTTATATCGAACAGCCCTACATCCAAAGTATACAGAATATGTTACAAAATACATTTTGGGGCAAGTATTCTGTAATCTGTAGTGAAATACATTTTAAAAGTAACCTTCCCAACACTGACCACCACGCACATAAGGAGGTACTACATTGTAATGGAAAACCGAGTTGAGTCATGGAAAAAAAACTCTTGTTTTTGGGTTCAGCTGTTAATGAGAAAATTTACATAATTTATCAGGAAATACAAACTCGAAAAAGATGTTTTTAATGAGTGTTTAATGAGGAGGAATGATGATTTTGACTAAAATACAACTGAAATGTAGAAATGTTTATTTGCTCAAAGAAGTAATTATTAAGGAAAAGTGCTTCCTGTAAATGACGGGCGTACCAGTCAAGTAAATTTTAATTGACCAGTCTCCATTAAATGTAATATTCTACATTGCGCTTATGTAACAAAATTTCATGGAAATTTTCCTTGTGTGTGTTTTTTTTTGTTTGTTTTTTTTGATGGGTTTAGCCCCACGTTCTCCTCCCAGAGTCGGTGTAAATGAAAATTAACTGGAATCTAGGCTGCAAGAAAAAAAAGATTTAAAGAGCCCAGTTTGTGGAATTTCTGACATGTGTATTTGGGTTACAACAACATTGTGTTTCATGGCAAAACAGTAAAATTCACTGTTTAATAAGAGGTTCTACAAATTAACATCAACCAGTTGATGAAGCGGCTGCAGCTTAAAGTGTTACCTAATGTAAAGATTAGAAATACTTCGAGACGCCGGGATTGACAGGCACTCCTCAGCGGCCACGGACACTGGGGATCATAAGTTTGTCACCTTGAACATATGGCTGGGACAGACTGCAGATGAGACAGTGTGAGTAATAGAAGCGCTTTCTTTTGAACTCAGTGAGAAAAACAAACATCTTTGCATCATGCTGCTCCCTGGTGGTTTCTAACAGAGATACACAGCAAAAAACATTTTTCTTTTTTCTCTTTGCTGCAGAGTCTTCAGGGATCTACCAACAAACACACACACACACACAAACATGCACACACACACACGCACACACCTAAGATCATCTGACAGTGGGTCAGAAAACATAGCTATGAAACTGTGTAGAGGTTCAGATGTACATTACAAAAAGGTCTTCCATAGTTGAAACTAATGGAGCTTCCAGTTAGACTTGTTCATGGTACTAATGAGTTCAAGAGTCTTATTCAAACAACACTCTGCAGCCTAGAATAAAATATTTGAATTACAGATGTGCAGAACTCCAATGGTGGTCACCTAAGACACAAATAGGATCGGAAAGCAGGAATCATTTATGTGGCGAAGTGATTTATTAACTCAGTAGTGCCGTTATTACGCAGCTTCAGTCAGAGGAGCCTCAGCTGCCTCTGTCAGCACCGTTAGCACGCCATCTTCTCTACGTCACTGTGAGACATTCAGCACCAATCCGAGCATACAATACGACTGTCTTCAACACTAATCCTGCTCCAGAATTATTCCCAGTCTTTACTTCCAGGCGTTGCCAAACGTCACGCCAAATCTCCACCCAACAACTGAGATAAACACTTCTGACTCATGAAGACAATGACTCTTTCCACACTCAGTCCAAGAACAAAGAGGAGGCTTTGTATGCAAATCATCCCCCCCCCCCAACCCCACCCTACAGTGCTGGATATAAAAATGCACTGACATCAAAGGCAGCGTCTGACATGCCTCGCAGAAAACGGCTGATCGGTTAAACAATGGTTCACTGTGATCCTACGGGGAAACTTCACCTAACATTAGCACATACATGCTCCCACATCATAAACATCAGAGTAATATTAATACTGCATTTATGTGGTATTTGTGGGAAATGTGGGAATGCAGGATAGCTGTCAAAGCTGTAAAAAATACAAATGTCCAACTCAATCATTTCAGACATCAAACGGTCTTTAATGTGCCGGCACAAAGTCAGAGTAATGATTCACCCATAGTAGAATAGTGTAGGTCCACAGTGAAAGTTAGGTGCTCTGCCCAAGTGGGAACCTCACGGGATGGAAATAAAGCAAAGTGGTAAAACCTGCAATTCCTCTAATGGCCACCTGAGGCAGGCAAGTCAGTCAGTCCCAGGTTAAAAGGCTTTACAGCAACAAAGATCATGTTCGCAGCCTGAAACAAAACAGGTTTGGGCCACTGTGGATAGTTTTCCCTGATCACAGCAGATAAAGCGTCATGGTGTGTGACTGCTGTGTTAGCACATGAAGCTGACTGATAGCTGATAGCTTTCTTCTTGGCTTTACCTCTACTAAGGTACTAACCACTTATTACCTTTTAGTTGCACTAGACAGCCACTCATTTTACCAGAGTAAAATACGACCAGGAAAAATCTGTGCTTTTCTCTGTCTGCACGATCCGACTAGGAAGGCAACTATAATAGTTCGATTTCAAAGGCAACAAAGCCGATCCAAGAAGGCGCCAAAGTTTTGGTGAGTAAAATTCTAGTATTTTATGAATCTGTTTCTTAGAATAATTCAGACTTATGTGTGTGTGCTGCAGTTTAAGGTTTAGATTACAAAGTCTACAGACAATGGGTGACATCGCAGTAGCTACATTCATCTTTTATACATCTGTGTTCCTGTTGTTATTATGGAAAAAAATGTTAGCCAAGGTGTAGCCGGGAATTACATTTCTGGGTGTGTGAAATGCAAATTAAGAGGACAATGTTGTAATTTCCTAATCCATACACAAATATGCCAGAACAGCATTTTCTTCCATACTGGGATTTGATGATGACAGATCTGCAGCTGAAGGTTTTGTCATTTATGAAATCATGAATAATTAGAGCATGAATATGACAAATATCAAAACATATCAAGTTAGCATATCGGCAGTCTGTGGGCAGCTACACGCAGCCCGTCTACCTGCAGACAGGCTCTGCTGTTAGGCAGGGGCAGTGTCAAGAATGTGTGGTGCAAGCAGTGAGTGGGCCACTGCTGCTTCTGCTGTTGTTGATCTATCACTCAGCGGTGGAGAAGAGCAAAGGTATAATATACAAGAGCTGGGTTGAAACTGAGTGTTAAAAACTATTCAGTGTCCACTGCAGCCGCTGTGTGTGTTCTTCATACTGTAGTTTAAAAACCCCACAACCAGTCTGACCAGCAGTGGATGAAAACGCCTCCATGAGCAAATATTTCCACAAACACTTAATCATAAGTCTGCTGCTATGAACAAAGTGTGTGACATAAGCCATTTACAAAAGTGATTTGCTTCTTGTCAGAGTATATCGTGATGGTGATGCTGCACACCCAGCCTGCTCCGGGGCAAGTTAGGTACCAAATAACTGCCCAGTGCCCAGCTTTCAGAATAACAGAGTCACAAATCATCACTTCCTTTAGTGTCCATGATAAGCATCAATGAAAGTTATAGATTCTGAGTAAAGGTAACTTCATTTTCCCCTGCCTGTAACAAAGCAACTTTAAAATTCTTTTGCAGATCTTTATATGTTCACATAATTCCATAACAGCCAATATAAAAGGTTTATATACACAAATGTTCAATAAGGATTTATCAGCTGTCAAGTAAAAGTGCCTGGGCCCTTTAAATTTAGTCAGGCAGTGAATCCTGACCCAAGCAATGACAACATGGAACTTTCTGTGTTCTAAAAAAAGATCAAACTGCTACAGGCTCCAAATTAGTTTAAGTCTGCTATCAGCAAGACAAAAATGAAATCATCCCAATTGTGACATTTTAATTAATTCAATTCATTAACCAGTAAAACTTACTTTAATGAAAACATAGAGGCAGCTGGGATTAGCCGGCGGTGTGACGTGTTTCTGCTCTGTCAGCTGTCAGTCGCCCATCACTCAGATAGATCAGGCTCATTATTTTATCATTAAAGGCTGACAGTATCTGAGGCAGTGAGCAATGGTCATGAAGCTTCTCCTCAGCAGGTTAATTATCTCTGACATCCTCTCAGTAACCACATTGAATTAAGGTAATGAAAACTAAAACCTTTAAATCCAGTCCCCCCGACCTCATCGCAACATCGCTACAGAGCGACATTTTAATTCAAAACTGTCCTGCTTGACAGTGAGGTCTTCTTTTTTTTTCTTTTTTCTTTTTTTTTTTTTGCCTGTCCCGTTTGGCTCTTTTGCCATCAGAATTGTTGTCTAAAGGCAAAGAAAGATGCCCAACGGATTTACTTTACCAAATTGACCATCCCAGCCTTGCCGTAATGGTCCATTTGATTCACCTTTTATTGTTTATTTTATTTTCACTTACTGAATATGGGACAGACTTGACTGGGGGAAAGAAGGGGAGAAAGAAAGAGGGAATGAGAAACAGCTGAGAAGAGGGACGGGGGAGAAGGGCAAAAACCAAAAACCAACAGAATGAGCAGAAAAGAAAAAAAAAGAAGAAAAAAAAATGCATATATCAATCACCTGGGTCACCTGCTGAGAAAGAAAAAAGAAAACAAGCAGAAGAGAACAAGAGTAATAGAATAAACAACATCACAATGATATATGGGAATATGACAGTAAATACTAAATATTAAACATTATTGTGCAGCACATAAGATCAACAGAACACAGTGTGCTTTGAGGTAGGAGCCAAAAAGGGTGTAGTTTGTGGGTGTGATCACCCGTGTGTATACCTGTGAGCATGGACGCGCTTGTTTTTTGTTTTTTAAAAGGTTCCTTCATGTAATGATCTGCTAGAGGGTGTGGGGGGCCACAGCCCCGTCCTCCAGGGCATGAAGCAGGTATGGAGGAGATCAAAACTCCAGACATCCAGAGGCCCCCAGAACACAAGAGACCAAGGAAGACCCACAGAGGGGCAGCCGCGCCACTGTCCCAGAAAGAGCTGAGGAGAGTCCCAGATGAGGGCTCACTCAGCAGCCGCGGAGCAGAAGCCAGGGGGAGTTGCAGTGACGCGCCCGTGAGCTCCGCCGGCAGCCAGCCGTGCCTGAGTGACCGAGCCCCAGGCCGAGAGGCCGGGGGCACCCCACCTCCAAAGTGGCCTGAGCAAGCCCCAGGCTCCAGGCGGCCGCCAAGGAGTGAGCCGGTGTGTACCTGGACGCCCATCCCCGGACACAAAGAACCACCAACGCACCGATGTCTGAGGGAGTCCACCACTGGCAGGGGAAGTGGTGGTAGGGGGAGATGTCCCCAGAGAGGTGGCGCCTGACACCCAACCTGACATATAGACACAGACATACAGGCACACACATATACAAACATCCATTCCCACCCTCATGCTCTCATATGCACTTACTCCACACTCAACCAACGTGGAGACAGACATAAAGAGACGCTGTACACACGATCACACTCCCCAAGCGTACTCTAAGCCCCAGGTCTAGGTACCCTTGCCCCTGGAGGGGGGGAACTGCACCCAGACCCAGGTGGTGTTACCCTTTTCCCTGCGGTGGGGGGAGGGAGACCGCCCCGACTCCGCAGCAGCAGGGAGGCCCCACACTCCAGTGAGTAATGTGAATGTCTAAGTTGTGGGATAAAATTGAGGCAGAGGCAGCCAGAAGGGGATGGGGGGGGACGGGGGGGTGGCCTCCTCTGCACCCTGGTGACATACCTCTACTCCAAGGTCCTGCATGTGTGGGTGGTTGTGGTGGAGCGGGAAGAGGGAGGCAGCTGGAGATGGGGAGGGAAGGAAGGGAGGGGCAAGTGACCCCTCCCTGGGGCCAGCTCCCCCGCTGACCCCAGTAGGCACCCCCATACTCCGCGACCCACCAGGGAAAGGGGGCCCAGGCCCATCCAGACCGGGGCCCAGCGCAGCTGCGCCCCCCGGCCCCACAGAGCCCAGGACAGTCCACCCAACCCCACCACAGAGAAAACTGCACCCACCCCACCATCCACTCTTCTTCCAGACTACATAAGACAATAAACACCCAGGCTGAGATCTTCCTCCACCTCTCCTGTATCTTCCCCACCAGTTGAAGAGCCCCCCAGGTGGCTCGATGCACCGGCGGCACCCTGCTCCAGGGCTGGGCCCCCATGCACCCACCCGCCCACAACCCCGGCAACACACCAACCAGGACCCAAGCCCCCGAGGCCCGGCCCGGGCCCCAGCCCAGAGACGGAGCGCCCCCAGAACCTCACGCCCATCCCGGACCCACCCAGGGGCAGCCAGGCTACCAGGTCAGTAACCCACGTCCGTCAGCACAGACCCTCCCCTAGCCCCGCTGCACGCAGCCGCGAGGAAACAGTCACCTGAGAGCCAACAGAGCCCCAATCCGGACATGACCGCTACCCTGGGTTGAGCCCCCCAAGGAAGATGCCTCCGGGGAACCCCCCGACGCCCTAAGCCTGTCCCTACCCCCACACCAATCACAACAGTGAAGGCGGGACCAAACTATGACCCCCCACCCCCACTAGGTGATGGAGCTGATCAAAGGAGCCCAGAGCAATTGATCTGATGTGGTGGCAGAGGCTGTATCAAGACTAATGTAATCTAATAGATAATTTCTATATTGGTTAGAATTAAGATTATTTTTATTTTTCCAGTTCATGAGGACTGTTTTCTTGGCTATGCATAGGGCAGTGAAAACCATATGGGCGATATTCTTTTCTGTAGTGACATTATCTAAGCTGCCCAACAAACACACTAAGGGGGAAGTTGGAATGTTACATTTCAGACACTTCGATAAGTCTTCACATATCTCGCGCCAAAACTTCTGAACTGGTGGACAGAACCAAAGAGCGTGGATATAATTGTCCGGTGAATTGGTTTGGCAGTGTGAGCAGTTGTTGGTAGACGTAAAGCCCATCTTGAACATCCGATGACCTGTATAGTGCACTCTATGTAATATTTTGTATTGAATTAATTGAAGACTGGGATTTCTAATTAGATGAAAGGTTTTTAAGCAAATCTGAGACCAGAAGTTTAGGTCTAAGTTAACTGATAAATCCGCTTCCCATTCTGCAATAGGAAGTGATATTGATTCATCTGTTTTAGAAAGCATTCTGTATATTTTGGATAGAAATTTGGGGGTTTTAAGAGTAAGAAATTGAACCACACTTGGTGGTGTTTGTAGTTCAACTTGACCCGGTTTAAATTTCTTTTTTACTATGGATTTAATTTGTTGATATTCTAAAAATCTTTTCTTGTTGATCCCATATTGTGTAACTAGTCTGTCAAATGAAATAAATTCTGTTCCTTCTAGTATATGTTCTAAATATTTGATTCCTTTACCACTCCAATCTGAAAAGTTTATCATATTATTGTTTTGTAATATGTCAGTGAGGTCTTCTTCTATTTTTGTTCTTTAATGCTGGCTGGGAAAGTATGATCCCCACATTAGCACCACCAGCTTCAGCACTGGTAATGTCAAGGGTTATGTATATTAGGACAATAGATAATATTGTCTATTAATAAATGTATCCATTTTTCAGGGATTACTTGAAAATGTAAAATTCAGGACCTGAACTGAAAAACAAGACATCCACATTTACTAAGTAATAACTCCATGATGGCAAGGCCAAAGGAAGCAAAGAGGAATTTTTGTCTTTCTAAGAAGAATACTAAGAATAACTATTGTTAGAGGCTGCTGATATGAATGTCCTTACAACCTGAAGTAATAACCAGCACAGGCTTTATTTTTACACTTGTCTTTACTAATAAGGAGAGAAACAGCTTTCAGATTGCAGATGTGTATTTTGCGAGCTTGGGTCTCCAAATCATTTTACATATTCATGCATTTATTTTCACCCACATATGAAGCTTCGGACATCCCCTGCAGAAGCATTACTATTGAATAAGAGCTGCAGCTCTCACACTTAGACCTCAGAACCTCTCCTTTCAGATGCTGTGTCTCACTGACCGGTCAAACAGTTATATACATGTTTTCACTTTCATAAATGTCCGTAACAATCTCACAGTGGAAGCATTTGTCTCCAAACTGAAAGGAAGTGCAATTTACATAGACAGCTGCCACAAGTCCCATAACTTCATTAACAATTGAACAAAGTATTTCCTGATGTGATATTGTGATCCTAACTCTTGGGTGGCAGAAAGCAGTGAGAGACTTAAAATACAAACAGTGAGAATTCGAATAACAATACGGAATAATTTCAGTTCTAATTACAGAGAAATATTATCAGACTTTAACTAAAGCAAAAATGTTGTACTGGTCACATGTTTATGAAACCAAAAAAGAGTAATAAATTTATATAGAGCATGCTGGAAAAAGCAAAGGACTCGCTGAACCACTGTTTAGAAGAAGAAAACACTTCAAAAGTAAACCAACAACACAGAGAGAGACGTGTAAGGACAGAGAAACTCGACCCGCCTGATGTTAATTTAAATGCCTTCAGAACCATTTTAGAGATTTGTACCACAGGCTTTTAACTAAATTAAAGTCTTGATAATGGTTTAATTCATGGCTGGCTCATTAGTTGAGAACTAATACCATGGTTTTATTTTCCAGCTATATTAAAAATACCTTAAAAAATACCTAATATATAGTACATATACTGAAAGTTACAAAACTTTCAGATAATTTAAATATAGTTGTAAAGGTGAAAAAGACTGAGCCAGAGATTTCACTTCATCATCTATTACAACGATGTGAAATTAGTGACAGTGAAACACAAAAGCCTAAAATGAGCGCTAACTCGATAAGCGAGCTACAGAAGAGTTTGGTGGAGCTTGTGGTGCTGATGTGACTGATGCAGGGTGCCTCTAGGCGTGGTGAAGAAGGAGTTTACATATTACAAATACAGTTTCACATAAATAAATTGGTGTGCGTGGAGTGTAAGCACTGTGTTAAATACTTTTAACTCAAGAAGTACATTTACATCAAGTGCAGTTTTGAGTTATTATTACTTTACTTGAGTCTTTTCAATTTTTTCCAACTTTCCAAACTTCACTTTTTTCTAGAATGAAATGTACTTTTGTTTGACTCTGATATTTATTTGACAGCTATTCTCTGTAATATGTGCAATAATTCCCTTTTTGATTAACAACACTGATCACAAGAAAAAGGGCAAATACATCCAACATGAACAAACTTTTGACCACACAGCACACAATTAATCTACAGGAATGTAGTGTCATTGATTGCTGCTTAACAACTTTGTTGACTTTCGGTCGATAAAGAATCTAATTGATACAGTGGGGCAAAAAAGTATTTAGTCAGCCACCGATTGTGCATGGGGGGGGAACATTTTAAGTGTTCCCCCACTTAAAATGATGACAGAGGTCAGTAATTTGCACCAGAGGTACACTTCAACTGTGAGAGACAGAATGTGAAAACAAAATCCATGAATTCACATGGTAGGATTTGTAAAGCATTTATTCGTAAATCAGGGTGGAAAATAAGTATTTGGTCACCTCAAACAAGGAAAACCTCTGGCTCTCACAGACCTGTAACGTCTTCTGTAAGAAGCTTTTCTGTCCCCCACTCGTTACCTGTATGAATGGCACCTGTTTGAACTCATCATCTGTATAAAAGACACCTGTCCACAGCCTCAAACAGTCAGACTCCAAACTCCGCCATGGCCAAGACCAAAGAGCTACAACGGCAGGGAATCAAATCCCGCAGTGCCAGACGTGTTCCGCTGCTGAAGCCAGTGCATGTCCAGGCCCGTCTGAAGTTTGCCAGAGAGCACATGGATGATACAGCAGAGGATTGGGAGAATGTCATGTGGTCAGATGAAACCAAAGTAAAACTTTTTGGTATAAACTCAACTCGTCGTGTTTGGAGGAAGAAGAATACTGAGTTGCATCCCAAGAACACCATACCTACTGTAAAGCATGGGGGTGGAAACATCATGCTATGGGGCTGTTTTTCTGCCAAGGGGACAGGACGACTGATCCGTGTTAAGGACAGAATGAATGGGGCCATGTATCGTGAGATTTTGAGCCAAAACCTCCTTCCATCAGTGAGAACTTTGAAGATGAAACGAGGCTGGGTCTTCCAACATGACAATGATCCAAAACACACCACCCGGGCAACAAAGGAGTGGCTCCGTAAGAAGCATTTGAAAGTCCTGCAGTGGCCTAGCCAGTCTCCAGACCTCAACCCCATAGAAAATCTGTGGCGGGAGTTGAAAGTCTGTGTTGCTCGGCGACAGCCCCAAAACATCACTGCTCTCGAGAAGATCTGCATGGAGGAATAGGCCAAAATACCAGCTACTGTGTGTGCAAACCTGGTAAAGACCTATAGTAAACGTTTGACCTCTGTTATTGCCAACGAAGGTTATGTTACAAAGTATTGAGTTGTATTTTTGTTATTGACCAAATACTTATTTTCCACCCTGATTTACGAATAAATTCTTTACAAATCCTACCATGTGGATTCATGGATTTTTTTTTCACATTCTGTCTCTCACAGTTGAAGTGTACCTCTGGTGCAAATTACGGACCTCTGTCATCATTTTAAGTGGGGGAACTTGCACAATCGGTGGCTGACTAAATACTTTTTTGCCCCACTGTAAGTGATATGATGATGGAATTGGAATCACTCAATTCATAACAAATTACATTCCCGCGTAAAATAAATAATACCATTTTTTAAAAATCCAATCAAAAAAATTAGACTGTCTTAGAAAAGGTGGTCTGATATATATACAATATATGTGATATACAACAGTCACATCTCCCTAAATAATGTCCCACAAACATACTGATATGGGCCATGCCTACTGTGTGCCTGTGTGGGCAGGATGTTCATCATGGAGACCCGAAAGGTCAAAACTGCTTCACCCCACATTGGTGCCCCATTACGGTTTTCTGTGGACAGCTCATAGAGGGCCTTCAGAAAACCACCAATGGGGCAAGCAAAGGGAGAAATTTGAATACAATCAAGTCCCCTGAGTATTAAGAGTGCTTGCGATCCTGGGAGTAAGGATGGGTTGGTTTGAATAGGGATGAAATGGCTCAAAGTGCTGAAGAAAATGTTTAAGAGAACAAACATTCTGCCAATTTACAGCTTTGTCTGTGAAGGTTCTCAGTCATCCAGGTCATCGTAGTCTAAGGAGCTTGGAAAGAAAAGCGTCTGGACTTCTTTAAGTTGCTTGAAGACGTTTCACCTCTCATCCGAGAAGCTTCTTCAGTTCTATGAGTCAAATGGTGGAGAGTCCCAGATTTAAGCCCAGTGGGAGTTTCCCCCTAAAGAGGGACAAAAGGACCCCCTGATGATCCTCTACCATACTTGAAATGTGCAATTCACTTGTATTTTTATTTTTATTTTTATTCCTATTTATTCTATTTATCCCCTTCGTATATTTTATTTATATTTGTCTCTGTATTTATATATGTGTGTGTATGTGTGTGTGTGTGTGTGTGTGTGTGTATATATATATATATATATATATATATATATATATATATCAAAGAGAGGGAAGGTAGTCAGAACTGAGGGGATTGAACTACCAGAAGGCAACATTGCAGACATAGAGGACAGTTACAAGTACCTGGGGATCCCGCAGGTGAATGGGAACCATGAAGAGGCCGCTAGAAAAGCTGCAACCACCAAGTACCTGCAGAGGGTCAGGCAAGTCCTGAGGAGTCAGCTGAATGGTAAGAACAAGATCCGGGCCATCAACACGTACGCTCTGCCCGTGATCAGGTACCCTGCTGGGGTAATAGGCTGGCCAAAGGAGGAGATAGAAGCCACTGACATAAAGACAAGAAAGCTCCTTACCATGCATGGAGGGTTTCACCCCAAGTCCAGCACCCTGAGGCTGTACGCTAAGCGGAAGGAAGGGGGCCGGGGACTGGTGAGTGTCAGCACCACAGTCCAGGATGAGACAAGGAACATCCAAGAATACATTGGGAAGATGGCCCCAACTGACCGAGTGCTCAGTGAATACCTCAGGCAGCAGAAACCCAAGAAAGAGGAGGGAGACAAGGAACCATCATGGAAGGACAGGCCCCTGCACGGTATGTACCACCGGCAGATAGAGGAGGTGGCTGATATCCAGAAATCCTACCAGTGGCTGGACAAAGCTGGACTGAAAGACAGCACAGAGGCACTAATCATGGCAGCACAAGAACAAGCTCTGAGCACAAGATCCATAGAGGCTGGGGTCTATCACACCAGGCAAGACCCCAGGTGCAGGCTGTGTAAAGATGCCCCAGAGACAATCCAGCACATACCAGCAGGGTGCAAGATGCTAGCAGGCAAGGCATACATGGAACGCCATAACCAAGTGGCCGGCATAGTGTACAGGAACATCTGTGCCGAGTATAACCTGGAAGTCCCGAGGTCAAAATGGGAGATGCCCCCAAGGGTGGTGGAGAATGACCGAGCTAAGATCCTGTGGGACTTCCAGATACAGACGGACAAAATGGTGGTGGCTAACCAACCGGACATAGTGGTGGTAGACAAACAGAAGAAGACGGCCGTAGTGATCGATGTAGCGGTTCCGAATGACAGCAATATCAGGAAGAAGGAACACGAGAAGCTGGAGAAATACCAAGGGCTCAGAGAAGAGCTCGAGAGGATGTGGAGGGTGAAGGTAACGGTGGTCCCCGTGGTAATCGGAGCACTAGGTGCGGTGACTCCCAAGCTAGGCGAGTGGCTCCAGCAGATCCCGGGAACAACATCGGAGATCTCTGTCCAGAAGAGCGCAGTCCTGGGAACAGCTAAGATACTGCGCAGGACCCTCAAGCTCCCAGGCCTCTGGTAGAGGACCCAAGCTTGAAGGATAAACCGCCCGCAGGGGCGTGCTGGGTGTTTTATATATATATATATATATATATATATAATATTCTGTAACTCTGTAACTTCTGTCGGTGCTGTCCTTTTTGGAAATCGAATTTCCCAGAGGAACCCACCCGAGGGATTAATAAAGTTCTATCTTATCTTATCTTACCTAATCGCATGAGCCAAGGTGTGAAAAGGGGTGTGGGTCACAATCAGCCAGGGTTTCGGGTGAGCTCATTGTGAAACCTGGCCCCACCCTATCATGTGATTTCCTGAGGTCAGGTGGCCCAGGGTGTGACTGGGCGTTAGGTAGAGGATCATCAGGGGGTCCTTTGTCCCTCTTTGGGGGAATACTCCCACTGGGCTCAGCCTGTGATCTCCTGATCTCATGTCATCCTGTAATCTCTTACGAACTATCTCCATTGCTTCCGTGACTGATGCAAGAATAAAGTATGGAGAAGGCGTGAAACAGCTCATGATCCAAAGCACACCACATCATCGGTAAAATACAGTGTCGGCAGTGTGATGGCTTGGGCATGCATGGCTGCCAGTGACACTGGGACACTCATGTTTACTGATGATGTCACACAGGACAGAAACAGATGAATGAACTCTGAGGTGTTCAGAGACTGTCTGCTCAAATCCAGATAAATGCAGTCAGATTGATTAGCCGGTGTTTCATAATACAGATGGACAATGAGCCACAACATACGGCCAAAGCAACCCAGGAGTTTATTAATGCAAACAACCTGATCTTAACCCAACTGAGCATTTTACTTGTTGAAGACTAAACTTTGGACCGAAAGGCCCACAAACAAACAGGAAGTGAAACCCACTGCAGTAAAGGCCTGGCAGAGCATTAAAAAGGAGGAAACCAGCATCTGGTGATGTCCAAGTTCAAGACTTCAGGCTGTCAAAGCCAGCAAACAGCTTTCAAGCAACTATTAGAAATTAACCTTTTATTTTCAGTTAGTTAATTTGTCCAATTACTTTAAGCCCCTGTAATAAAGGGGTTGTGTTAAAGAAAATACTTTAGTTCCTCACATTTTTATCCAAACTTTTTGTTCAACCCACTGAAATTAAGCTGAAAGTCTGCACTTCAACTGCATCTGAGTCATTTCATTTAAAATTGATTGCGGTAATATACAGAACCAACATTCAAAAAAATGGCTCTGTCCAAATAATTATGGACCTCACTGTAAATAGCAAACACAAGTGAATCTAAACTCTGTGACATGAATCACGCTTAACTCATGGCTCATTTAAAAGATTGACTGATCCAAAAATAAATAAAAAGAAAACGTACAGTAACACTACTGTGGTCGCCTACTTCAGCGTCATCACCACAAAGCTGCTGTGCTTGGTGAATTTTCCCAGCAGCAGTAGCGGTTTTTG
This sequence comes from Aulonocara stuartgranti, assembly GCF_965226115.1. Lineage (NCBI taxonomy): Eukaryota > Metazoa > Chordata > Actinopteri > Cichliformes > Cichlidae > Aulonocara > Aulonocara stuartgranti. The sequence continues at coordinate 37,662,185 of NC_138939.1, read as the reverse complement.
ATAAAGGGCGAAACGGGCGGTTGCCCGGGGCGGCATCACAGGCATCGGCAAAAAAACCCCCAAAAAATTGCTCGTACTCATGCTGCCCCGATGTCAGCCAGCGCATATTGGGAATGGCATAGGCACCGATCGGTTTTCTATCGCCCATTTGCTGGGAGTAAGGGCGCCCTCTGTTTGCGAGGTGCGCCTGCTGCTTGCGGCACAGGGAGGAGAGGGCGGGGCGGGGGTTCTCTGGCTGGTTGGAGTAGCATCTAATAACCAACTCGCAAAATAAAACAAAATAAAAACAAAACAAACACGAAAACACCAGACATCATGATACAGACTTATTATTTGCACCGATGTTTTTTCGAAATTCTATACGCGAAAAGTGAGTGCGAGAGCCCTCGGTGCGCCTGCTCGCTGCTGAAGTCAAAGTAAACTTTATTGTCATCTCCACTACATACAGTCCAGTATATAGAGAGACGAGACGACGAGGCTCCAGTTACAGCAGTGAAAGTAAACAAACTATAAATATAGGAAGAGTAAGAAAATAAATATAACTTTAGGACTGGGATAAAGGGATCAATTACAATTTAAAATTTATATTTTACAGTTTGAGGTTTTAAAGTTTCACACACAACCTGTCGAAAGGGGAGGGGCCGGCTGCTTCGAAATAGAGCACATTTCATTCATAATGATGTAAATCCAAGCCCATTATGTATTCTTGGTTTGAATCCTGGGTTGTGTGAAATCCCAGAAATAAACCCTAAACACAGTAAATCTGTGAACTAAGGTGTAGGTCTATTAGGTTATGTTGTGGTGATCCTCGGGTTGGGGGATGGGTGTGCATACTGGAGTGGAAAATTAAAACCAATGGAAGATGGACAAGAAAAGTTGAAAAGGAAGTGTTTGCCCAGGGCGCCAAAAGGGCTAGGACCACCACTGCCCAGCAGCATCTGTATTCTCAGTACATCCTTACATCAATCCTGGGTCTTATGACCCAGCGGTTTCAGTTTTTGTGTTTTGTTATTTTGTATTATGGTTTGAGTACACCTTGTTAGTTTAATGGTTTAGTCTCTAGGTTGTTATGTTTAGCTATTTGTTGTCAGATTTCCTGGTGTAATTGCTCCTATGTCTCCCTCTGTGTATTTGTCTTCATATAGTTCTGAGCTCCTGTGCCTGGTTCTCGTGTTCTATCCCATGTTTCCCCAGCCCATGATGTCTGTGCTCTCCCCGTGCTCTCTCTCTCTCCCCTCCTGTCTGTGTCTCTGTGTTCTTCCTGTGTTACGTTTAAGGTCCACATCTTGGGTTAGCATTTTCAGTTACATATCCTCCCTGTCTTGTTATGCATAATTGTCCTCAGCTGTGCTCCCCGTGTCTTCCCTCCTCACTCATAGAGATCGAAAATGTGACGTCAAAACCGGAAAGGATTGTAGGTACCAGTGGCAAGCGGTACTAGCGCACGCAGGCACAAGAAAACAGTCACACAGCGATAAAAAGAAACACAAAGAATGGCAAGAAGCTGTTGTATTTTTCACTGCAATAGCCGGTGACATGACAGCCATGGGAAGCCGACGGGTAAAGAGATCGGTTTTTATCGGATTCCGTAGTGGAAGAGAAATTGCTCAAGCTGTGTTTCCGAAGTAACAAAGAGCCGACGGATGGCCTGGATTGCAGCCATTCGAAGACCAAATATAACATCCCAGGACACTTCAGCTCACCCTTCCAGGGGTAAGCAGCATACACGCCGCCGGCGCCCCTCTTCATGACCGGTTTCCAGTACCTCCGAGCTGCCAAACGTGGTGAGTGAGAGGGACTCTTTTTTTTTTTCACTTGCTGAGCCTGAAAACGTTGATGCCGTTACATTTGGGACTGTTGGTTCCAGTTCAGAAAGTTTGGGGACTGTTTTTCACACCAGTGCCAGCTCAGTGGAGTCTAACAACCCATTTTGTTTTGCTCCTTCCCAACTAGTTGTAGCTACTGGGACTGTTAATGTCTCCATGGCAGCTCAGCTCGAGACTCCCCTTCCTGGGGCTAATTTTACAGAACTGCGTTTGTCCTACTCCCTCTCAGCCTGGAGAAAGAATCAGCCTTTCATGTGTGATAATTCTGGTTTAGTGAATATAAAAGACTGTTCGTCTCCTGCCTCTACTCAGCATGCAACCTCAGGTCCTGCCGTGAAAAGAGACAGAGAATCCAGTGCCCCTTCTGCTGGTAAAAAAACAGTTTCCTCTGAGGCTGTTCACTTTGAGGTGAACTCGGCATCTGTTTACCCAGTGTTTTTAAAGTCTAGGACAGCTAACTCAGGTTCTGTAATCTTTGAAAGTGTAAACTGTGAGACAGTTTCTACTGGCCCAAAGGACATAAAAGACTGTCTGGGTCCTGTTCCTTCTGAGCCGGGAGTAATACTGTCTGAGACTGTTTATGTTAAGCCTGTGGACCAAAGGGACTGTTTTTCATCTGCTCATTCTGAGCAGAGAATTTGTCGCACGGGGACTGGTCTTTCTGAGCCAGCTCCTCTGTCTCTTTGTGCTCCAGTTCTTGGGACGGCTATGGCTCAGCATCCCCCTGCACCTGTCTCTGTTTCTCAGGCGGGGAGGGCTGAGTCCCAGTTGGCCCCCGCTCCGGTTTCCAGGCCAGCTGAGGCCCTGCTGGCCCCTGCACCCGTATCAGCTCCTCAGGTGGGGGCCAGCAGCTTCCCAGTCGCTGCCGAAACCTGTGCCAACCCCTGAGGTGAGGCCCACCAGGACCCAGCCGATCTCTGCACATGTACCTACTCCTCAGGTGGGAGCGGCTGGTGTCCAGCAGGTGCCTGCACCCTTCATCGTCATTGCAGACTCAGAGGAACCAACACCACCACCTGTCCTACGTCCACACCAACCATCACTACAGTGAGCAGCTCAGTCGCCACCTGTTCAGTCACCAGTGTCCCCGCTACCCGTAGCTCAGTCCTCAGCTCGGCTCCCTGTAGCTCAGCCATTAACTCTTTCATCAGCAGCTCCATTTGCACCTGAACCATTAGCTCAGCCGCCCTCAGTCCAGTCCCCTGTGCAGTCGCCCTCAGTTCTGTCCCCTGTAACAGTTCAGTCTCCTAATCAGCTACACATTCACCCACCTGGTCAGCTACACATTTGGCCAGGGGTCCCAATACCCTCTGGCCCTGCATCAGCTCCTGCTGAAAGCTCAGGTGAGCCCATCATTCACTCCGTGGCTCCCACGCCGCCGTCTGCCTCATCCGCTGGGGGTTCTGGAGAGGCCGTCCAGCACTTCCTCGTGTCCGCTGGAGGGTCAGAGGGGCCCGTTCAGCAATCTGTCTCCGCTGGAGGGTCCGAGGGGCTGCTTCAGCCTTCGTCTGTCTCTGCTGGAGGGTCCAAGGGATCTTATCCAGCCTGTAGCACATCCACCTGCGGCTTCCATGCCGTCGCCTGCAGCGCCTCTGCCTCTGGCTTCCACACCTGGTCCTGCCTCTGCCTCGCCTGGTCCTGCCTCTGCCTCACCTGGTCCTGCCTCTGCCACATCTACACCACTGTCCGGTCCAGTTCGGCCTGAACCACCTCGCCTTTGCTGGCCACTTTCCAGTAGAGATGGACGAGGGTGGGAATGGATGTTTGTATTTGTGTGTGCCTGTATGTCTGTGTCTATATGTCAGGTTGGGTATCAGACGCCACCTCTCTGGGGACATCTCAGGCCCTCCAAGGTTTGGAGGTCTATCTCCCCCCACCACCACTTCCCCTGCCAGTGGCGGACTCCCTCAGATATCGGTGCATTGGTGGTTCTTTGTGTCTGGGGGTGGGCATCCAGGTACACCCCGGCTCACTCCTTGGCTGCCGCTTATCGGGGCCTGGAGCCTGGGGCTCGCTCGGGCCACTTCGGAGGTGGGGTGCCCCCGGCCTCTCGGCCTGGGGCTCGGTCACTCAGGCACGGCTGGCTGCCGGCGGAGCTCACGGGCGCGTCACTGCAACTCCCCCTGGCTTCTGCTCCGCGGCTGCTGAGTGAGCCCTCATCTGGGACTCTCCTCAGCTCTTTCTGGGACAGTGGCGCGGCTGCCCCTCTGTTGGTCTTCCTTGGTCTCTTGTTTTCTGGGGACCTCTTGTCTGGAGTTTTGATCTCCTCCATACCTGCTTCATGCCCTGGAGGATGGGGCTGTGGCCCCCCCACACCCTCTAGCAGATCATTACATGAAGGAACCTTTTAAAAAAAAAAAAACAAGCGCGTCCATGCTCACAGGTGTACACACGGGTGATCACACCCACAAACTACACCCTTTTTGGCTCCTACCTCAAAGCACACTGTGTTCTGTTGATCTTATGTGCTGCACAATAATGTTTAACATTTAGTATTTACTGTCATATTCCCATATATCATTGTGATGTTGTTTATTCTATTACTCTTGTTCTCTTCTGCTTGTTTTCTTTTTTCTTTCTCAGCAGGTGATCCAGGTGATCGATATATGCATTTTTTTTCCCTCCCCATTCTGTTGGTTTTTGTTTTTTGCCCTTCTCCCCCGTCCCTCTTCTCAGCTGTTTCTCTTTCCCTCTTTCTTTCTCCCCTTCTTTCCCCCAGTCAAGTCTGTCCCGTATTCAGTAAGTGAAAATAAAATAAACAATAAAAGGTGAATCAAATGGACCATTACGGCAAGGCTGGGATGGTCAATTTGGTCAAGTAAATCCGTTGGGCATCTTTCTTTGCCTTTAGACAACAATTCTGATGGCAAAAGAGCCAAACGGGACAGGCAAAAAAAAAAGAAAAAGAAGAACAACTAAACTGTCACTAGGCCAACACCAGAGAATCTGGGATCGTCAGGAGCCCAAGGCATAAACATCAATAAGGAAGAACCACACCAGAGTAACAGTGCACAAAATTGTATATTTGAAACACTGCAGCTGCCAAGAAATGCACTTAACACAATAAAATAAGTACAAACTATTTCCCCGGTAATAACAAACTAAAATAAAGTGCGTGCTTACAAAAAAAAAAAAAAAAAAAAAAAAAAAAAGAGAGATGGACGGATCCGATATTACATATCGGTATAGATCTGATACTGACTTAAATTACTGGATCGGATGTCCAATCCATTCAATATCACAAAAGCACCTTACAAAACTTGCGACATGGCGTAACTCGGCTCATAACCTTAGCACGTCGGAGGAGTATGCGTCGCGTGATAGAGCGGCTGTGGCATGCGAGACCTGTCGGCGGTCTGGTTGAGCATTTGGATCCTCGCTTCACGCTGCCAAACCAGCATTTCATCTCCGAGAAAGTTATCCCAGAGAGAAGTAAGGCAAGTGTGTAACTTCATCTCTGAATGCTTGTAAAGCATTTCCCAGCGAATACTGGGAGCGACTGCCTCTTCTCTCTCCCTCCCTCTGCTGCTACTACTTCAATCATGAAACTGATTAATGATCAGCTGATCGGCTTTTCTGTCGCCCGTCTCTCTTGTTTGTTTTTGGCCCACTTTGCACCAGATAGAGGAAACCAGCGGCTGAACAACAGCAGCACGTTTAAGCTTGATAATCTGTTGTTAGAATTTATTTAATATTACTTTCTACACCAGGAGCCTTTTCTACGTAGCTGACATAACTGTGCAGGGGCAGATCTAGCAAAGTTTAGCCAGGGGGGCCAATACGGCATGAACAGGGAAAAGGGGGCACAAAGACATACTTTTCTTTCTTATTCTCATTTAAAATGTATAACTTTTAATAAATAATTATCCGAATCTTACACCCAAAGTTTTCATCTGATGTAAAATGTATAGAAGTCCATTATTGTATATAGTAACTATTAAGTCTAATATACCCTAGTAAGCTATAGTACTTTTTCCTTTGGGAAGATACCATCTGTGGAGTCTGCAGTTCTGTTGAAGAAAGATGTTGAATCTATTTAATCATTGTAGAAAAATTATTGATTTCCGTGCTTTTTTTTTTTTTTTTTTTTTTTTACACGTGCATTAAATTACAGTTGATTATGTCGATTAAGCATCATGAGGTGGGGGGTGGTTCCCTTTTTTTTTTTTTTTTTTTTTGCTGGGAGTTGGCAACCCTATTAGTTAGGTTGCTTACTCTTTAAAATACCAGAACAGGGAGGATGGTGCAGGTTTAAGTTTCTTAGATTGATCAGTTTTGCTGAACTATGAAATATTTTTGTATTTGTATTTTGCAGTGTATTTTTTGCATACAGGTATAACAAAATAGATTTAGTTTACTTTTGTTTTTTAAACTTGAGTATCAACTTATACAAAATGCAGCAAGATATTTAAAAAGAACATTTTATTGATTAAAAAACACACGGATTTATAGCGGTATCGGCAGATATCCAAATTTATGATATTGGTATCAGACATAAAAAAGTGGTATCATGCCATCTATACTTTCCAGGTCTTTAGGGCGGCCCCCTGAACAAGGTCGTCGCCGGGCTGCCTTCCGCATGGTCGGCCTCCGGACCTGCTCTGGCGCCGCCACTGCTTGCCGCGTGGCCGGCCGCCACCGCTGCCCTTCGGCCTCTGGAGTTGCTTCACCTGCCCCGCCGCCGCTGCTTTTCGCATTCTTTTACTCTTACCTGCCATCGTCCCTGGGAGTTGCCAGACAAAAGGTGGTGGACAGGGTTTGAAACCACTAAATGCAAAGAGGGATAATTGGACCGCACCACCACTTCCTGCTGAAGGGGAGAATGTGTGTTTTCTTTAATTTAAAAACAAAGTAGTTGTACTTAATTAAATATTTGAATTTAGGGTTTAGTAGTTTTGATTTCCTTCTTTGGTGTTTAGTTTATAAACAAACCAGACTATACTGCATTGTTTGTTGTTTACGATTGTGTTTTGTTTATTTACCCTTCGTATGTCATAGTGGTCTGATCAGCCATTATATAAACCCCTGTGTATCATTTCATGTTGAGGTCAGTCATGTTTGATTGGGTAGTCCTTTGCATGGTTAAGTTTGCGGTCCTTTGCCTGAGTTGAGTTTTGTTTCTTTGACCTCTCTTATGAGCTCAACATTTATTACTTTTGTAAATATAATTTTTGGGGGTTAAATAAATGAAAACCCTATTTTTCTAATAATTCCTGTGACTCCTCCTGCTTTTTCAACTCGGTCCATCACAGTCCCACAGGAAAAGAAGACAACAGGGGAGAGAAAAAAGAAGATAAAATGACAAAGACATGATGACATCAAAGCTCTGTGGACACAAATGCTGAAAATATGAGGACAAAACAACTGCAGAAGTACAAAACTACGAACAGATGTGGTCTTATTTGTGTGCCTCCAGCTTTTTGAGGAAGGCTAAGAATTTTAAACCTGCAGTTTCAGAACGTCTGTGACAATAATAATAATGTGTACTTTATTGATCCCCGTGGGGAGATTCCTCTCTGCATTTAACCCATTCACTCAGTGAAGCAGCCATTGGGCGCCCGGGGAGCAGTGTGTAGGGATGGTACCTTGCTCAGGGGTACCTCAGGGGAATCGAACCCTCAACCTTCTGATCAAGTAGTTAAATATGTCATTGTTGTTACCTGAAGAGGCTTTTGTCAGTTCAGACCAGGCACCCACACTTGGTCTGCATTACCCACCCGTGACGAGGGTCCACTTGGATCCATGTGACATACATTTTATTTTATCATCTGTAGGTGAACGCAGCATTCTCTTTGGCCATGAGTAAAATATGAATAGGTGACGCACTTTTGTTCATTTGTGAGACCGCATACAAGTAAAAAGTTAAAAAGTGTATGACACTACAACATTATTAACAACAAGTAAAGGGTCTGGTACTGGTTTAGCACTTTTCTACTCTAACTGAGCACTCAAGCTGTGTGCACCCGATTACACGAGCTTTTTCCCCTCCCTATACCAAAGTGAGTTTTCTAACATTAAGACACACACGAATGCATCAGGGGCAATTTGGGGTTCAACATCTTGCCCAAGCATACTTTAACATGTAGGACGGAAAAGCCAGCGAACAAATCGCTGATCTTCTGATTGGTGCGCGACTCACTCTACCTTCTGACATCCCAATAAAAGAGCCATGAAAACAGCATAAACACAGCACAATGAATGTGAAGGATAAGGATCAGCTTTATTTGTCAGTTGCAGTTGCCTGCAGCTGAAACGACAGACCTAGTCGACCATACACACAATACATACAATATACAAACTTACATTGGGGAGACAGGACAGGCTAGGCAGCAGAAAAACAGATAGACAGTGAGATATGTAACATATAGGGGCAAAATTAAGTAATCAGAAATAAGGGAAACAGAAAAGCTGGTGAAATCAAAACAAAGTGAAATCAATGTGACAGAAGACACAGAATGAGAGCTCTGCTCCTCTTCTCCCAAATGAGTGTCAGAAAGTTAGCGTTCAGCTTTAAGGCTCTTCACAGCTCGGTTTTTAAAGCCTTCACTCTCCCACACTGAAGGCTCTGGCTCTGTGCCCCTTCTGCCAGAGACCTGTTACGTAACACGCCCGCTGCTTTCAAGTACCGTCAGAAATAGCAGTACTGCCACCAGAGTGTACGACTGAGCAGTGTGTGCTTTCTATTTCAACTACGCATACGTTTCGTTTGAATTGATTTAAATGAGAAAAATGTGCTTCAGCTCAGTTACTTTTCTGGATTCGCAGCACCTTGTTTATACCAATACGTAACATTTTATGACCTTTTCAAATCGTAAATTAACTTTTTTCAAACATGAGTTGAACACTTTACACTTTTGGACACTCACTTGGCATTGAAGATTATAATTCATTTTTTTTATTCCAACCATATTTTGGGCACATTTTTTTTAATGTTGTACAGTTTATGTACAAAGTGAGAAAATGTAGTTAATTTTAATCCTCATAAATCTTCTTAAATTTGCTTGTTTCTTCTAAAAGTTTATTTGGTTCCAAAATTGATATTTTCCAGACATTGTTTTCTAAATATTTTGACAGTTTGTTGTTAATTGCCTCGTAGAGTAGTGGATTACACTCACTTTTTCAGCTGGAGAAACAAATCCTCTTTGGGGTCACAAAGGACATCTGACAGCGTCTAATATTATCGTCGATATTTTTATTATATTTGTTCTTTTTTTAAAGGATATGTTATTGCTTTAATGTTTTTTCAATAGTAATGCCAAATGTATGATCTTGTGAATGATTTGCAGGGCTCAGTGCACTTTACAAACACTAAACAAATACAGATAAACTGCACACCAAAAAGAAATAGGTTCACATTTTAGGAGCACTTGCTTGTGTGTTTTATTTTGTAGGAGAAATCCTGATTTAATTTTAGACATTCAAAAAAACAAAAAGGAAACAACAGACAATGACTTTGAGATGAGGGACTCAAAGTGTAAAACTGTTTAAACTTACTTTACTGCCCAAGTCTTTATGTTCTGCTTCCAAGCAGCCAGACCTTTGTGTATTTTTTTGTATTAGTCTCGAGGAGTAGTTCTCCAGGCTTTCAATGTTCTTATTCTTGACATTGGCTGCATTCTCACTAATTTCCAGTTCAGATTTTTAAACCACTTAACACTGAATGTGACTCATGACTCAAGCATTAAAAGGGCATCTAACTCAAGGGCAAACTACTGAAAATATCAGACAACTTAACAACAAAAACATTTTAAATAGTATCTTTACAGACTTTGTTACAGTGATGTATTGTAAAACATTACAATAATTTACATCAAATTATCAGTATCAGGTCTAAAATCTGATCTACAGCTATCAACAATACCTGAAAGTCATGTTCTTAAGGAATAGGAAGAAATTCAGCAAAGGCCTGACACAGGACCGTCTGTCGGCTGTTCACATGAAAAAGGGTCTCAGTGGAGGAGCTGCTGTTCGTAAAGAAGGAAAACAGGAAGACTAAGCTGATGTATTTCATGTTCCACAAGAACCTGACTGAAAATCAGTGTCAACGAGGTTTATGGAGTAAAGAATCCACATTTGAATTTTGGTTCAAAATGTCTCAAGTATGCACAGAGGAGGTCAGGAGAGCACATCACAGCAGGAGGTCTGTTACAGGCTGAAGCTGCGTTTCAGGCAGTAGTTTGGGAAATCCTGAAAACTGATGGAAAGCACCTGATTGGCAAAAGCTGTATTTTCAGCATGATGGTGATCCTATACATACTGCCAATATAAAAGCATACTTGGATAGAAGGAGACAAAAAGAAACACTATCATGGGTTGGCCTCCCCAGAGCCCAGACTTAACGTTGTTGAAGCAATGTGGGGTCAACTGGACAGGAAACAGAACAAAAGGCAGAAACATCCAAAGAAGGAAACCTGCTGAACTATTCCTGGGGACCACTTAAAGATATTACAGGAACGTTTGCTTCAAAGAGTTCAGACTGTTCGAAGAACAAAGGTGGTCAGACCAAATATTGATTTTCAAGATCATCAGAATTTCCATGTTTGCAATACATACAAATACTGACACATTTTTGCAATTTTCTTAGCAAAATACAGTGAAATGAGGCGTGTCTCGACACTTTTTTACAGCTCATTCCTGCAGCACTACAACATGTTCTCCATAGAGCTCCATAGATACATGCTCTACAACTAGATTTTGAGATTTTGTGTGATTGCCATTTATTAAAACATCCATCCAGTTATTTCAGGATTGCCAGGAATCTAATCCAGGTATCACAGAGCAAGAGGCAGGCTTCACCCACGTCCGACCGTTAATGCCTACATTCACACTTGTGCTCAATTTTGGAATCACCAGTTAACTTAACCCCATGTATGTTTTTTGACTGTGGAAGGAAGCCGGCGTACCCGGAGAGAAAACACACAGACGCTGGGAGAACATGCAAGCTCCACACAGAAAGCCCCCAGCCTGGATTCAAACCCAGGACCTTCTTGCTAACCACTCCTGCTAATCACTGTACCCCCATGCCAAAGGCTCAGAATAAAAGAAAACTACTTATTAAGAAATGTAAAAATGACAGACAGAGCCTGTAAAATTAGTAACGCATGATAAATATTGTGAGGTCCTTTCAAGGGAGTGAAAGCCAGACATGAAGTCTACATCAGCATCAACACAGGAAATGAAAATGATAAAAACCCTGCAACTCTTCACACTTTGCCGTGGAAGCTCAAACTTGGTGTCAGTCAGTGTAACAACACTCTGCCCAAATGAACCGTCACACCTCAAATGTGTTTGTGTAAATATGCTGCAAGGCAGTTGTGTCTGTTTACCAGCACCTCTGGGGTCAAAGGTCAGGTTCAAGTAAAATTTCAAGTGACTTTTAATAAACCCAGTCTTGTTGTTTTAGATCAAAAGTTCTATTCCATTGTATTATAACTTGCACATTAAAGAAACTCATATCCATGTCTTCTTGGTTTCCAAAGCAGCTTCAGTTATTTTGACTTCTTTGCATGCTGATGAAACGAATGGATATTCTGCTTTGCTGCAGAGCGCTGGTGGGGCTGGATCCTGAACAGAATGACTGTCAAAGCGCCTCACGAGCCACGATAACACAGCAAAAACCACAATCAGGCAATTGTGATGTAAATTATTTAACACAGTCATTCATTCATTTCACATAACGAACTTAAAAATCACAGTTGCTTTAATCATCCATCTCTAACACACCATTTCATGACTGATGTGTTATTATGTAAGCGTCAGTTACAGGAGTGAGCTGCACTGACTACCACAATTAATGTGCTGCTGCATGCTACAGACCATGCAGGAAGTTTGTGCAGCCGTGAAATTCATGTTTTTATAACTGTTACTCAGCACTGTTTAGCAGTTACAGTTTCCAAATCAAGCTGTCTAGTTGATAAATGAACAATTCACTGGACATTTCTGATTGGTCAGCACCGTCACGGGCCTTTCTGTGTGGAGTTTACATGTTCTCCCTGTGGGTATGTGGGTTCTCTACAGGTACAACAGCTTCTTTCAAAGTCCAAACAGATGCATATTAGGTTCCTGGTCAGTCTGTGGATGTAACTCTGTGTTAGCCCTGGGTCGTATTGGTGACATGTCCATGGTGTACTCTGCCTCTGAATACAAGAGGCAAAAGACCCTGTTGTGGATAAATCACTAAGAACATTTACAGAGGGAGTTAACGTAGAAGCTGTAAGAAAAGCTTCTGTAAGAAAGCTTACAGTTTGCTTAATCACACAAAGAATCTTTGTCATAATGAAGTTAAACTTTTGAGTTTTAGGTTTTTAATATGGTGTAGATCTATGGTGTACCAGTCAAGCCTAACAGACCTCTCTGCACTTCCTGTTAAAAGGGAGTTTTCGCCAAAGTGCTTGCTCATACGGGGTCATATGATTGTCTCAAACCGTGACAGCAATTGCCAGATTGATTTATCTCAACCTAAAGATGCCTTTTAAAAAGTCTACATACCTCTACATTACAAAGTAAACACATAACACACAGTGTAAAATGATCTCATCATCAGGGACCCGTGGTGCATGAAGTGACTAGTGATAAAATCACTAGTCACTTTTAATGGCCTATTCAGTATCTATTAAGTGAGCGCAGAGGAGTCAAGGTGTCAGTCTATTGTAAGTACTGTTGAAAGGCGCTGAGACTGTACGTCCAGAATGTGCTCACTGATTCTGGTTGTGATCCCGCATGGTTGCTATTGAATTATTCCAGGCTTTCACTGACATTCAGTCAAGCCTAAGCAAGAGAGGCTTAGGTAAATTTGTATTTAAAAGAAGAAAAATTAAACATCTTGAACTGAGCGCTAGTTTCGCTTACCAGGCTGAGTAGGCACCCATATGCTGCAAAGCCACCACAGACATGCACTTCCTGCATGTTGACCTCTTTACTTTCTCTTCGTCCTTTCCTGTCTGCTTCACTGTCTTATCCAGCAGTAATGGCTGAAAGGCCCAAAAACGTTAAAACAGGAGTGTCCAACTCCAGGCCTCGAGGGCCGGTGTCCTGAAGGCTTTAGGCCATGTCCACACGAATACGTTTGAAAGCGCATCTTTCTCTCTCTGTTTCGGCCTTCCATCCACACTGAGACGGCGTCTTTGGTCAAGCAAAACCGAGCTTTTTGAAAACGCCCTCCAAAGTGGATACATTTGAAAACACTGTTTTCATGTCGCAGTGTGGACGGCGAAAACGGAGGCTTTCGAAAACGATGACGCATTTTAGTCATGTAGTGCAGTCATGTGACCAATTCAACTAAGATGGCGGACGGCATCGTACAGCAGTTGTTTTGTTATATATATATAAAGTGAGTCTATATTCCCACTCGTTTTTGCAACTTTGTGCTCTAGTGTTACTCGCAGCAACTCCACCTCGACATTTTGCCGCGACGTTTCACAGAGCCGGAAAGTAAATAAAGGGCAGGTTGAATCATCTTATGTTTCACACATCCGCAGTACGGGAACATAAGCATTTTCAGTGTGGATGAAAAACAATAGTGTGGATGTGAAGATAGGCAAAACGCCGTTTTCATCAGATGATTAGTTCATTCCCAGGCCTCTGGTGAACTTCAAGACACGATTAGGAGGTCATTTAGCCATTTGAATCAGCTGTGTTGGATCAAGGACACATCTAAAACCTGCAGGACACCGGCCCTCGAGGCCTGGAGTTGAACACCCCTGCCTTAAAACATCTTAAACCATCAGAATTTTTAAGATGTTTTAAAAAGGAGAAGAAGTATTCATGTGATATGACTTGTTTATATTTGTTGTTCAGCGGGTCCTACTTATGTTCTCCAGTTACTGTAGGATAAATCATTCATTGCTCTCTTTCTCCCCACACTGGCAGAGGTGTGTCTGAAGGCTGAAGCAGTGAGAGCTGCACCAAGACCTACTGTACACCACACACTGACTGATGCACACAGAGCTGTGGGTGGATAAAGCTGCACTAGCGTACCAGCAAGACTCTGTGCAAAACCTTTTATGTAAAAAATATGCAGTAAGCACTGCTCAGGAGAAAATGTCTACATTGTGTCCTGAACATGATTATTCATTTCACAAAACAAATGTGAAATGTTATCACACCAGTTTTTAGCCATTAATATGTGCTCGGATTGAACAGCAGGCTGGGACGAGTCCCAGAAATCCCGAGTCCCTGATTTCAGGATTGACATTCAGTGACAAATTGTACTTTGAGCACTGAGAGGACCCGTCGCTATTCTTTCATGGAGGACCAGCTTCATCACCTTATCAAGACTCTAATTCTGCATCTCAACGGGAACCTTTCCTTTCTTATTCACACACCCCACAGTCATCTCAGTTTTTACAAGTCAAACTTGAACACAGCATCTGACCCATTGACTTGGCTTTATTTATTTGGCTTTATTTACCTTTCATTGTTTACTCTGCCCCTCAGGGCTCTGCTTTGACTGCATGTCTCAGAAACAGTCACACTATCTGCCCGTCTCCATTTCAACACCGCTCAAACACTCACTGTGATTTTTCTCCTTCTCCTCAAACAGCTGTTACGTAACCGACTCTGCTCCGAGAAACTCAATGAAGTTCGATCTGACCGCCTCTCTCTCTCCAGGCTGCATACCAATAATGAGCAGCAGGAAAATCTGCCGTCAGGTCCGTGAGCTGCTCACAGGGGACGTATGGCTTCATTCACTGGTATTAATTACTGCATGGAAGTGAGAGCGTGACACTCTGTTTAGGTGGCCATCAAATAATAAAAACTTATAAAATATAATTCTGCTGCAAAACATATCCACCAATATATTTGTGGTTGTTTTCAAAGTCTTTGTAGTAGTTTTAGCTGTTGTGAGACTGTAGCTGTTACTTTGAACCTCTTAGTACTTGTTTCGTGGTTATTTTGAGACTCCGTGGTCGTTTTAAGTCCTTCTTTGATTGTTTTGAGTCTGTGGTTCTTTTAACTGTCGCTGATTTAAATCTCTGTGGTTGTGTTGAATGTTTGGCTGTTTTCTGATTCTTTGGAGTTGTTTGGAGTCTCTTTGTGCCCGTCTTCAGACCCTGGGGTTGTACTGAGTCTCCTTGTGGTTGATTCTGTGTTTTGGGGGTTTTAAGTCTCTGTAGTCGATGTGGACTTGTCATGAGACTTTGTGTGATCATTTTAAGTCACTTTATTTGGTTATTTCAAGTCTCTTTGTGTCCCTTTGACTCTACTTCTTACTCATTTAGATCTCTTACGATCTTTTTTTAAATGTTGTAACAGCCTCCAGTTCAGTCTTTTGTTAAATGTACTGTTGCAACAACTCGCAAATCGTTGTTTCTCAACAAAAATTGTCATTTTCTAAATGACAAGGAATTGACATTTGCGCCTCATAATTTCAAATCTGGATGACACAGCTGGAGCAGCAGGGTTTAACAAATGAACCAGTTCTGATACGGTGCTTTTCCACTCTGACGACACACAGCACTTTTTTCTATGCTTTCTGTCAAACACTCACACACTGATGGACAAAACATGGGGTTAGCCCAAGATATCTGATGGACACACGGCGATGGAACCACCAGGTGAAGCACCACCTGCTCTGCCACCTGAGCCACAGCCACCCCACAAAAGAGCCACAAATCACTGTGTTCCTGTTATGAATCAACAATTTCTACTTTTGTTCAATAGCTTCATGTTCTTTGTTACTGACCTGTAAAAAGAAAAAACATTTTTGGAGCGGGCTGATTGTTGACATGAAAGGTGTACACAAGCTGCTAACACAGTGAGAACACGTTTGTCTTAAAAACTGAAGTCTTATAAAAACGATTTCCTTTCACTGGAACAAAAAAATAGCAAAACGGCCAAACAGGAAGGGTATGACATTCATTCACTTTCACGTTTTAAGTCGATTATTTTACTATTTATTAATTAAAGTTAAATAAAATGCCTTCAGCTCAACATGACATTTTCCGTCCACATCAAAGTGATGTTCTCACACAGAGGTGTTAATGTGCACGTGTCAGTGGATGTCTGCGCTCCAACACATCAAACTGCTACACAAACCGTTTGAAGTTGCTGCTGCAGCTCAAACACACTCACAGCTGTGACAGATGTAGCCGAGATCAATAACAATAATCATCATTTTAGAATTAGCAGTCCTACCTTTGCCGCAGCTGGAGCCGGAGGAGCTGGAGCCGCAGGAGCTGTGTGTCCTGGGCGGTGTGAGGTGCGGAGTCTCCAGGCTCGCTGATGTAGCGGGCTCGGAGCCGCTCCTGCTCGCCTCGCTGGCTGAATCCTGCGGGGACGACTCCATCCATCAACCGAAAACAAAAACTCCCTGAAACGAACCGGATCTCCCCCTGTGGTTGGTGCCTGCTACTGAAATATCAAAACCCCCACGAACGGCTGGTGGGGTGGTGTGTTTGAACAGCGGCAGAAGCGCGACTGCTGAGCGGCCGTCAGGTCGCTACTAGGAGCGCCGTTTGGAGGAGAAGAAGCCGGGCTGAGAGAGAGGGAGGGCGGCGCTGTAGAGAGCTCGGCTGCCCTCCCTGGAGGCTGACACATGGGCAGGCTGCAGTCTCGAAGCGAGCGCTGTCAAAGTAGCGAGCAGGTTGGAGTGTTTCTGTTGCAAAGACAGCTGGGCTCCTGCACACTGTGTGAACCATGTAAAAGTTTCTGACTGTCAGTTTCTGACACATTATCAGTAAAATAGCACCCAAAGTAAAGGTTCTTGCTGTGAACACATATGAATATCCGTGTAAAGGTCCTCATTGCTATAAAGCAATGCTGTCAAGCGTACAACTCAGGGGCCAGAACCCCTCAAACAGTTCAATCCAACCAAAATTGCTGCAAAACTGTAAAAGAGAAAGACTTTTCACTTTTCACTCCTTTCACTCCGCTCTGTGAACCCTTCCAGCTGTCTTACTGCCTCCCTCTTTAAGAAAGACTTACTTTCATGTCTTACTATCTTCCCACTGTCACTCAAGAATCTGCAGTTTTCCACTTGATTTAACTCAAAACCTTTTCGTATATTTCGAGATATTTTGTGAAAAGGGTTGGCGTAATAAGCAAATGCTTCAGCCAATACCTTTTGATTAGCCTTGTCTCATGCTTTCTTTCTTTATGGTAGATTTTTGTTCTGTTTTCACTGTTTTTTTTTTCACTGTTTTCACTGAGATTTGAATTTGAATGCTAATCAATAAAATCAAATCAAAATCAAATCAAAATGTATGAAATGTATATATCTACACCACCGCAGGGATGCGCAGAACATATCACTGCAGTTTGTTACCTATCACTTGCATTACAATGGAGCAATGAGGGACCTTTTTTGGGTCATACATACTTGATAAAAGCAAAACCTATCCTTCAAAACTTTACCACCAAACAAGAGAGCTTCACTCTTTGGCCGTGCCAAAAAAATTCTGTCCATAAAAGTTGAAAAATGGAATCTGTGATAAACAGCAGCCCTGTCTCTAAACTCTAACGCTCGTCGGCACAAGTCTGATTGTCAGCAAATCAAACCGGGCTGCAGCTGTGACAGAAAGGCTGTAAAATGTGCTCGATACCCCCCACTCAGGAAGGAACACCACAGCATGCAATCATTTGCCTTCTTCAAGACCACCAAACTCCCACCATCTAGTATCCATGAGAGGTTAAAGACCTGCTCCAGTTTTCCACAACAGGGACAAAAACATATTGTTCCCTTTGAATTGGAGATCCAACAAACAGGCAGACTGGTACGGTGGCATAGACCTTCTAAAGGAGGTTAAGGAGTATGATACTCCTGAAGCTGGAGCACACCTTCTCATATCCCATCTTCAAAAGAGCGATCACCAGCTGACTCTGTTCGTCCATCTCATATATATTTTATTTGCTGTCTCTCTTTGTGGAGTTACTAAGTACTGTGCATGTAGACGGGATGGACAAAAACATGGCCACTAAACAGCGTCTCCCTGACAAGTGAACAAAATGAACTTTTGAAAAGTAGAATTGTTGCACAGTATATCATAGACTGGATATTTACTGCACGCCGCCTGACCCGGGTCATAGTGATGATTGAACACAGACGGCTTTCATCTGTCTGTAGACCCTCCTGCAGCCTCGCTCCGCTCTGTGAACCCTTCCAGCTGTCTTACTGCCTCCCTCTTTGCCTTTTCATCATCGTCAGCTTCTCCTATCACTGATTTCCTTTCTGCCAAAAGCTTCACAATGCCTGGAAGACTTTAAAGGGAGGATATTACTACAGATTTCATCACTCTAATTAGTTCAGATGAATTTTTTTTAAAAAGCTGAATATTATGATTATTTAGAGGACGAAAGCGGCTGACAGTCTTTTTTAGCCCAGAGTGAAAAGCCTCAGGAACATTCATACATTTTACTCCTCTTCATAAAGAAACAATTCAGCAGTTCTTGTGAACCTCCTGGATTATTGTACTGATGCTCTGAATTTTAAGCATTAATCTGGTATAATCACCTATAAATTATGTACTTGACACATGAGGTAATTGTGATATCTTTGATGCCAATTTTTTCCTGTGACAATGACTATAGATAGTTTTATGCAGAAGCTTTAAAATGATCACATGACCACATGTCACAATTTAAACCAGACCTTTGCGTTTGATCCCGTTTGTGATAATTCACTGGAGAAAATTCCAAAAAGCACATTTTGAGTAAACTTTAAAGTGTATTATTGCCATATAGCCATAGGTCATATTTTAACATTTCCCAAACTGTTAAATAAGATTATTTTGGAATTATTGTACCAATTCTTGTACTGATGATAATTAAGACCATAGTTAGTAGACACTGTACATTTAAACCATTTGGTCAGCCTTACCCTGTCGGCATTGAAATCACTGGACGTAATAAAGAACTGAGTGATTCTAGTGTTGCATGAATTAGACTGTTCCAGACCAGAACGTGATCCCTGCTCGTTTCGACCCACCGCAGATGGACGCTGAGAGACTTTAACGTGGGAAATATTCATAGTGTGAAAGTTTGGGAACGGATATGTGGTATTTTTCATCTCAGTTTTTTTTAGATTTGATTGATCTTGTGGTTCAGCATTGACTCAGAACAATCAACTCCTTACTGAAGTCATGTAGAGAGGCCAGACTGTTCTCCCGTTAGAAACAAGATACATAGATTGTACCAAAGCTGATTCATGATTGGTTTTAAGGTTCAGCATTAACTTCAGTTAAAAAAAGAGTCAAACAGGCTGATACAGAGAGGAGGTTGGACTTGATGAATGGATCTTTAAATGTGGACATCGCTATTTTTCATTTCAAACTGTTGTTTCCTTTAATCATATGTGCTTCATTTTAACTAGTGCTGCAACATTATGAAATACTAAATAACTGGGAAACATTGTGATTGCAAATAGAAGTAAAAAGTGTGCAAGTGTGAAAGATTAGATGTATATCAGTAATTGCGACTTTCTTAGTGTAAAAGTTGACGTGATCATCTGCAGCATCTACAAAATAAAAGCCTGTTGTTGTTGTAAAGGTCAGTGTGTCAAACAGTCTTCATAAACACACAACACAGCTGTCTGTACTCTGAACTCTGCCAAAGATTGTTTATAATGTGAAAAAGATCCACCACAGTGCGCTGTAATCCACACGGATTCACTAAATCACAGGTGTCCAACTCCAGGCCTCGAGGGCCGGTGTCCTGCAGGTTTTAGATGTGTCCTTGATCCAACACAGCCTTTAAATCTAAAGGCTAAATGACCTCCTCAACATGTCTGGTAATGAACTAATCATTTCATTCAGGTGTGTTGACCCAGGGTGAGATCTAAAACCTGCAGCACACCGGCCCTCGAGGCCTGGAGTTCGACACCCCTGCACTAAATAGTTCATTGAAAACAAATTCCAGCAAATAAAGAGACACTGTTGACAGCATTAGTCGTGCTTTGGTCCTGGTACCTGTGACTGTGCCTCAAGGCCTGTTTAACACCCGGCATGTCTGCTGTCCAGAGCAACGTTTGGCTCAAATTAACCAACAAAGAAAATCTTTTTGGGAAAGAGTACAAAACGTAAACGTAAGTGTCAGAGCCCCATCAGTCCTACAGAGCTTTTCAAATCACAGTAAAATCTACAGCTGTTTTTAAAAAAGCGTTTTTATTCAGATTTAGTTACATTTGTCTTGTGTGTAATAGAGTGTAAGAAATTGGGTTAAAAACAAAACAATTAAAGTTACTGTAAAATAAAACTTTTTTTAAACTTTATTTGAACACTGAAATAAATAAATGTGTATCAGTGTATGTGTTCTTAACAGAGCTTAAAAACTGAGCTGTCAACCAGTTTGTTTTATAGAATATACTATATTGGCATCTGTTTTGGCAGTTCCTAATGTTCAAACTGAAGTTTGGACAAACTGTGATTTTTTTTACATATTCCACTAAAACCATCAGCTGATTGCATCGTATCCCGTCCAGTGTTTTTCTTTGAATACAGATTATTTATTTGTGCTTTACAAACTGAGCATCATCAGTATGGCTTAGGTTGTTTGTAGTTTTGTTTGCATTGACAAAAACGATATGCATTTCCCTGCAAACTGCCCCCTGGTGGAGAAAGCCCACCTCAGCAAAACCCCTAAATGAAGAGCAGCCTGAGGCTGAAGGCAAGTTGTTGTGTGACCGGTTCAAAGGGTGTAAATCATCAGCTTTACTTTTAAGCTCAGTTCTCTCTTCACAGATTATAGGCCGACAAGTGATTTACAGTTTTTTAAATACCAACAATCTTTTTTTTTTTTGGCAAATACTGGAAATCACTTTTTGCAATTGTGCTGCAATTTTCATAAATCTGATGGTAATTTGCATGGGATCTAATCTTTTTGCACAAGTTTCCATACGAATATTAGTAAACAATGCAAATGTCAGGAGCCTGATCCATGGGATTCATGGGAGCAGTTAAGGAAATGCTCCAGAATGTTAGCGTTACTCCCCCATAGTGTTGAAAGGATCTGTTCCTTTCTAGAGGTCCTGGGTCGATGACCCAGTGTTTTGTTTATTATTGTTGTTCTATAATTTCTTTGCTTTTCTGACTTGTGTTCTGATTTGATATTTGGTTTTTATCATTGTTATCACTCTTAGTGTTTAAGCTTCTTTCTCTGTATTTCTAGTGCTCTAGTTCTTTGAGGAACCACGGTGGAACGGTGGTTAGCACCGTTATCTCACAGCAAAAAGGTCCTGAGTTCAATTCCACCATCAAGCCGGGGTGTTTGTGTGGGTGTTTACTCTGGCTTCCAAAGAAATGTAGTTTGTGGGGCTAGATTAATTCAAATTGCCCATAGGTGTAAATGTGAGTGTGAATGGTTGTCTGTCTCTGTGTGTTAGCCCTGTGACAGACTGGTGACCTATCCAGGGTGTACCCTGCCTCTCGCCCCATTACAGCTGGGATAGGCGCGTCCCCTGCGACCCGGGAAAGAATAAGCGGAAGTGAATGGATGTATAGTTCTTTGCTATGTGATTTCTATTTCTTAGGTTTTCCATGTGTCCATTTTAGTTAAGTGTCAATTCTGTGTATTGTGAATTGTCTCGTTTCCTGTTTTACTTTGAAGGTTCATGTCTGATGTCAGTGTGTTCCGTTTTACCTCCCCCCTGTCTCGTTAGCCCTAATCTCTTCCAGCTGTGTCTCCCTCCTGTTTCCCATTCCCTGATTACTCCCCGTGTATATAAGCCCTGTGTTTTCCTTGCTCTCTGTTGTGTTATCAACGGCTCCTTGCTGTCGGCCTTTGGTGTGTGTTCCTGCCTGCTAGTTTAGTTTTATATTCCCAGTTCAGTTTAGTTTGTGCACAGCAATAAAGCTGCTTAAGTCCTTTTCTGCCAGCCCGCACACAGACCCTGACAGAATGACCCGACCAGATAATGGACCCAGCTAACTCGGTGTTCATTTTGAGAATAATCACTTCCCTCTGGGTTCAAAAGACTGTGCTCCTCATGTTCCTTCAGAGCCAGGAGTTAAGACTGTTTCATCTGGGACTGTTTTGCATTCTAATGCAAGCTCAATTAAGGACTCAATTTGTTTTGCCCCTTCTAAGCCCAGATTTATTTCTGGACAATCTGTCTACTGTGAGCCTGTTAATTTTGTGTCAGCCACTACTGGTTTTGTAAATTTTTAGCCGGTCCAGCTGGTTAGTGAATGTTCTGAAGACTCAGGAGCACCTACACCATTTTTACCTCAACCATTACCTCAGTCATCAGCTCGGTTTCCTGCAGCTCAGTCTCCTGCTCCGTCCCGAGCATGGTTACCTGTTCCATGGTCTCTAGGTCAGTCACCTACTCAGGTTGCAGCTCAAAGATTAGCTCAGCCATCAGTTCAGTCTTCACCTGCTTCTCCCGTACAGGTAGCTATCGTAAGACCATCCGTAAAGGACTGGTTTTTTTTGACCACTCACTCTAAGCAGAGTGACAAACCCATTAAAACTGTTAAGTTCCCTCAAAAGCTGGGCCCCTTAGAGTTAGTTACTCTCTCCTGGGCCTAAACCCTCAGCTGACTCTGTACCCCTGGAGGCTAAGAAGCCAGCTGAGGAGAGTCAACACCCTGCGCAGCTCCAGCCTGCTCTGTGCCTGCCAGAGGTCCCCACACCTGTGCCTGCCTCCACTGGAGGGTCCGAGGGGCCCGTTCAGCAGCCTTCTGTTTTCACTGGGGGGTCAGAGGAACCGCTCCAGACTCCTCCTTCCGCTCGGGGGCCGAGGAGCCCGTCCAGCCATCATCATCGCCTGCAGCGCCTCCACCTGCGGTTTCCACACTGTCGCCTGCAGCATCATCCTCGTCCGGTCTTGCGGCTGCCACGCCGTCGTCCGGTCCAGTCAAAGTAGTAAAAACTACGCTCACATTAACCAGTGTTGTCTTAAATGTTTTGCTGAATACTGAACAATGTTCCTTTGCGAGGGTCTTCATTGAAAACCCGACTGCAACTAACTTCCTGAAATGCCGTCCACGTTGCAACAAAGTGAGTGAGAGGAGTTTGCGGAAAATGCAAATTTATGCAGTGTGTCTTATTAAAATGCATCTGGCTAAAATGAAAGAAAATATTCAGTGAGCGCTAATGCACGGCATTATAATTTTAAAACTTGCCTTTGTAGTTTGTTTCATCAGGGCCGGGTGTGATGAAATGATTGTGACACTTTATTAGCGATTCATGTGGAGATAAGAGGAAGATACTGTGTGCACATGATTCACTTTCGTTACAGGAATGCCAGAGTTTTTTTTTTCTTTAAAAAGAAATCTGACTGTCAGATTAACAGCTGCTCTGTTACAATTCAATAATAAAACAATGGCAGGCCCTGCATGAAGAGCTGTGCATTAAAACCCCTGTTTAAGATTTATCTCTTTTTTTTGCACTTTGTGAGATTTTCACTAGTGGAGTGAAACACGAGATTTTCAATGCATTCTTCAATCTAAGTAGATATTCCTCAATATACCTTTCATAAAGAAAAACAAACAAACAAACAATAGAATTGTTCGTTTCAATTCAGTTTTATTCATAAAGCAACAAATCACAACTACAGGCCTCAAGGTGCTTTATATTGTAAGGTAGCCCAACAATCATATGACCCCCTATGAGCAAGCACTTTGGCGACAGTGGGAAGGAAAAACTCCCTTTTAACAGGAAGAAACCTCCAGCAGAACCAGGCTCAGGGAGGGGCGGGGCCATCTGCTGTGATTGGTTGGTGTGAGGGGAGGAAGACTGGACAAAGACTTGCTGTGGAAGAGAGACAGAGATTAATAATTAAATGCAGAGAGGTGTATAATTATTTCAGAAGCTGCATACTTTATTAATCCCTAAGGAAATTATGTGGGTTACAGTTGCTCCAGTATAAATAACAGAAACAGACCAACAATACAATATGTTACAGGTTTAAGAAATTTAAGAAATAGCACTAATATATACAGGTCACTCAATAAATATCAAGGATTGACAGACGTGATTATAAATAAATATCAAGAATCGAAGGAGCTTGCAAAGAAAAGCGTCTGGACTTCTTTAAGTTACTTGAAGACGTTTCACCTCTCATCCGAGAAGCTTCTTCAGTTCTAAGGTCAAATGGTGGAGAGTCCCAGATATAAACCTAGTGGGAGTGACCCCCCACAGAGGGACAAAAGGACCCCCTGATGATCCTCTAAGCGCCTGAGCCAAGGTGTGAAACTGGGTGTGGGTCCCAATCAGCCAGAGTTTCGGGTGAGTTCATTGTGAAAACCTGGCCCCACCTTATCATGCGAATTCCTGAGGTCAGATGGCCCAGGATGTGAGTGGGCGTTAAGGCGTCTGGGAAGGGATCTCAAAACTGGATTATAGATGGCAGAGAGTTGGTGTCGTAAACCACCGCCTCTGTTCAAAGATGGTCGCTCACAGTGGACATAGATGGCTTCTTTCACTCCTCTTTCAAACCATCTGTCCTCTCTGTCCAAAATGTGAACATTGACATCCTTGAAAGAGTGTCCTTTATCCTTAAGATGCAGATGGACTGCTTAGTCTTGTCCTGTCCATCTGCATCTTAAGGATAAAGGACACTCTTTCGAGGATGCCAATGTTCACATTTCGACTACGATGACCTGGATGACTGAGAACCTTCACAGACAAATATCAAGAATGTTGACAGGAATATGACAGAGTAGAAAAGAGTGTGTGCAAAAAGGGTGTAGCTATTGCAGTGTTTACAGTGTGTTAGATGCAGGAGTTGTACAGGGAGATGGCCACAGGTTTCACAGTTTCTCACTGCTCCTGTGGCTAGCCAGCACGTCATGCAGTAGGTTGGAGGTATTATCCAACATCGTCTTTATCTTGAACAACATTCACCTCTCCAGCACCACCTTAAGGGATTTGTATTTGTATTATTATTTAATTTTACATTAATTTATTGTACAGGGTGGGCCATTTATATGGATACACCGTAATAAAATGGGAGTGGTTGGTGATATTAAAGTCCTGTTTGTGGCACATTAGTATATGTGAGGGGGCAAACTCCTCAAGATGGGTGGATCAGCAGTGTGGGAGGTAAGTGACGGAAGTGACGGACAAGGTAAGCGACTCATGTTGTAACTGACGTCAGACGCCGGAGATTTTGGCGGAAAATTAAAGCAAATGGTAGTTTAGATTTGAACAAATTCATTTAAGCTTCAGCATTACCAAATACACTTATCAATTGTCTTATAACTAACACTATTTGTCTAAATAATCTCCAACACCCTGGAGAACAACGAGGAGAGTTTAGAGGCTCTCCAAGATTATATTGATCAGTGCTTTCAGGATCTCGTGATGAAGAAGGCCCAGTGTGCAGCTTCCCCGGCCAAACCTGAGACGCCATCGTCGAAAAGACAACGCCCGGCAGATTCCCCCAGCTCAACATCGCCAGCCGGCAAAGATATTGCCGACATACTGGAGTCAATCGACAAGCGATTGTCCAGTTTCGACGCAAGGCTGTCCTTGGTGGAGATTCTTCACCGAGAATTTAAATGCTTGCGAGAATCCCTGGAGTACAGCCAGCAGCAGGTGGAAACGCTTGCTGCTGAAAATGCCACGCTAAGGGAGTCGGTGAAATGTCTCACAGATAATGTTACCCAGCTCAATAGAGAAAATAAAAAAATAAAAGAAACCATTATCGATCTACAAGCTCGTAGCATGCGTGATAATCTGGTATTTTCTGGTATTCCAGAAGCCGCTGGAGAGGACGCGGAGACCACGGTAAAAAGCTTCATCAAAACCCACCTGAAGCTGCCGGAGGACACTGTGAAGAACATCGTCTTCGATCGGGTACATCGCCTCGGCCCCATTCGGGCTACGGCCGGGAGACCACGTCCTATCGTGGCCAAATTCGGCCACTTCAAACAAAAGCAACATGTGAAAAGCTGCGGCAGGGAATTAAAAGGAACGGACTTCAGCGTGAACGACCAGTTCCCCAAAGAGATCTTGGAATGATACAGGATCCTCTTCCCAATCCGACGCGGCTTCATCCAGAAGGGCTCCCGCGCTGTCATCGCTGTGGACCGGCTGTACGTGGACGGACAGCTCCACCGCGACCCCGACATCACTCCGTGGCTGTATTAACCTCACACCAGATAAGAATCAGCTGCACCATTTCCCTATCCACTCACACTAACTTGCATTAACATCTGTTTAACTTACCAGTATCAAATCGCATCTTAAAGTGTGACTTCATAGCAGAATTAACACCGTCACTCTCTGTCAGTGATTTAATTGGAATGTTTACGTTTTGTTTCTGTTTTTTTTTTTTTTTTTTTCCTCCTCTCTTTTCCCCCTCTTGGTTTTATGCTGCTCACCCCTGTCCTTGGTTTCTTTCTTTATTCCTTTCACTGCCTCGATCACCTGCTTCGACACTCATCCACAAACATCCTTTATTTCGACACATACGCACCATGCGCTCAACGGCAGCACATTTACATCAGTCAGACAGTGCACACAGTCGTTTAGGATACACACACTTAAGCCAAGCCTACTCATATTAGTAATTATGCATACACAAAGTCAGACTCAGGGAGCATCTCGCCACACATTTTTTCTCTCTCTCCTTCTCTTTATTTATGAACAAGTGACGTATTCTCTCCACCTGTCTAAGCGACGCACACAGCATACATCCCTAGTTATACACAAACATCTATGGGTACACTGAGGTTCATTACATGGAATATAAATGGAGCTGGCTCCAGAGTAAAGAGGTTAAAAATATTTAACCAACTCAAAAAACTACAGGCAGATGTTGTCCTTTTACAAGAGACCCACAGACCTCTTAGAGGTTCGAATGAACTTAAAACACCTGAGTTTCCTAATGTGTTCTCAGCTTGTTATAATTCTAGACAAAGGGGAGTAGCATTTCAGACACTGAGATTCACCCTATAGCTGTCAGCGATCATGGTCCTGTATCTTTAACACTAATGCACAAGAATAATACTACGCCAAGAAAAAACTGGAGATTTAATATATCACTACTTAAAGATGAAGACTTTATTAAATGTTTTAAAAAAGAGTGGACTTCATATTTGGACTATAATGACACTCCCGAAACATCAGCTTCTGTTCTATGGGAAGCAGGGAAAGCTGTGATGAGAGGTAAAATAATTTCTTTCTCATCACATAAAAAGAAAAAAGAAAACAAAAATATTCAGGAATTAGAAAAAAACATCAAATCACTAGAAGAAGCCTACGCGTCCCACCAAGATCAGGAAACATTGAACAAAATACGCAAAACAAAACTAGAATTAAATGAGATAATTGATAAAAAAACAAAATTCTTTGTACAAAGACTACGCCTACAAAATTATGAACATGGTAATAAATCCGGTCAATTTCTAGCAAACCAGCTAAAAATAAATAAAGAAAAAACAACTACAGGTGCTGTTCAAGATTCATCTGGGAACACAATATATGAACCGATACAAATAAACAACATTTTCAGGGATTTCTATAAAACGTTGTATTCACCACAAATAAACCCATCTAAAAAAGAAATTGATCAGTTTTTGGACAACATAACTCTTCCAAAATTATTGGACACTCAAGCAATGGCACTGGATTCACCACTGACACCAGGTGAACTCCAGGAAGCCCTGATAAGTATGCCCAATAATAAGGCTCCAGGTCCAGACGGCTTTCCTGCAGAATTCTACAAAGAATTCTGGTCGATTCTAGCACCAGTTTTCTACAGAACGTTGTTGGAAATTAAAGAAAAGGGCAGACTTCCATCAAATATGAATTCTGCAAACATTAATCTCCTGCTAAAACCAGGCAAAGACCCTGTATATCCCTCAAGCTATCGTCCAATATCCCTTATAAATGTAGACCTTAAAATAATCTGCAAAGCTCTCTCAAAGAGACTGGAGAAAATAACCCCCCTCTTAATTCATCCTGACCAAACTGGTTTCATAAAAGGTAGGCACTCATCAACAAATACACGTAGATTACTTAATTTGATAGACTACTCATACAGTAAAAACCTAGAAACTACAATATTCTCTTTAGACGCAGAAAAAGCATTTGACAGAGTTAACTGGAAATTTCTATTTGCAACTTTACACAAATTTGGTTTTGGATCCTCTTTCATAAACTGGTTAAAAATATTATATAATTCCCCAACAGCTTGTGTTAGAACAAATGACCAGACATCCTCCAGCTTCTGTCTCTTGAGGGGCACCAGGCAGGGATGCCCACTCTCCCCTTCACTGTTTGCAATTTTTATTGAACCACTAGCAGCAGCAATTAGACAGAATTCAGTAATTAAGGGCATAAAATGCAAGAACGTGGAACATAAAATCAGCCTTTATGCGGATGATGTGTTACTCTTTCTCCAAAATTCACAAACCAATATCTCTGGGGTGATTGAATTGATAAACTCTTTTGCAAGAATATCAGATTACTCAATTAACTGGTCAAAATCTACAGTCCTACCGATTAATTGCTCCTTCCATAATTCCTCTTCTACACCACTGCAATCGGGAAATATAAAATATTTAGGTATTAACGTTTCTCCCAAGCTTGCAGATCTAACTAAATTAAACCATATCCCACTTTTAAAGAAGCTAGAAGATGATCTGGCTAGATGGAAATGTCTACCCATATCACTCATGGGAAGGGTTGCCGCTATAAAAATGATGGTCTTACCAAAAATACATTATTTATTCTCAATGATCCCAACTAAACCGCCACAAGATTGGTTCAGATCTCTAGATTCATGTATGTCCAAATTCCTTTGGAAAAATAAACCCCCACGTATAAACTTAAAAACACTACAAAAGACCAAGGATAAAGGAGGACTAGAACTGCCTAACTTTCAGCACTACTTCTTAGCCAACAGGCTTCAGTTTATCTCAGGATGGCTAAAACATACCCTCTTAGATGAACCTTGGCTAGATGTAGAACAAGCACTTTGCAATAATCTAGAGATCTCAGACCTACCATTTATCAGCTCAAACATCCAACGACATGAATGCTTTAAAAGCATCAACATCAGCTCTTCTCTGACAGCATGGTGGGAGTTTCTAAAATTGACGGCGTCTTCATTAATCCCATGCAAACGTACACCTATCTGGAACAACCCTGACATATTACAAAACAATAATATGATAAACTTTTCAGATTGGAGTGGTAAAGGAATCAAATATTTAGAACATATACTAGAAGGAACAGAATTTATTTCATTTGACAGACTAGTTACACAATATGGGATCAACAAGAAAAGATTTTTAGAATATCAACAAATTAAATCCATAGTAAAAAAGAAATTTAAACCGGGTCAAGTTGAATTACAAACACCACCAAGTGTGGTTCAATTTCTTACTCTTAAAACCCCCAAATTTCTATCCAAAATATACAGAATGCTTTCTAAAACAGATGAATCAATATCACTTCCTATTGCAAAATGGGAAGCGGATTTATCAGTTAACTTAGACCAAAACTTCTGGTCTCAGATTTGCTTAAAAACCTTTCATCTAATTAGAAATCCCAGTCTTCAATTAATTCAATACAAAATATTACATAGAGTGCACTATACAGGTCATCGGATGTTCAAGATGGGCTTTACGTCTACCAACAACTGCTCACACTGCCAAACCAATTCACCGGACAATTATATCCACGCTCTTTGGTTCTGTCCACCAGTTCAGAAGTTTTGGCACGAGATATGTGAAGACTTATCGAAGTGTCTGAAATGTAACATTCCAACTTCCCCCTTAGTGTGTTTGTTGGGCAGCTTAGATAATGTCACTTCGGAAAAGAATATCGCCCATATGATCTTCACTGCCCTATGTATAGCCAAGAAAACAATCCTCATGAACTGGAAAAATAAATATAATCTTAATTCTAACCAATATAGAAATTATCTATTAGATTACATTAGTCTTGATACAGCCTCTGCCACCACATCAGATCAATTGCTCTGGGCTCCTTTGATCAGCTCCATCACCTAGTGGGGGTGGGGGGTCATAGTTTGGTCCCGCCTTCACTGTTGTGATTGGTGTGGGGGTAGGGATAGGCTTAGGGCGTCGGGGGGTTCCCCGGAGGCATCTTCCTTGGGGGGCTCAACCCGGGGTAGCGGTCATGTCCGGTTAGGGGCTCTGTTGGCTCTCAGGTGACTGTTTCCTCGCGGCTGCGCGCAGCGGGCTAGGGGAGGGTCTGTGCTGATGGACGTGGGTTACTGACCTGGTAGCCTGGCTGCCCCTGGGTGGGTCCGGGATGGGCGTGAGGTTCTGGGGGCGCTCCGTCTCTGGGCTGGGGCCCGGGCCGGGCCTCGGGGGCTTGGGTCCTGGTTGGTGTGTTGCCGGGGTTGTGGGCGGGTGGGTGCATGGGGGCACAGCCCTGGAGCAGGGTGCCACCGGTGCATCGAGCCACCTGGGGGGCTCTTCAACTGGTGGGGGAGATTGTCACATCTTGCAGGAGCTTTCCTCTCCTCAGGAGCTCCCTCTGCAGGAGGGGGAGATACAGGAGAGGTGGAGGAAGATCTCAGCCTGGGTGTTTATTGTCTTATGTAGTCTGGAAGATGAGTGGATGGTGGGGTGGGTGCAGTTTTCTCTGTGGTGGGGTTGGGTGGACTGTCCCGGGCTCTGTGGGGCCGGGAGGTGCTGCTGCACTGGGCCCCGGTCTGGATGGGCCTGGGCCCCCTTTCCCTGGTGGGTCGCGGAGTATGGGGGTGCCTACTGGGGTCAGCGGGGGAGCTGGCCCCAGGGAGGGGTCACTTGCCCCTCCCTTCCTTCCCTCCCCATCTCCAGCTGCCTCCCTCTTCCCGCTCCACCACAACCACCCACACATGCAGGACCTTGGAGTAGGGGTATGTCACCAGGGTGCAGAGGAGGCTACCCCCCCCCCCCCCCCCCCCCCTCTGTCCCCTTCTGGCTGCCTCTCCCTCAATTTTATCCCACAGCTTAGACATTCACATTACTCACACTCTCATTACACATACATATAGGATCTTGGGGTGGGCACGATACACGGAATCCAAAGTACCATCAGGGTGTACACCCCACCCCTGGCGTCGTCGCCCACCTCTCAATTTTGAATACACGTAGACATTGAGGGCTAGCAGGAGGGACCATGTGCTTACCTGCTGCTCTCTGGCAGGTAGCTCCATGCCCTCCTGGGTTTTAAATGCACCTTAGAACACACATGCATCAACACTACAATGAGCGGGTGGAGGGAGGTTTGGAGTCTTCTCTCTCCCCCATTCTCTGCGACCTGCTGGAGCGGGGGGGCTAGGAGGAGGAGTTGGCCGTCCGACTGCGGTCTGGAGTGTGGGGCCTTCCTGCTGCTGCGGAGTCGGGGCGGTCTGCCTCCCCCCACCGCAGGGAAAAGGGTAACACCACCTGGGTCTGGGTGCAGTTCCCCCCTCCAGGGGCAAGGGTACCTAGACCCGGTTTGTAGAGTACGCTTGGGGAGTGTGATCGTGTGTACAGCGTCTCTTTATGTCTGTCTCCACGTTGGTTGAGTGTGGAGTAAGTGCATATGAGAGCATGAGGGTGGGAATGGATGTTTGTATATGTGTGTGCCTGTATTTCTGTGTCTATATGTCAGGTTGGGTGTCAGGCGCCACCTCTCTGGGGACATCTCAGGCCCTCCAAGGTTTGGAGGCCTATCTCCCCCTACCACCACTTCCCCTGCCAGTGGCGGACCCCCTCAGACATCGGTGCGTTGGTGGTTCTTTGTGTCCGGGGATGGGCGTCCAGGTACACACCGGCTCACTCCTTGGCGGCCGCTTATCGGGGCCTGGAGCCTGGGGCTCGCTCGGGCCACTTCGGAGGTGGGGTGCCCCCGGCCTCTCGGCCTGGGGCTCAGTCACTCAGGCGCGGCTGGCTGCCAGCGGAGCTCACGGGCGCGTCACTGCAACTCCCCCTGGCTTCTGCTCCGCGGCTGCTGAGTGAGCCCTCATCTGGGACTCTCCTCAGCTCTTTCTGGGACAGTGGCGCGGCTGCCCCTCTGTTGGTCTTCCTTGGTCTCTTGTGTTCTGGGGACCTCTGGATGTCTGGAGTTTTGATCTCCTCCATACCTGCTTCATGCCCTGGAGGACAGGGCTGTGGCCCCCCCACACCCTCTAGCAGATTATTACATGAAGGAACCTTTTAAAAAACAAAAAACAAGCGCGTCCATGCTCACAGGTGTACACACGGGTGATCACACCCACAAACTACACCCTTTTTGGCTCCTACCTCAAAGCACTGTGTTCTGTTGATCTTATGTGCTGCACAATAATGTTTAATATTTAGTATTTACTGTCATATTCCCATATATCATTGTGATGTTGTTTATTCTATTACTCTTGTTCTCTTCTGCTTGTTTTCTTTTTTCTTTCTCAGCAGGTGACCCAGGTGATTGATATATGCATTTTTTTTCTCTGCCCGTTCTGTTGGTTTTTGTCTTTTGCCCTTCTCCCCCGTCCGTCTTCTCAGCTGTTTCTCTTTCCCTCTTTCTTTCTCCCCTTCTTTCCCCCAGTCAAGTCTGTCCCGTATTCAGTAAGTGAAAATAAAATAAACAATAAAAGGTGAATCAAATGGACCATTACGGCAAGGCTGGGATGGTCAATTTGGTAAAGTAAATCCGTTGGGCATCTTTCTTTGCCTTTAGACAACAATTCTGATGGCAAAAGAGCCAAACGGGACAGGCAAAAAAAAAAAAAAAAAAAAAAAGATGGGTGGTGACCATGGTGGCCATTTAGAAGTCGGCCATCTAGGATACAACTTTTGTTTTTTCAATGGGAAGAGGGCAATGTGACACATCAAACTTATTGGTAATGTCACTATGAGACCACCCATCTCCCATGCTACAGTTAGCAAACTGCTTGCTAAGTTTCGTGAAATTGTTTCAGTGTTGGATTTGCCAAAATGTGGACGCAAGAAAACTGTCACTAATGAAGAAACATCAGTGGCTGTCCTAGCTTCATTCAGCAAGAGCCCACAGCGTAGCACTCGCCGCATGTCACTGGAGAGTGGCATTAGTCGAACATCCCTTTGGCGGATATTAGCTACTCACAAATGGCACCCTTATAAACTCTAGCTGCTGCAGCATCTCGACGAGGATGACTCAGATCAGCGCACAGAATTTGCAGAATGGGCAAAACAAAAATTGGAACAGGACCTTCAGTTCACGCAGAATATTTTGTTCAGTGATGAGGAAAAGTTTTATGTGAATGGTGAAGTTAACCAACAAAACCACCGCTGACACTAACCCACATTGGATGGATCCCTCCAAGACTGTTGGACCAACAAAAGTGATGGTTTGGTGTGGTATATGGGGGACAACGATAGTGGGTCCATTCTTCATCAATGGAAACCTCAAGGCCACTGGATATTTGAAACTGCTACATGATGATGTGTTGCCCTCTTTATGCACTGAAGCTGGCACGTTCCCTGAGTTTTTCCAGCAAGATGGTGCACCACCACATTATGGGTGCCAGGTCCGAGCATTCCTAGATCAACAGTTTCCTGGAGTTTCCAGTTGAATGGCCCCCAAGGTCTCCCGATCTGACCCCCTTAGACTTTTATTTTTGGGGTCATCTGAAGGCTATGGTGTGAAGATACGAGATGTGCAGCACCTGAAACTACCGATACTGGATGCCTGTGCTCGCATTTCTCCTGCGTTGTTGCTATCAGTGTGTGAAGAGTGGGAGAAGAGGGTTGCATTGACAATCCAACACAATGGGCAGCACATTGAACACATTTTATAAGTGGTCAGAAAGTTGTAAATAACTCATGAAAGAATAAAGTTACGTTGAAACCAAGCACACCATTGTTTTTCTTGTCACATTATCAATAAGTCTGATGTGTCACATGGCCCTCTTCCTATTGAAAAAACAAAAGTTGTATCCAAGATGGCCGACTTCTAAATGGCAACCATGGTCACCACCCATCTTGAGGAGTTTGCCCCCTCACATATACTAATGTGCCACAAACAGGACTTTAATATCACCAACCATTCCCATGTTATTACGGTGTATCCATATAAATGGCCCACCCTGTATTAATAAATCTATTTTTTCATATTTATACTTGCTGCATGCATGGGGGAAATGTTAGCTGCAAGCTTTATGTGTGCATGTTGTTTACAGCAGTGCAGCGACCCCCTTGAGCTTGAGCCTTTGGGTCGATTGCATTGTCTGCATTGTCCCTTCTTCTCAGCTGTGCTGCTCGTTGCTGTTAATTATTTTGTGATTGACAAGTGCAGTTTCACAGATAATCCCAGATAATTCTTCATTTTCAAACATGGGTTCATTGAGATTTACAAAATCCCCAAAAGTTGATTCTGTTCATCTGCACGTAGCATTCCCGATAAACAGAATCTACTTTTTGGGATTTCCTTCTCTGGATCATTGAGCATGCATCGAGACATTCACAAAATAGATTTAATGTTGTATTCAGAATAACCTAAAATGAGTAACTAAGGCCACAAACTCGGAAGAAAGTGTTTAAAGAGGTCAAGTCATAGTTTGACAGGAAGTCCTTTTCCCAACCACAGCTAACACCATCTGGTGACCTTCGATTCAAAAAGCAAGCTCAAGGCATTTCAGTCTGGCTTTGTACAGGGAGTGCAGAATTATTAGGCAAGTTGTATTTTTGAGGAATAATTTTATTATTGAACAACAACCATGTTCTCAATGAACCCAAAAAACTCATTAATATCAAAGCTGAATGTTTTTGGAAGTAGTTTTTAGTTTGTTTTTAGTTTTAGCTATTTTAGGGGGATATCTGTGTGTGCAGGTGACTATTACTGTGCATAATTATTAGGCAACTTAACAAAAAATAAATATATACCCATTTCAATTATTTATTTTTACCAGTGAAACCAATATAACATCTCCACATTCACAAATATACATTTCTGACATTCAAAAACAAAACAAAAACAAATCAGCGACTGGAGCTCTCTGCCCTTTACCAATCCAGCCATGGGCCCATCCATCTGGTCCATCAAGACTCACTCTCATTTCATCAGTCCATAAAACCTTAGAAAAACCAGTCTTGAGATATTTCTTGGCCCAGTCTTGACGTTTCAGCTTGTGTGTCTTGTTCAGTGGTGGTCGTCTTTCAGCCTTTCTTACCTTGGCCATGTCTCTGAGTATTGCACACCTTGTGCTTTTGGGCACTCCAGTGATGTTGCAGCTCTGAAATATGGCCAAACTGGTGGCAAGTGGCATCTTGGCAGCTGCACGCTTGACTTTTCTCAGTTCGTGGGCAGTTATTTTGCGCCTTGGTTTTTCCACACGCTTCTTGCGACCCTGTTGACTATTTTTAATGAAACGCTTGATTGTTCGATGATCACGCTTTGGAAGCTTTGCAATTTTGAGACTGCTGCATCCCTCTGCAAGATATCTCACTATTTTTGACTTTTCTGAGCCTGTCAAGTCCTTCTTTTGACCCATTTTGCCAAAGGAAAGGACGTTGCCTAATAATTATGCACATCTGATATAGGGTGTTGATGTCATTAGACCACACCCCTTCTCATTACAGAGATGCACATCACCTAATGTGCTTAATTGGTAGTAGGCTTTCGAGCCTATACAGCTTGGAGTAAGACTACATGCATGAAGAGGATGATGTGGACAAAATACTCATTTGCCTAATAATTCTGCGCTCCTTGTATTTCTAATCTGAAAGCTAAATCCTCGTTTTTACTGTCTATGCTCGGAAGCTACATATCTTTGATATACAGTCTATGGTCACAATGTGATGAGAAGGAGGAGAAAAGTGCAGAAATTTAAACGAGACGCTTAATGATTCTGAGTAAAACGGGTGAAGATGGAGAAGAACAAGGCAAAAATGTGCTCAGAAGAAAAGTTTGACGAACAGGGAAAACTATGCAGTGGTACCAGGAGCAGATTTAAAAGAAAGTGCAAGTTGCAACCCCCTGACTGTAGCTCAGGGGGTTGGGAAGCATATCTGTAACCGGATGGTTGCCAGTTCGATCCCCGGGCTCTCTGTCCTGGTCGTTGTGTCCTTGGGAAAGACACTTCACCTACCGCCTACTGGTGTTGGCCAGAGGGGCCGATGGCGCGATATGGCAGCCTCGCTTCTGTCAGTCTGCCCCAGGGCAGCTGTGGCTACAACTGTAGCTCAGGGGGTTGGGAAGCATATCTGTAACCACATTGCCTCCACCAATGTGTGAATGAATAGTGGCATTGTAAAGCGCTTTGGGTGCCTTGAGAAGCGCTATATAAATCCAATCCATTATTATCATTTTCATCTGGACAAACTTTTTTTCTATGGATTTAGGAAAATATCATATGCAGCTGAGTCTCATGGCTGCGTCTCTGAAGACTGTAGTGTGTCTGCTGTCACATGTAGGGATTAAAAGGTTAAGAAACAAAAAGGTCTGCTTCCCAGGTGGTTCAAGCCATTCACACACACGGTATCCATGGAAAACATGTTTGCTGGTTAGGTTTAGCGCTGCGCTGCCCCTGCCCATCTGGAATGTCACACAGATAAAATGCAATCATCTTTTTATTAAGTCGGTGTTCAGTTTATATAGTGAACATATGTGACGTGTGACGTGCTTTATAAACTCCCAGACTCACTGAAGTTCAGCGACTCCAGAAGCCGATCACGCAAGAAGAAGCAGGAGTTCCTAATAAAAGGGGAAATATTCATTGGAACGGTTTCACAGCACAGGACATCGTCTCCAGGCTTAATAATTCATACTTACAGAGGAGCATTGAATTATTGAACTGAGCTGTTAGTCCAGTGATGACTCACACACTGTTATTCTGAGAAGAGTTTCAGTTTTGCCTTTTCTTTCTGCGTTTTATCAGCCCGGCTGTTATGTACCAGATGAGACGGACGTGTGTTTGTTGCATCTTCCTAGCTGAGCTTTATTCTGATGTTAATTCAATTCAGTGTTAATTTTACGATCAGTTGATTTAATTATTGGGTTTAGCTGTACAAAGCTTCCATTTAGATATCTGGATGTCACGGTGGTGGGTCGAGTGAGGAGAACCCAGGAGGAGACACAGGCGAGGAGACGGAACTGAACTCTAAACGAAAGGCGAGCCTTTATTAGGGCTCATACAAGGAGGCAAAAAGCAAGCAGCAAGGACAGTGTTGAAACTACACTAGAACCTAAACAGGGAAAAATGAAAACTAAGAAAATTGTGATTCAACTATGAAAACTAGGAAGACTATGACTATGAACACTCTGAACACTGTGACAAGACATGGGGGAGGTAACACAGACGACCTGACAATGACTAAACGGAAACAAATAGACTAAATACACAAGAGGTAATAAGGGGAAGTGGAAAAACACGAGGGAACAGCTGCTACCATGAACATCATGACGCCACAGTGGAAGTGAAACTAAAACAATGAACATGCACCACAAGACCCCTTCAAAGTGAAACGGGAACCATAATAAGACACAGAAATGACATGAGCTATACAACATGAAACTCACAGACATGAGACATGACAGATTAGACACACTAACCAATGAGGGAGACTTAAACACGGGTGAGACACAAGCGGAATCTGTTAAACCATGAACTGTAACTGCACCCTAGCCATGACAGAATTTAGGTCAGCTGAATATGAAACTAGAACACAAATTAACAACAAAATACAAAGAAACTCAAAACACTGGGTCTCACAAGCCAGTACCGTGACACTGCCGACAAACAAAATCTGGATCTGTGCAGCTGCTAGTATTCCCTCTGCAGACCGACACTGTGCCAACCAAACTCATCGGCTCAGCCCTGCTGTACTCATTGTTGGTATGTGAGCCTGCAGAGGTGCGTGCTGCGTCCTTAAAAACACACAGTTACAAATGGAGGAGTCGTTTCAAGTTAATAACCTGACTTATTTCAACTTTTCCTTTTTTTATTGTCATTACTACACACCAAAGGAGGAAAGCAGAAAGCTCTGACACTTGGTGCTGTGTAGATTATATACAGGAACTCTGGCAGTGTTGTAATTTCCGGTTCCACCTAATGTGGGCAGTGTTGTCTCATTGCAACAGTTCAGTGAAAAGTATTACCTGGACTCTGAGAACAAAAGAAAAAATGACACCGTGTTAATGGTTGAGTGTGTCGGCAGTTGTGAAAAAGTAAAATGATAAGAGCTTAAAAAGCCTTTGTATGTATCTTGTATGTATCTTATCTTTGTAATTATATAGCCAAACAAGGCAGTGAGAAGTAGCAGCCTCCCCATCCCCGGCTGCCTCCCTCTTCCCGCTCCAACACACCCACCCACACGAGTAGGACCTTGGGGTGCGGGTGTGTCACCAGGGTGCAGGGGAGGCATTCTCCCCCCCCCCCCCCCCCTCCCCCACCCCCAGGAGGGGCAGTGCTAACACCTGCTCTCTGGCAGCAGCACCATGCTCTCCCGTGTTTTAAATGCACCTTAGAACAACACGCGCAGCAACACTACACATGAGCGAGAGGAGGGAGGTTTGGGGGTCTTCACACACCCCTGTTCTCTGCTGGCCATCGGGGCAGGGGGGCTGATTGGGATCTGGGATGCAGGGCCTCCCTGCTGCTGCGGAGCCTGGGGCGGTCCGCTTGCCTCCACCCCGGGGGAAAGGGTTACATCTCCTGGGTCTAGGTGCCGTTTCCCCCTCCTTGGCGGGGCCTGGTGCCTGTTGCTCAGTCAGGCCTCTTCCGGGGCAAAGGGGGCACTCGGGCCTCCAGCCTCTGGGCCTGTGGCTCGGTTCACTCTGGCACAGCTGGCTGCCAGCAGAGCCGGCGGGCACGCCACTGCAGCCCCTTCTGGCTTCTGCTCCGTGGCTACTGGGTGACCCCTCATCTGGGGCTCTCCTCAGCTCTTCCCAGGAGAGTGGCACGGATGCCCGTCCGGTGGTCCTCCTTGGGCTCTCGCACTCTGAGGCCTCTGGATGTCTGGAGCCTGGATCTCCTCCATGCCTGCTTCATGCCCTGGGGGCGGGGCTATGGCTCTCTACACCCTCTAGCAGACCATTACATGGGGAAACCTTTTGTATACAAGCGCGCTGATCCACACAGGTGTGCACACGGGTGTTCACTGTTCATAGACATAAACTACACCTTTATTGGCTGCTACTTCCAAGCACATTGTGCGCTGTCGGTCCTGCTTGCTACACAACAACATTCAATATTTAGTATTTACTGCAGTTTACACTTAGCTAGATTAACGTGATGGTGTTGTGTTTAGTATGTTGCTCTGGTTTTTTTTTTGCTTGTTTTCTCTTCTTTTTCTCTCAACAGGTGATCCAGGAGATTTTTTTTCTTCTTTCTCTTTTTAAGTGTCCTTCCTCACTGTCCCTCTTCCCTTCTGTTTTTCTTTTCCTTCATCTTTCTTTCTCCCTTTCCTATCCCTCACTCATGTCTGTCCCATCTGTAACCACTGAAAATAAAATAAAATAAATAATAACAACAAAGGTCGATCAAATGGACCAATACGGCAAGGCCGTGATGATCCATTTGGCAAAGTAAATCCATTGGGTATCCTTGTTGGTCTTCAGACAACAATTCTGATGGCTAAAGAACCAAATGGGACAGGCAAAAAAAAAAAGAGAAGTAGCAGCCATCACACCACCACCTGCCAAAAGCAAAAAAGAGATGAAAGTGTTGTGTTTTAGAAAGTTGTGCTAAAGCATCACGATCAAGCCATCATGCTCAAAAGGGACTCTCACATCTGTCCCTGATAGTGATGTGTTGGTCGCAAACGAAACGGCTCTTAGAGCCTGATCTTTGAAGTGAACGACGAATAAATAAATAAAAGTATATTTACGGTGGACCCTAGAGAGAAAGCAGCACGTAAAAACTCCAGAACACGTACAAAACACAACAGAAGTGCTCCAGGATGCTAGGGCGCAGTGTTGAACTTTTGTTACCTAGTGGCTACACAAGCCAGGAAGTACCAACGACCGGATTTGGTGTGTGGTAGTAACAGGTAAATGAACATTTTTTTAAATTATTTGAATATGACTGCTTGTGTATAAATACACAAACAATACACATATTCTTTCAACTGTGTAATTTAAGTGATCTAGGTAGCTCTGTTTTGGAAGTTCAGTTAACGCTAGAAATGTGTTTTGGAGTTTGTACGTGCTTTGTCTCTAGGGGCCACCGCATATATTTATATATAAACATATATAAATAAAACCACTTTTTTTACATTAGTACATTTTGAATGTCTTAGTACAATACATTAATTCATTTTTGTGCATAATTTTATATTGTTGTTAATAATAAATTAATTAAAGCAACAAAACAACCTGAAGAGGAGCCGAAAGAGCCGGTTCTCTAAAAGGAGCCGGAAATCCCATCACTACAGAGGAAAATAAAGCTTTGCTTATCATGAGCTGCAGTTTAAAAATGTAGGTAGGCAGGAATTTATACAGTCCTGTACATTAGCAAGTGGTGGAGGCCAGCAGGTGGATGAGAGAAAGGGGAAGCAAAAGGAGAGACCCGAGGCGGCCGCCAGTCCGAGTGTCAGGTGAACTGAACTTCAGGTAAGAAGTTATGACCTGCAGTCTATCTGGGTCAGATATAAACCAAGTTTAGGTGGAGTTTATTTTCGTTGTGCTGACTTTTTACAGTCAGTTACAATAACTCGTACTGCGTGCTAGCTAGCATGACGGAGTTTCTATACAGCTGGGTGGGTGCTATGATGTTACTGATAGTGAACTTTATTTTATTCATAAGGTTTGTTAGTAGAGTTGCCAACCTTCCCGTAAAAAGACGGAATCGTCCCGCATTCAGAGAAAATATTACGCGTTTTGTATTGAGCTGAAAAGGAGCACAGTTTGTCCTGTACTTCAGCTAGAATGGAAAAAGACACAAAGCTGGCTTTATTCTGTCTTTACGCTGTCAGCTGCCTCTTCTTCGCTCATTCTTTCCCCTCCCTCTCCTGTTTCTACTTCAATTAACATGATCATGAAACTGATCAATGATCAGCTAATCGGCTTTTCTCTCTTGTTTGTTTATCGCCCACTTTGCGCCAGAAAAAGGAAACCAGCGGATGTTGCGCTAAACAACAGTTGCACGTTTAAGCTTGATCAGCTGTTGTTAGAATTTATCCATCCATCCATCTTCATCCGCTTTATCCGGGGCCGGGTCGCGGGGGCAGCAGCCTAAGCAAAGAGGCCCAGACCTCCCTCTCCCCAGCCACCTCCTCCAGCTTATCCGGGGGAATACCAAGGCGTTCCCAGGCCAGCCGAGAGATATAATCTCTCCAGCGTGTCCTGGGTCTGCCCCGGGGCCTCCTCCCGGTGGGACATGCCTGGAACACCTCACCCAGGAGGCGCCCAGGGGGCATCCTTGTCAGATGCCCGAACCACCTCAGCTGGCTCCTTTCGATGTGGAGCAGCAGCTGCTCTACTCTGAGCCCCTCCCGGATGGCCGAACTTCTCACCCTATCTCTAAGGGAGAGGCCAGCCACCCTTCGGAGGAAGCTCATTTCTGCCGCTTGTATCCGCGATCTTGTTCTTTCGGTCACTACCCACAGCTCGTGGCCATAGGTGAGGGTAGGGACGTAGATCGACCGGTAAATTGAGAGCTTCGCTTTTACACTCAGCTCCCTCTTCACCACGACGGACCGGTGCAGCTTCCGCATTACTGCAGCTGCAGCCCCAATCCGTCTGTCGATCTCCGGCTCCCTTCTCCCATCACTCGAGAACAAGACCCCGAGATACTTGAACTCCTCCACTTGGGGCAGGAACTCATCCCCGACCCGGAGTGGGCACTCCACCCTTTTCCGGCTGAGAACCATGGCCTCAGATTTGGAGGTGCTGATCCTCATTCCCGCTGCTTCACACTCGGCTGCGAACCGTTCCAGTGCGAGCTGGAGGCCCTCACCCGATGAAGCCAACAGAACCACATCGTCTGCAAAAATCAGAGATGAGATTCTGAGGCCACCAAAGCGAAAGCTCTCCGCCACTTGGCTGCGCCTAGAAATCCTGTCCATAAAAATTATGAACAGAACCGGAGACAAAGGGCAGCCCTGGCGGAGCCCATCACCCACCGGGAACGAGTCCGACTTATTGCCGGCAATGCGAACCAAGCTCTTGCAACGGTTATATAGGGATCGAATGGCCCGTAGCAATGGGCCAGACATCCCATATTCCCGCAACACCTCCCACAGGACACCCCGAGGGACACGGTCGAATGCCTTCTCCAAGTCCACAAAACACATGTAGACTGGTTGGGCAAACTCCCATGCACCCTCTAGTATCCCGGAGAGGATAAAGAGCTGGTCCAGTGTTCCGCGACCAGGACGAAAACCGCATTGTTCCTCCTGTATCCGAGGTTCGACTAACGGACGAACTCTCCTTTCCAGCACCCTGGCATAGACTTTCCCAGGGAGGCTGAGGAGTGTGATCCCCCTGTAGTTGGAACACACCCTCCGGTCCCCCTTCTTAAAGATGGGGACCACCACCCCGGTCTGCCAGTCCACAGGTACTGCCCCTGATCTCCACGCAACATTGCAGAGGCGTGTCAACCAGGACAGCCCTACAACGTCCAGAGCCTTCAGGAACTCGGGGCGGACCTCATCAACACCAGGGGCTCTGCCACCAAGGAGTTGTTTAACTGCCTCAGTGACCTCGCCCCCTGAAATTGGCGGGTCATTCCCCTCATCCCCAGACTCTGCTTCCTCCTCGGAAGACGTGTCAGTGGGATTAAGGAGGTCTTCGAAGTATTCCTTCCACCGCCTGACAATTTTCTCAGTCGACGTCAGCAGCGCTCCGCCAGCACTATACACAGTGCAGGTAGAGCACCGCTTTCCCCTCCTGAGACGTCTGACGGTTTGCCAGAATCTCTTCGAGGCAGTCCGAAAGTCTTTTTCCATGGCCTCTCCGAACTCCTCCCACACCCGAGTTTTTGCTTCAGCCACTGCCCGAGCCGCATTCCGCTTGGCCTGTCGATACCTGTCGGCTGCCTCCGGAGTCCCACAGGCTAACCAAGCCCGATAGGACTCCTTCTTCAGCCTGGTGGCTCCCTTCACCTCTGGTGTCCACCATTTGGTTCGGGGATTACCACCACGGCAGGCACCAACCACCTTGCGGCCGCAGCTCAATGCAGCAGCTTCGGCAATGGAGACGCTGAACATGGTCCATTCGGACTCAATGTCCCCAGTCTCCCTCGGAATGCTGTTGAAGCTCTGCCGGAGGTGTGCGTTGAAGATCTCGCGGACTGGGGCCTCTGCTAGACGTTCCCAGCACACCCTCACTACGCGTTTAGGTGCACCAGGTCTGTCCAGCGTCCTCCCCCGCCACCTGATCCAACTCACCACCAGGTGGTGATCAGTTGACAGCTCAGCCCCTCTCTTTACCCGAGTGTCCAGAACATATGGTCGCAGGTCTGCTGATACGATTACAAAATCGATCATCGACCTACGGCCTAGAGCGTCCTGGTGCCACGTGCACTTATGGACACTCTTATGTTCGAACAGGGTGTTCGTTATGGCCAAACTGTGATTAGCACAGAAGTCCAATAACAAAGCACCGCTCGGGTTCAGATCAGGGAGGCCGTTCCTCCCAATCACGCCCCTCCAGGTCTCGCTGTCATTACCCACGTGAGCATTGAAGTCTCCCAGCAGGACAACAGAGTCTCCATCTGCTCTGTTGTCTCCAGAGCAGATGGAGCACCCTCCAGCACCCCCCCCCCCCCCCCCACCACCACCACCACGGACTCTAAGAAGGCTGGGTACTCTGAACTGCCACTCGGCGCATAAGCGCAGATGACAGT
Organism: Aulonocara stuartgranti; assembly: GCF_965226115.1. Taxonomy (NCBI): domain Eukaryota; kingdom Metazoa; phylum Chordata; class Actinopteri; order Cichliformes; family Cichlidae; genus Aulonocara; species Aulonocara stuartgranti. The sequence goes on along the minus strand of NC_138939.1, from coordinate 37,618,727 downwards.
CAGGACCCGTTCCCCGACCCTAAGGCGCAGGGAACAAACCCTCTCGTCCACCGGGAAAAACCCCAACATACCGGCATTAAGCCGAGGGGATATTATAATACCCACCCCAGCCCGCCGCCTCTCACCAGGGGCAACTCCAGACTGAGACAGAGTCCAGCCCCTCTCCAGGAGACTGGTTCCAGAGCCCAAGCCATGTGTAGAGGTGAGCCCGACTATATCTAGCCGGTACCTCTCAACCTCACGCACTAACTCAGGCTCCTTCCCCACCAGAGAGGTGACATTCCATGTCCCTATTCCCAGTCTTGGCAGCCGGGGGTCAGTCCGCCAGGGCCTCCGCTCCTGGCCGCCACCCGGCACACAATGCACCCGACCCCTATGGCGCCTCCTGCGGGTGGTGGGCCTGCGGGAGGATGGGCCCATGTCTCCTCTTCGGGCTGTGCCCGGCCGGGCCCCATGGACTAAGGCCCGGCCACCAGACGCTCGCCCTCGGGCACCCTCCCCGGGCCTGGCTCCAGGGCGGGGCCCCGGTAACCCTATCCCGGGCAGGGTAAACTGTTCCCTCGGTGTCCTTTTCATAAGGGTCTTATGAATCGCTCTTTGTCTGGTCCCTCACCCAGGGCCAATTTGCCATGGGAGACCCTACCAGGGGGCAAAAGCCCCCAGACAACATAGCCCCTGGGATCCCTGGGACACACAAACCCCTCCACCACGATAAGGTAGCGATTCAAGGATTTATTTAATATTAATTTCTAGTATCAGCTGATGTTTGCTGGAGCCACAGCTGTAAAGGCTGCTGGTCATGATGCCGGTTTGGATATGTGGTGAGAGGGAAACATGAAGATGAAACCAGGAGATGTCCTTACTGAATCATCAGAGCTGAACAGGTGATGGAGAAACAGGTTCACCTTTTAGGTGACGTGAATGAGTTGAAGAGAAGTTATGAACTGTTTCTGAGAGACAAATAACACCAGGATCCTTTTTTACACTGACAGCTGGTAACTGTGCAGGGGCGGGTCTAGCAAAGTTTTGCCAGGGGGCCAGGTAGGGCATTAACAGGGAAAGGGGGGCACAAAGAAATACTTTTCTTTCCTTTTCCCATTTAAAATGTCTAGCTTTTGTTAAATATCTGAATCTTACAACCAAAGTTTTTCTCTGACATAAAATGTATAGAAATCATACATATACCAACAAGACAGTGTACATCAGCGGTCCCCAACCTTTTTTGTGCCACGGACCGGTTTATGCCCGACAATATTTTCACGGACCGGCCTTTAAGGTGTCACGGATAAATACAACAAGATAAAACTAGTACCTGTACCGAAAAAAAGATGATTTATTCATAACACACGTGAAAAGACCCATGAAAACAGAGTTAACGATAAAAACGATAACAAAATAACACTGAAAACCGATAAAAACACTGAAAACCATACATTTCACACCTGAGCCTCAACTCTCGCGGACCGGGACCAAACGACTCACTGACCGGTACCGGTCCGAGGCCCGGGGGTTGGGGACCACTGGTGTACATCACTCTCACAACAGCGTCTGTTTTCATTCAAAGGCTTTATGGCTTTTCCTATAATACCTGGGGGGCCGGTCTCTAGTCAAAATGCCCAGGCCGATTTTTTGTCCCAGTCCAGCCCTGGTTACAGCACTTTCAGAAAGACATCTACTGTGATGAAATCTACTTCCCACCGCTGTGTATTTATTATCCAATATTGTCATCTTCCCCTCAGCTTTGAGGATTCTGACAACTAGAATGACTCGGGGGTGTTGATTCATGTCAACTAACATAATCATCCTGCTGTAACCAGGTTTCTGTAAGGCAGAGTAAATCAGTGTGCTGATCAATTATTAATTCATGTACTAACAGGGACTCGGAAGAGAAAGACCTCATGTCCAATAATCTACACTTCACTGTTTGACTCTTTGTTGCTGTTGTGAATTCTATCTTGTTCTTTCTGTGGTCGGTTTTCCCAACCAAGCAGTCAGCTGAGTCGCCTCTGTCAGTGCGCCCCAGGGTGGCTGTGGCTACAATGTAGCTTGCCATCACCAGTGTGTGAATGTGTGTGTGAATGGGTGGATGACTGGATATGTAAAGCGCTTTGGGGTCCTTAGGGACTAGTAAAGCGCTATATAAATACAGGCCATTTACCATTTACCATTTAGCTGAGACTGAAGAAGTCACTTGGATCAGAAACGTTTCTCCCACAGAAAACGCTACGTCCAGATGAACAGAATCTACTTTCTGAGATTTCCTCACCTGCATGATGAGCATGCATCAAGATATAAAAACAAGTAGAAGTCCAAGACAGCAACTCTGCCAAGGCAGTTCACTCTATTTACTTTCAGGGCAATAGTTTTGTATTTTGTATACAAACTAGGGCTGCACGATTTTGCATAAAATGAAAATCACGATTTTTTGGCTCAGAATTGAGATCACGATTCTCTTTTCCAGTATAAATATTTATTGCACTTATTAACTGCACATCAACTTCGTAACAGTTGAAACTGAACATAAAAACAATAAATAAACATAAAAACAACAAATGTCTCACATTTTGTCATTGCTGCAAAATGTTGTACTGCTTGAAATCCCGTCTCCACCGTTGCTCGACACTGTCCTGCATGAAAATCATGTTTTTCTTGAAGGATGCAGACTTCTTCCTGTACCACTGCTTGAAGAAGGTGTCTTCCAGAAACTGGCAGTAGGACTGGGAGTTGAGCTTGACTCCATCCTCAACCCGAAAAGGCCCCACAAGCTCATCTTTGATGATACCAGCCCAAACCAGTACTCCACCTCCACCTTGCTGGCATCTGAGTCGGACTGGAGCTCTCTGCCCTTTACCAATCCAGCCACGGGCCCATCCATCTGGCCCATCATGACTCACTCTCATTTCATCAGTCCATAAAACCTTAGAAAAACCAGTCTTGAGATATTTCTTGGCCCAGTCTTGACGTTTCAGCTTGTGTGTCTTGTTCAGTGGTGGTCGTCTTTCAGCCTTTCTTACCTTGGCCATGTCTCTGAGTATTGCACACCTTGTGCTTTTGGGCACTCCAGTGATGTTGCAGCTCTGAAATATGGCCAAACTGGTGGCAAGTGGCATCTTGGCAGCTGCACGCTTGACTTTTCTCAGTTCATGGGCAGTTATTTTGCGCCTTGGTTTTTCCACACGCTTCTTGCGACCCTGTTGACTATTTTGAATAAAACGCTTGATTGTTCGATGATCACGCTTCAGAAGCTTTGCAATTTTGAGACTGCTGCATCCCTCTGCAAGATATCTCACTATTTTTGACTTTTCTGAGCCTGTCAAGTCCTTCTTTTGACCCGTTTTGCCAAAGGAAAGGAAGTTGCCTAATAATTATGCACACCTGATATAGGGTGTTGATGTCATTAGACCACACCCCTTCTCATTACAGAGATGCACATCACCTAATATGCTTAATTGGTAGTAGGCTTTTGAGCCTATACAGCTTGGAGTAAAACAACATGCATGAAGAGGATGATGTGGACAAAATACTCATTTGCCTAATAATTCTGCGCTCCCTGTAGAGCAGGTAGTGTAACAATAGAAAAATAGTTGCGGGACAGCACTGTGTAGCGTTTGTCTAGGGTGTTGATCATTTTCCTAAATCCCTCGTTTTGCACAGTGTTGATGGGAGCCATATCTTTGGTCAGGTGATAAGTGATAGCCTTCGTAATTTCTTTGTGCCTGTGGGAGTTCGACGTGTATAGGGAAACGCTGTATAAGGTTCCCGTTATTGATGTTTGGGTGGTTGACCGGGACGGATTTTCTCCTGTCACTTTCTCGTCATCCCTGACGTGCTCTCCGTTGCTTTTTCCCTGCTAATTTTAGCATCACACGGCACAGCTTCTGTATCACGTGGTATAAGGCTCCGCCCTTGTCATTTGTTGAGCAGGAAGAGTGAGCTCTTGTTTTCATGCAGATTACGTCCCGGATCAAAATGCGGTACAATCATCGTCGTCTTTTTTTTTTTTTTTTTTTTTAAATCGTTGTCATTTGGAAATGAGATCGCACATAAGTATGAATCGAGATCGCGATTTTCTAACAATTAATCGTGCAGCCCTAATACAAACATTATATAGGAGCAGTTAATTGATAGGAGGTAAATAACTTATACTACAGTATCCATCCTCCCATCCTTTTTCAGGGTGGTGGGGGGGATAGCCCAGCCGTTTTAGGGCGAGAGGCGGGGTCCACCCTGGCCAGGTCACCAGTCTGCCAGAGGGCTTATACTACAGTATGTTTCTAACAAATAGGAATCCCATTTTTTCTCTTGACAGTATTGTCCTGCTTCTGGCTCTTTGACCCTGTGTTTCATAGACCTTGTGAATTTTGAATGTTTGTTTATGTTCGTCTCAGTGTAAAGCTACCGTGTCTGAGTCTCAGTGTTTGTGCTACTGCCTGTTTTATTTTGACAGTCCCTTGTCTCGTTTGCATTGTGTTTCTTTTGCTCCTCCTTGTGTCATTATGTCTAATTTGTTCCTGGTGTCTTCCCAAATGTTTCCTCTTCCCTAATAACCGTTTCAGTCTACCTTTGTCTTTGCTTTCCCTGAGTTTCCTAGCATATGTGCCTTCTACTGGTTTCCAGTTCAGTTTTCACTTCCTATCCGATTATTAAGTGATGACGTGACGAATCCTACTTCCGGGCCTAAAGTAGTCTGCATTTAATATGGCTTTTGTGTTGTTAACATGTTTAATGCTTTGTATTTTCTTCTATTTAATCTCAAAAAGCTCCTAAAAAGAGTCAGTGATCCCTGTTGACCTCCCTCGGCTTTTATTACCGCTAATCATTTATTTAAGCTCAGTTTTAAAACCTTACGATGTAACTACAACCCAGCCCATGCAGCAGTATATGAATGACTAACCTCGTATTGTGGATGGATTATCTCAGTTGTTCTCCTGGCTTAAGTTTGGTCCGTTTACAGCATCCTGCCATGCGATTACATTTGTTCCTGACCACTGAGAACACTCACGTTAACTTTTATCGAGTGGGAAAAAAGTTAGCTTGTTTATATTATGCTAACATAGCTGTATACCAGCTAGCCAAATTCAGTAACCCTACAAACGTCACTGCTGTTTAGTTTTCTTGTTGGAAGTGTTATGTTATGTTGGAAGTGATAACAGAGCTGTACGTTCTAATTTGTTTCCAAAACTCCGCAGTCAGGACATGCTATATTGTATTTAGATAGAAGCTAGCGAGCTAACTTCCTGCTAACTTTTAACTCCGTTAAATGTCATAAATTCCGTTTTCATGGATGCCTGGATGTTAAACTCAATTGTTACACCTGGTAGAGCAGAACGCTGATCATTTTATTAAAGATGAAAGACTTAAGACAGTGTTTTAACTCTCAGTAATGCCACAGTGATCATTTGATATATGGACCTGCAGCAACCTGAGTTTAGGCCCAGACACGGCTAGTGACGTCAGACTGAACAATCGGATTGTTCCTGCTTTAGGTTTCAGTCTTGTGTGTTCCAAGGCTTTTTTTTTTGTTGTTATCTACAATTAGGTCCTCACTCCATGGATCACTGAGTGTGTATGTCACAGACTAACTCTGACTCTCTTGACCTTGAATGTGAGAGCACAGGTCTAATGTTAACTTTAGTAACTTACTCTGGCCCATATTTAGTTTGTTGGAGTCTGGTCACCAGAAGTACAAAGTCTGTATCTGGCAGGAGCCTCACCCAGATCAAGCAAGATATTGCCAGTAGTGATAATTTGTCTTGCTGTGTGCCACATTTCAGAAAAGACACCTTCAGATATTCTTACGCCTGGATTCTCCAAACACTTTCTCAGTTTCATGTATGAAGATGTTTACTTCAGGTGAGCACACCTGTAGTACTATGTGGTATACCATCAACAAGTTACAACGTGTCTTAACTGGTCATATCAGTCAATGTTATCTAGTTAATCACAGATTGGAGCGACACGAGTTAGTTTGACACACGAGGCCAAACACTGAGATTTCGTTCAGGCAAAACATATTTTGCAGTGTTTTAATGAAGGAACTTATCAAAGGGTTTAAGCTTAGATAACCAGTGGCTATCTGTGTTTATATATGTGTTTTAAAGTCTTGTTGTACTGGAAAAGAAAAGGGATATTCAAAGCCATGAATCCAAAGGTTGTTGCAGCATTTTGGTAAAAACATTACAAACATTACAGAATACATTCAAGGCTGTAAGATTTAGTATTTAGCAACTGTAGGAACTTCATAGACACAAATATACACATGCATTAAAAAATACATAAATATATATACCAGACACATTTCTTTAACAACAGATGTATCGGTTATTTATTGCAAGCACAGTTAATCCTGAGGTTCAACAGCTTTTGTCACAGTATTCAGTCCACAGTGTGTCTGCCTTAAACAACAAAGATTTTCATTTTTACATCCATCACATTTGACCAATGTAAGCTTTTCAAAATGACTTTTTCTGTCCCTTCATGAACAGCTTTACTTCACAGTTCACTTAGTGATGATCAGTAACTGCATGACATAAAGTTGCTGTAGATATTCAGTGGACTCTAAGGAGCTGTTAAGTGGTAATGTTAGAACAACATGTTTTCATAGAAGTTATAAATGTAGACAAATAGTGTTGCAACACATTTACATAGTGCACCAGTTAAAGTTATATTACCCTGCTGGAAGATGGACTTTGAGCAACTTCATAAAAGTATGAAAGTGCCTTCAACAACTGAAGTGACAACAACAGACAATGAACATTGCCACCATAACATTTAGTGTAACCACTATTACATGACAGTTACCACGTCTGCCATTATGTCTTTGTAGGTGACAGTCAGAGACAAAACATAAGCAAAAGAAGCTTTTCCAACATGTATATAATCATGTAATGGCTGAATGCTTCACATTCGATTCAAGATTTATTTACATAGGACCAAATCACAACAACAGTCTCTTTAAAGTGCTTTAGGCAAGGCAAGGCAAGGCAAGGCAAGTTTATTTGTATAGCACAATTCAACAACAAGGTGATTCAAAGTGCTTTACAGAGACATTAGAAACAAAAACTAATAAAAAGCATGATTTAAAATTGATTAAAACAAGCAAACAAACAAACTAATTAACAAACAAACAAAACAGTATATAAAATCAAAACAGATAAAATCAGAACAATAGATAAAATCAGTAGTTAAATGTAAGTTTTGAAATTTAAGCTTAAAAGTGTGGATTTGGTGCTTTATTCAAATGCAGCTGAGAATAGGTGAGTCTTCAACCTGGATTTAAATAAACTGAGTGTTTCAGCTGATCTGAGGCTTTCTGGGAGTTTGTTCCAGATATAAGGAGCATAAAAGCTGAATGCAGCTTCTCCGTGTCTGGTTCTGACTCTGGGAACTGATAAAAGACCGGATCCAGATGACCTGAGGGATCTGGAAGGTTCATACTGGGTCAGGAGGTCACTGATGTATTTTGGTCCTAAACCATTCAGAGCTTTATAGACCAGCATCAGAACTTTAAAGTCTATCCTCTGACGGACAGGCAGCCAGTGTAAAGACCTCAGAGCTGGACTGATGTGGTCCACTTTTTTGGTCTTAGTGAGGACTCGAGCAGCAGAGTTCTGAATGAGCTGTAGTTGTCTGACTGATTTTTTAGGTAGACCTGTAAAGATGCTGTTACAGTAACCAAGCCTACTAAAGATGAATGCATGGACTAGTTTTTCCAGGTCCTGTTGAGACATCAGATCTTTTATCCCTGAAATATTCTTGAGGTGATAGTAAGCTGACTTTGTTATTGTCTTAATGTGTTTTTCTAAGTTTAGGTCTGCATCCATCACTACACCCAAATTTCTCGCCTGGTTTGTGGTTTTTAGATGTATAGATTGAAGTTCTCTGGTGACCTGTAATCGTTTTTCTTTGGCGCCAAAGACTATTACCTCAGTTTTGTTTTTGTTTAGCTGGAGAAAATTGTGGCACAACCAGTCATTAATTTCCTCAATGCATTTACCAAGAGCCTGTACAGGGCCTCGGTCTCCTGGTGACATTGTGATATATATTTGTGTGTCATCTGCATAGCTGTGGTAGTTTATTTTGTTGTTCTTTATAATCTGTGCCAGTGGGAGCATGTAAATGTTAAACAGAAGGGGTCCCAAGATGGAACCTTGGGGAACTCCACATGTGATACTTGTCTGCTCAGATGTGAAGTTACCTATTGATACAAAGTATTTCCTTTACTTTGTAAGAAAACCCTATCAATAAAATGGCCTAAAATTACCAAGCGCCTGGCAGTGAGAAGCAAAAACTTCCTTTTAACAGGAAGAAACCTCTGGTAGAACAGGCTCTGACAAAACGTAAAGGGAGACCGAGACAGTACAAATACGGCAGATAAAATAAGTATTGAATGCACATGAAACAAGAGACCATCAATGCAGACAGGCAGGAAAGACACACAATGACAGATGGACTTCACACGGAAGACAAAAGACAAAGACGAGGAGAGCGTTGGCAAAAAAGGGAACTAACATAATCAACAAAGGAACCAAGGACCAAAATCTGGCTTCTCTAGCTGCTTGTTTTAGGATTGTATTTAAACATAGATACTTGGTACTTACTGTTTTTATAATGTCTTTAAATGTTTTTAAAAACTAAACTCAAAGGCCTACAGACTGCCTCAATAATGTGTAATTGTTTTGTGTAATTTTAACTTTGTTTGTTCGTATGTATTTGTTTTGAAATGTGCTGCCTCTTGGCCAGGACTCCCTTGAAAAAGAGGTTTTTGATCTCAACGGGACATTCCTGGTTAAATAAAGGTTAAATAAAAAAAAATTTAAAAAATGTTTAAGATTTATATCTTAGATGTTTTTAGTAAATATAAGGATATATAAGGATTTACAAAATGCATGTAATAGATTAGATTAGATTAGATTAGATTAGATTAGATTAGATTAGATAGAACTTTTTTAATCCCTCGGGTGGGTTCCTCTGGGGAATTCGATTTCCAAATGTCAAATATGTCAGTGTTGTTTGAGATTAATAAGATCTCGTAAATTGCAAACATGTTAAATACCAGTTTAACAGATATAATAGTAGAAATTAGTATTCAAATTGCATAATTATGTTGGTTTAACATTAGGTAGCTAAGTGGTGTCAAATAAACATGAGATGTGCATGTTTTTCATGCTAATACAACTGCTTTTTTTTTCAGTGCAGTTCTACATGCAACATGAGGAAATTCATGTCTGAACTCATTTTCTCCACAGCAGAATGCCCAGCAAACGTCAACAGTTAATGCTTATTATAGTTTTCTTGTGATTTGTTGTGATCATGTGTTTTCATCTTCTTAGCTACAAATCATATCATATATTGACCTGTTACAAAATGTCCCTTTAATACAATGTGAAGCCACAAAGGTTGGTCTGTAACTCGATAACATGCTCAGGCTTCATAACATCGTACGAACAGATGTGACTGCCTGATCTGACAGAACTTGTAATTTATAAAGAGGGAGTCTCACAATTATGCACAAAGTCATACTTATATATATATATATATATATATATATATATATATATATATATATATATATATATATATATATATACACACACACACACACACATATACACACACAGAGTCATCTTAAAAAACTTCCTATTAATGTTTAATAGTATTTTTCAATAACTTTAGTACTGTGATATTTTAAAATAAATCAGCAATATTGTGTTTATAACACATATACGATAATAATATAGATAATTGCAATGATTCACTTTACAAACTTTACACAGTGCAGGTTAGTGCTGAGTCTCTCCATGAGTATTTATAATGTAACTTATTTACCAAATAAGAGACAAAAGTCACATTAACTAAAGTCCATTAGACTGTAGAGTCTTTTTTTCCTACATTGATCCTGTTAACATCGACATTGTTATCATGGAAATATCAGTGTCTGCTTTTTCTTCTTTTTTTCTCTTTTGCTAGCTTCATGTTTTCAGTATTTTTTTTATCTATAGAAAACTTGTGCTGAGATGTCAGCTACACGGATGGTACAAATAATAAACTGTATTTCGTGCATAAAACAGTGTGTAGTTATGGAGTGGCACAACATCGGTTAGGTTTTAATGACATTTAAGATGGGGGAAGTTAAAAAAGGAAGTATAAAATTTTCCAACATACAGCCTTTGTTTATGTTCTCTTAGATCAGCAGGGGCCTGGTTTTTTTAAATCTTTCCAAATGTCCACACGGTTAGTGAATGGATGAGTTGTGGTGGCTACTATACGGGAGAAGTGACATCGGTTATATGCCAAAGGAAAAACATGGAAGTAATCACCGCTTGGGGGGTAAGTGGGAGAGATGCCCAGGTGGTGCATTAACATCCCTAAATACACATCCTCAATGTAAAGTGCTTTAACATGTCTGGATGCCTCAGTGAGCTTTTTAGGGAGGTCTAAAGACATAATGTAGCCCAGGCCCAGAGCATAGACAGGGTAGAAAGCTGGTGCATAAATGTCAGATGGTACGTACCACTTAGAGCTTGGATCTCTCACTACTGTACCCCATCCCGTCACAAGTCCAGTCATGTAGTTGGTTTTTTGAGCATTCAAGAGCATATTGACAAGATTGTGCACATTCAGAAACATGTCTGAGTCAATCTTCATGGCATAAGAAGCACCGGAGCAGTGCGCAGTCAGCCACTCCAGAATTACCATGGTCTTAATGGTGAGATTCTTGTAGCAGTCCACAAAGTTGCTCTGGATCAGGTCGTGATACTTGTTGCTCTCCTGAAGCATCTGCTGTTGGACCTGCTCTGCTCCTGGCCCCGTCTCTAGCCCCAGTAAAAAGAAGAGCGTCACCACTTTGCCCTGCACAACCCTGTCGTTCCCCCAGGTGCTGCGGATGATGTCACGGTCTCGCCTATTGTTTGGTGCTACGGGAACCATCAGAACCACAAAAGGTTTTTCCCGCTCACACTTTTGTGGCTCATTTATGATGAAGTGGTACTCATAAGGGTATTCGACTAAATATGGTCCAGGAGAAACATGAGGAGCGACCGCTGCAGTTTCTGTCTTCACTTCTGGTGCCGATGTCATATTATTAGTTCGAGGATGTGTTGATGAGCTGTCGTTAACCACAGAGTAGAGAGAGATTATTTTTTGTTTCTGCCGTTCTAAAATAGTCCACAAGTTTGACGACTGATTTTCCATCCACTTTTTGGGGTTCCAGTCTGGGGTTATTTCCCTTATGCTGTAAATAAAGAACACACCCCCAATTACCAGAATAACGGCGAAATACCGAGTCCTGGATATCCTAAACCAACTTCTGCTCTGATCATCCGCCATTTCCTGCCTAAGAGGAGAGAAAAGCCATTGAGATTATGCACATGAAAACAGAAAATAGCACTTAAGTAGCGTACAGACCTTTGTTTCATCTTCGTCTACAAATGTGGATTTTTTTTCTTCTCCAGATAACAGGAGAAAAAAAGACGATGTAATTCCACTGACAAGTTCTTGCTGGCGCTTTAGGAATTTTGCTGTAAAGAGAAGACAAGGAATGAACTTATGACTTACTTTTCCCTGTAAGGGAGCCACACCTTTGTTTTCTCCGCCCCCTGTTTACTTTACCAATGAAAGGTTCCAACATTTCCAGAGGCTATGGGAACACCTTTTCTACTGAAATTGGCCCACCAAACCAGTTTTACACACCTCAGTTGTTTAGAGAAAATAGACATTTGCTGTACCTACAGTTTACAGACGATTTCTACACAACTCATATACTTGCACTCTGTTGCTTTAACAGACACACATAGTGTCTGATAAGAGGACAGCTGTAACCATGCATTTATCAAATGAGTGCATTGATAAAAAAAAAAAAAAAACCCACACTGAGCATACAGAATGATACCACGGAGAGTCACCGTGTGGTCAGCTGTGCTTAAATAGGTTTGTTGTTGTGTCACAGTAAACCCCACCCACTCTTACACACATTCGACCTTAAAAAGGCTCGTCCCACAGCTCTGTTACACACTGATAAAATCTCAGCAAGTCAATGATACCCAGGCAGGTTCAGGCAGGTTCATCTCCAATGCACTGTTGTACACAGGGCTGGATCAGAATCTGGATCCTTTTATACCCAAGCATCAGTCAGTCAGTTTTCTGTACACTTGACCTTGCTGCAGGCAACAACTATACTGTTCTCTTTAAAATGTTAATGTCAGTGTGTTGTAATGTGTCTGTTTTCTGAATGTGAACCATATAAGGCATTCAGTCTAAAGGTCAATCAATCAAACAAAATTGATGTCAAACGTTTGTGCTGCTTTTGTTTTAAAGATATTAATGAAAGATTAAAGGTCAAAAGGTCAACCAGCCACCGCCCCACATTAACAAAATTTCTGTCAGTCAACTGCTATGTTTGTGCTGGTTTATGATAAACTAGCTATTATTTTGGAGTTATTGTATTAAACTTGAGAGGCTTGACAGGTCCATGTATCCAGTTTGCCCACATTATTCTGATAGTTTTGTATTTTGCAAATAAAGTTTCTCCGACAGAATGCATAGTTTAGGTTAACTATTATAAGTTAACCTAGTTTTTTACTTTAACCCTTTAAAGCCCGGCGTGGTTTTTTTGTGAGTTTTTGAGACTTCTACATCATCAGTGTGACTTTTTTTTGCCCTCAACAAATGATTTAAATTAGATCACACATTTTTAATGACTAAATTGCAAAAATATGGCTTATGTAGCAAATGTGATACAGATATATATATAAATATATTAAAATTTGATATATTCTTATAGATTTTGTCTAAAGGTTCAACAAACACTCTATTATCAAAAAAATGAAAGATTTCTGGCAGTTATTTCATGTTTCAGGTTTCAAAGGGTTAAAGAGTGTGATTATGATAAAAAAAATATCCGAATTCTGGTTTATGTTTCACAACCTTTTCACGGTAAAGAAAGGGGCTGGTTGACCTTGGAAGACCTCTAGAAACTTTTATTAACATCTTAAAAACAAAGCAGCACAAATGACATTTTTGCTGCACAAACGTTTGACATCAATTTTGTTTGTTTTGAAGAAGGTGGGGGGGCAACTTCACTCGGGTGAGGCATAAATAGGAAACTAATGTGGAAGTGCAGCGGAGGAAGTAAAACGGTGTATGTGTGAAAGTGGGCATAAAAAGACTGTAACAAACCCACAGCAGACCGTTCATGCTTTGCAGCATCTCTTTATTAATGGTTGGTTGTTCACACACTGTTAGCTGCAGCTCTCTCTCGCTGCCAGCCACACACACTGACAACAACCCCCCCACTGCAGGACCCATGTTTAAGTCGGCAGGGCATGATTGTGGATGCTAGGGGTGTTCGATATAACGATAGATATATGATGATATAAAAACGTCTATCGTTTCATTTTACGCTATCGTTTGTTTTGTGGTGTCGCAAAATAAACTGTTTACGGCAATATTTTCTCATCATTTTGATGGTCACTGTAGTGGCTATATTAATTTATTAAAGTTCTCTATTTCTCTTATATTTAATATAACCATACTACAGATAGACAAGCTCTTGTTTTTATGCGTTGTCGTTAGCAACAACCACGGTAAAACCATCGCATGTCCGCTTGTTTCTTTTCCACATAAACCTTTCACAATAAAGCTCAAGATCCTGTTTAGACTTCGTAATAAATGGAATCACATGAAAAAGTATGCAGAGTATTTATGGATGAGAAGCAAACAGGAGCAGTCAGGTGCTAAAAAATAAACCTTAGACTCAAACGTTAGAACAGGCTTTCCCCGCAGCACGCCGTGTAATAAATACTCACAAAGGAAACAGCAGCCGATATAACCTATGTCTAAAAATGTGTAAATTCATGCATCGGTTAAAACACTCGACTCCAGGTACACGACGCCCAGCTGGAAACACTTCAGCAACCCGAGATTCACAAAATTTATAGAAAATGTTACATTTTTGTGATTTATATCGTTATCAGATGATAGATGTTTTATATCGGGATATGAGATTTTGGTCATATCGCACAGCCCTAGTGGATGCCGTGCAGGTGCGTTCACCTTCCCTGCACGGCACCGCAAGCCACGCCCCGCTACAAAGACTTTCAAAGCTGAGCAGTACCTGAAAATAAACTTTTGTACTTTTTTTATAACACTGAGACTGAAATACAGAAGCAAGAATATGCAACACAGCTGCATAAAGAGAAGTACAGCAAGTCTAATGTAATCAAACCACTTCATAGTGGGTAAAAGGCAGCCATTCCTCAACTCTCTGTGAATGGTATTCATGGCCTTTGATCAGTGGGTTTTGGTCAGTGGTTGTTGATCAATGGTCATAAAAATTTGCATAATTAAGATTAAGGAACTGACCTCCCAGCCCATTGTTCCTTCAGTGGGCTGGTTTCAGTCATTAATGCAAATGTACTGTTTATAAGATTGAAACCTGCAGTCAGCTGAGACTGAAGTGATTGGATGAGTGACGAAACGTTTCTCCCACAAAACGCTACTCCAGATGAACAGAATCAACTTTTGGACATTTACTTTCCTGGATGATTGAGAATGCATCAAGACATATTTTCTCATCTAAATGTCCACTGAGCTGTGAACCAGGGGGCGGTAAGGCATCTTAACATTGGTTGCTAACCAGGAAGAAGAAGAAGAAACTGTGAGCCAGGAGGGAGGGGGTGAGTGAGTGATTCGTTCATGCTATGATTCAGCACAGGAAGGGAGGGGGTGAGTAACTGGATCGGCAGGCAGAGGCGGTTTCTCACAAGTTAAGTAGATTATTTTTTAAAGTGTTTTTTTTTTTCCGAAGTCACAAAAGTATGAGTGATAACAATGTGATTGGTCACTTGCAATGTTGAACCTGGAACAACATTTATTATGATGATGTGGGAACAGCATGACACGAGGATATCAGCTTGTGCAGGAGTTTGTTGTAGGAGAAATGCAGACAGGCAGACAGAGGAGAGCTTAAGTTCGACAAGGTACCAAAGCAAATCATTCATACTGTTCAAATAATGTAAATATGCCGGTCTAAGGAGCTTGGAAAGAAAAGCGTCTGGACTTCTTTAAGTTACTTGAAGACGTTTCACCTCTCATCCGAGAAGCTTCTTCAGTTCTAAGGTCAAATGGTGGAGAGTCCCAGATATAAACCTAGTGGGTGAATCCCCCCACAGAGGGACAAAAGGAACCCCTGATGATCCTCTAATCGCCTGAGCCAAGGTGTGAAACTGGGTGTGGGTCCCAATCAGCCAGAGTTTCAGGTGAGTTCATTGTGAAACCTGGCCCCACCTTATCATGCGAATTCCTGAGGTCAGATGGCCCAGGATGTGAGTGGGCGTTAAGGCGTCTGGGAAGGGAACTCAAAACTGGATTATAGATGGCAGAGAGTTGGTGTCGTAAACCCCCGCCTCTGTTCAAAGATGGTCGCTCACAGTGGACATAGATGGCTTCTTTCACTCCTCTTTCAAACCATCTGTCCTCTCTGTCCAAAATGTGAACATTGGCATCCTCGAAAGAGTGTCCTCATCAGGGGGTCCTTTTGTCCCTCTGTGGGGGGGACACTCCCACTAGGTTTATATCTGGGACTCTCCACCATTTGACCTTAGAACTGAAGAAGCTTCTCGGATGAGAGGTGAAACGTCTTCAAGCAACTTAAAGAAGTCCAGACGCTTTTCTTTGCAAGCTCCTTTGACTAAGATGACCTGGATGACTGAGAACCTTCACAGACATAAATATGCCGGTGTATCACGAAAGATATCAAACTGATCACTTGACCAGAGGCGGAGCCAGACATTTTATACAAATTATCTATGGAAAAGGAATACTTGAATAATATTGACCCTGAAAATGTCATTGATAGGTTCGCAAAACTCAAGCCTCGAAGATACAGTCTCATGTTACCACAATAAAGAGGTGTTGTCAGTGTAGTGCAGGGCCCTATTTAAGGAAGCCGGTTTAGAAAACTCAGAGTGAAAAACGATACTCAGGGTTGAGTAACCCCGAACTGTCCAACTCGGAGTATTCGGTTTCAGAAAGGCTGATAACAATTAGTTCAGTCAACGCGGAGTTGCTTTAACCCCAAGTTAAGCGCGCGCACGAGGATACATAAAGCCCTGATTAGTGGAGCACAGATTAAGCGAGTCACCATGGAGACGGAGGGAAAGAAGGCGCGGTCAATGTATCTTACAGCGCTTGAGGCCAAAATTCTGATGGCAGCATATGCCGATAACATGCAAATTCCGCGGAAAAAAAGTAACACAGCCTCAGCTGCAAAAGAAAGGGAGCATGCATGGCAAAACATAGCCGACAGAGTCAATGCGTGAGTGTTAATTTAAACATTGATCTAGGGATTTACACCCATTTAACACGTTATTTTATTATATTTTATTTTATTTTTTATTTTATACATTTGATTTTGTGATGTGATTTGAGCACAGGTGCAACCCAACAGGCCCCAAACGTTCCTGGCAGCAAGTAAAAATGAAATATAAAAATATAGTCCAAACAGGTAAGGTGTAATTGTATTATGAGCCATAGTGCTTGGTCTGTTTGTCCGATGTAAATCAATTGCAGTTAGAGGGTACATTAATTTAGAGAAAAAATTACCAGTAATCATCCCACAGATGTAATATTATCTACAGCTACTCTTAGTACCATTGATGTTAAGTTAGACTCTTTTTCTCCAATTGATCTTTCTGAGTTAACTTCAATAATTACTTCCTCCAAACCTTCAACGTGTCTTTTAGACCCCATTCCTACAAAACTGCTCAAAGAAGTCCTGCCATTAATTAATTCTTCGATCTTAAATATGATCAACCTATCTCTAATAATTGGCTATGTACCACAGGCCTTCAAGCTGGCTGTAGTTAAACCTTTACTCAAAAAGCCATCTCTAGACCCAGCAGCCTTAGCTAATTATAGGCCAATCTCCAACCTTCCTTTCATATCAAAAATCCTTGAAAGAGTAGTTGTCAAACAGCTAACAGATCATCTGCAGAGGAATGGTTTATTTGAAGAGTTTCAGTCAGGTTTCAGAGCTCATCACAGCACAGAAACAGCTTTAGTGAAGGTTACAAATGATCTTCTTATGGCCTCTGACAGTGGACTCATCTCTGTGCTTGTCCTGCTAGACCTCAGTGCAGCGTTCGATACTGTTGACCATAATATCCTATTAGAGCGATTACAACATGCTGTAGGTATTACAGGTACTGCACTGCAGTGGTTTGTATCATATCTATCTAATAGACTCCAATTTGTGCATGTAAATGGAGAGTCCTCTTCACACTCTGAGGTTAATTATGGAGTTCCACAGGGTTCAGTGCTAGGACCAATTCTGTTTACATTATACATGCTTCCCTTAGGCAGCATCATTAGAAGACATAGCATACATTTTCACTGTTATGCCGATGACACCCAGCTCTATCTGTCCATGAAGCCAGATAGCACACACCAATTAGTTAGACTGCAGGAATGTCTTAAAGACATAAAGACCTGGATGGCCGCTAACTTTCTGCTTCTTAATTCAGATAAAACTGAGGTTATTGTACTCGGCCCTGAAAATCTTAGAAATATGGTATCTAACCAGATTCTTACTCTGGATGGCATTACCTTGGCCTCCAGTAACACTGTGAGGAACCTTGGAGTCATTTTTGACCAGGACATGTCCTTCAACGCACATATTAAACAAATATGTAAGACTGCGTTCTTCCATTTGTGCAACATCTCTAAAATTAGAAATATCCTGTCTCAGAGTGACGCTGAAAAACTAGTTCATGCATTTATTACTTCCAGGCTGGACTACTGTAACTCATTATTATCAGGATGTCCAAAAAACTCGCTGAAAAGCCTTCAACTAATCCAAAATGCTGCAGCAAGAGTCCTGACAGGGACTAGAAAGAGAGAGCATATTTCTCCTGTTTTGGCTTCCCTTCATTGGCTTCCTGTTAAATCCAGAATTGAATTCAAAATCCTGCTCCTCACATACAAGGTCTTAAATAATCAGGCCCCATCTTATCTTAATGACCTTGTAGTACCATATCACCCTATTAGAGCACTTCGCTCTCGCTCTGCAGGCCTACTTGTTGTTCCTAGAATATTTAAAAGTAGAATGGGAGGGAGAGCCTTCAGTTTTCAGGCCCCTCTTCTGTGGAACCAGCTTACAGTTTGGATTCGGGAGACAGACACTATCTCTACTTTCAAGATTAGGCTTAAAACTTTCCTTTTTGCTAAAGCATATAGTTAGGGCTGGACCAGGTGATCCTGAATCCTCCCTTAGTTATGCTGCAATAGACTTAGGCTGCCGGGGGATTCCCATGATGCATTGAGTTTTTCCTTTCCAGTCACCTTTCTCACTCACTATGTATTAATAGACCTCTCTGCATTGAATCATATCTGTTATTAACCTCTGTCTCTCTTCCACAGCATGTCTTTTATCCTGTCTTCCTTCTCTCACCCCAACCGGTCGCAGCAGATGGCCCCGCCCCTCCCTGAGCCTGGTTCTGCCGGAGGTTTCTTCCTGTTAAAAGGGAGTTTTTCCTTCCCACTGTCGCCAAAGTGCTTGCTCATAGGGGGTCATATGATTGTTGGGTTTTTCTCTGTATCTATGAAGCGCCTTGAGGCGACTTTTGTTGTGATTTGGCGCTATATAAATAAAATTGAATTGAATTGAATTGAATTAATTTCCCCTCTGTAAGCACTTATTGAAATTATCTGAGCACATTACAAGTACATATTTGTTTACTCTGTATGCTCAAATGTGACCCGTTATAGCCAACAGAAAAAAAGCGGAGGCCCGAAAAACAGGTGGGGGTCCTCCACCACCACCACCACCACTCACAGAGGCTGAGCAGTTGGCTTCCACATTTGTGATAATGTTGGCAGCATCACATATGATCTTCACAGTGCAGAGAACACAAATTAGCATCCATTACTATAATGAAATAATTTGTTAGTTTGAAATGCTACAGGGAACTATGTACCTGTACATTAATGCTGTGGAAAGACTTCCTGTTCACATAGTCTCCTTCATTTACTGAAGGAGCAATGATTGGAATGTGAGTGCCATCTATACAGCCAATCACGCCTGGGAACCGTGAGAATAAATGTAAAATTTAAGTAGTAGTTCAAATATCACCACATCATGAATTAAGTTTCGTTCATCCTGATACCTGCAATTTTGTGGAATCCCTCTTTGATAAATCTTGTGGGTCTATGAACGGGGAACACCACAAACGAGTACAGGAGACGTTTCAGTGCAACTGTAACATTCCTGACTGCCCGACAGACGGTAGCCTTGGAAACGTGCTCAGCGTCACCAATATTATACAGAAAGTTCCCGTTTGCAAAAAACCGAAGTGCAATACAAATAATATGTACAGAACTGAGAGAATGTCCGCGATGTGTCACATGAGCAATATTAGGCCTGAGGATGTTATTCAAATAAATTATAGATTGTGCTGAAAAACGGTAACGTTCACACAGGAGATCATCAGGAAATGATAAAATGTCCGAA
The DNA here is from genome assembly GCF_965226115.1 of Aulonocara stuartgranti. Lineage (NCBI taxonomy): Eukaryota > Metazoa > Chordata > Actinopteri > Cichliformes > Cichlidae > Aulonocara > Aulonocara stuartgranti. Next base: position 37,599,220 of record NC_138939.1, on the reverse strand, counting down.
CGCGCTCTAATCACTCTCTCCCGGCGGAGAGCTCTGCGGAGAATTTGGGCTTCAACATCTACTGGCTCTTCAAGGAAGGAGCACGCCATATCTGACACTTCCTACAGTCAGGTTTCCGACAAAGAGGCGGAGAAAGTTAGGGTTAGTTGAAGTAAACCTGCTAGGGGGCAGGTTAGCTTCACGGAGTGTGTCGTCATAGTAACTCACTCAGAATTAATCTGAACTCGCTTTGTGAAACCGAAAACCCAGAGTTTTCGTTAACTCAGGGTATACTTACTAGAGATGGCACGATACCACTTTTTTATGTCCGATACCGATATCATAAATTTGGATATCTGCCGATACCGATATGAATCCGATATAGTGTTTTTTAATCAACAAAACTGTTTTTTAAATATCTTGCTGCATTTTGTATAAGTTCATACTCAAGTTTAAAACAACAACTACACTAAAGCTATTCTGTTATACCTATATGCAAAAAAACAAATATTTCATAGTTCAGCAATACTGATCAATCTAATAAACTTAAACCTACACCATCCTCCCTATTCTGGTATTTTAAAGAGTACTTAGCATAAATATTAAGCAACCTAACTAATAGGGTTCCAACTCCCAGCAACAACAAAAATAAATAAATAAAAAATAGGGAACCACCCCTCATGATGCTTAATCGACGTAATCAACCTTAATTTGATGCAGTGTGAAAAAATTGCACAGAAATCAATTATTTTTCAAGAAATATTAAATAGATTCAACATCTTTCTTCAACAAAATTGCAGACTGCACAGATGGTACCTTCCCAAAGGAAAAAGTACTATAGCTTACTAGGGTATATATATTAGACTTAATAGTCACTATATACAGTAATTGACTTCTATTCATTTTACATCAAATTAAAACTTTGGGTGTCAGATAATTATTTATTAAAAGCTAGACATTTTAAATGAGAATAAGAAAGAAAAGTATGTCTTTGTGCCCCCTTTTCCCTGTTAATGCCCTATCAGCCCCCCTGGCTAAACTTTGCTAGATCCGCCCCTGCACAGTTACCAGCGTCAGCTACGTAGAAAAAGATCCTGGTGTAGAAAGTAATATTAAATAAATTCTAACAACAGCTTATCAAGCTTAAACGTGCTGCTGTTGTTCAGCCGCTGGTTTCCTCTTTCTGGTGCAAAGTGGGCCAAAAACAAACTAGAGACACGGACTCGCGACAGAAAAGCCGATCAGCTGATCGTTAAGCAGTTTCATGATTGAAGTAGCAGCAGGAGAGGCAGTCGCTTGTTAAGCTTAACGCAGGAATGCTTTACAAACATTCAGAGATGGACTTACACACTTGCTTTACTTCTCTCGGGATAACTTTGTCGGAGATGAAATGCCGGGTTGCTAGCAAAGCTCCAAATGCTATCCAGACCACCGACAGGTCCCGCATGCCACAGCCGCTCTATCACGTGATGCATACTACTCCGACGTGCTAACGTTCTGAGGTGAGTTACGGCGTGTTGCAAGTTTTGTGAGGTGCTTTCGTGATATTTAATGAATCGGATTACATTTTTTATTTTTCTCCGATATCCGATCCAGTAATTTAGGTCAGTATCGGACCGATACCGATACGTAATATCGGATCGGTCCATCTCTAATACTTACTCAGAGTTTGCACTAAACCGGCTTCCTGAAATAGGGCCCAGGTCTATGATGATTTTTAGTGCTACTATCATCTAGTTTTGATTCTGGTTCTGTTTTGGTTAAATCCTAAGTAGTCCTGATTTTGAACCATTGTAGTCCTGCTTTAATTCCGGATCAGTTCTGGGTCTCGTTGAATTGGGGTTTAGTCTGCGTGTCTTGATACAGCCCTGATTTTGTTCTGTCTTGCTGCTTAATTAAAAATCTAGTTTAAGGTGTCCTGAATATGTGATATATATTTTTTTCTTATATGATGTCAATTCCTTTTTGAAAAAACTCAAAACAGAGCCTAATAAATCTTCAACTTCACAGCATGTTTTTAGTCATTTCTATTTTGCCCGCTTCACACCAGAAAGCGGAAACCAGTGGCTGAACAACAGCAGCACGTTTAAGCGTGATAAGCTGTTTGTCACGGCGAGTGAGCCGTGTGGAGAAATAAAGGAGGATCCAAACGCAGGCACTTGTAAAGGTGTGAGGGTGGTTTATTAAACACAAAATAACAATACTGGGAACAAACTGACTACAAAACACGAACCTGAACATGAATGAGAGCGAGCAGACGCGGTTGACGGTTGACAGCAGGGAAACACACAGACAACGCAGGGTGGATACACAGACAGACCAGCAACTACAAAGACAGAAGACATGACTTAAATACACACAGAGAAACACAGGGAGATTACACACAGGTCGAGGACACAGCTGGGAGTAATTAACGAGACGAGACAAGGGAGGCAAACTGAACACACTCACATGAGATGCAGACCTTCACAATAAAACAGGAAACAAGAGATCACTACACAAAGACGCAGACTCGACAGACAGACAGGCAGAAAATGACACATGGAACTGAACCCACACAAAACATGAGAACACAAATCCTAAACCACGAGTAAACAGAAACATGGAACTCTAGTAATACGCAACTCAAACAATAGGCAACAATTCCTTAAACCTGAATAAACAGAACATAGAATTCAAAGAGTAACTAACAAATCACAAATAATCAAGAAACACCAGACAACCCCAAAGCACTCCAAGATGCAAAATAAACCAAAACATAAGGAACTCAAAATGCTGGGTAGAACCGACCCAGAACCGTGACACTGTTGTTAGAATTTATTTAACATCCTAAGACCCGAACTCTTCCACGGCATGCATTTTTCATTTCTGTTTGATATTTGGACATATTGGGGCCCAATGAATGTAAAAACAGATTTTTAGATTTTTTTTTTTTTTTACCTAATTTTTGTTTCTATGAAAATTGAGTGCCAGATATTTGTTTAAAATTTTGACAGAACAGTAGCAGCATAATGTCCTTGTAAGTGGATATCAGGCCCTTGTACAGCAAAATTCAGTATTTTGGTCTAAATAACCCAAAATGTGATTTCCACATATGTGGACGCCAGGTCCTAGGAGGTTAATATTACTTTGTACACCAGGATCCTTTTCTACGTAACTGTGCAGGGGCGGATCTAGCAAAGTTTAGCCAGGGGGGCCGATAGGGCATGAACAGGAAAAGGGGGCACAAAGACATACGTTTCTTTCTTATTCTCATTTAAAATGTCTAGCTTTTATTAAATAATTATCTGAATCTTACACCCAAAGTTTTAATCTCATGTAAAAGGTATAGAAGTCCGTTACTGTATATAGTAACTGTTAAGTCTAATATACCCTAGTAAGCTATAGTACTTTTTCCATCTGTGCAGTCTGTAATTTTGTTGAAGAAAGATGTTGAATCTATTTAATTATTCTTGAAAAATATTTTATTTCTGTGCATTTTTTTTCACACTGCATCAAATTAAAGTTGATTACGTCGATTAAGCATCATGAGGTGGAGGGTGGGGGGTGGTTCCCTATTTTTTTTTTTTTTTTTGCTGGGAGTTTGCAACCCTATTAGTTAGGTTGCTTAATATTAATAAAAACCAGAATAGGGAGGATGGTGTAGGTTTAAGTTTATTAGATTGATCAGTATTGTTGAACTATGAAATATTTTGGGTGCAGTGTATTTTTTACATACAGATATAACAGAATAGCTTTAGTGTTGTTGTTTATTTAAACTTGAGCATGAACTTATACAAAATGCAGCAATATATTAAAAAAACAGTTTTATTGATTAAAAAACACACTATATCAGATTCATATCGGTATCGGCAGATATCCAAATTTATGATATCGGTATCTGTATCAGACATGAAAAAAGTGGTATCGTGCCATCTCTAGTGGTGCCTGTGTAAACTGTAACTGTATTCAATAAAAAGGCTGCAAGGAAGGCTGTTTATTTGAAGTTGGCTAGGAAACAGGTGAGGCGCACTCAGCTCCAAGAGCCTGGTTCCGACCAGCCTCCCTTGCTAGCAAGTAAAATCGATCGATTGCTGTTCGTCTTGCTTCGTTAACGGGAATAAGTCTCTAAACCAGCAGGGCCTGTGGAAGCACAGTGGGGTTTAGTGGGGGGGTTTAAACTTGAGTATGAACTTACACAAAATGCAGCAATATATTAAAAAAACAGTTTTATTGATTAAAAACTACACTATATCGGATTCATATAGGTATCGGCAGATATCCAAATTTATGATATCGGTATCTGTATCGGACATAAAAAATGTCCATCTCTAGTACACACACACACACACACACATACACATAGACACACATAAGAATACGTACATAGTTTGAGCTGTGCAAGTTGGATATAATAATAAGAGAAAACCCTGCAGACAGAAGTAAGATACCTATTTAAAAGGTTTTTACTTTTCTTTCTTTGTAAATGTTATTTTAAATCAAGATCAACAAGATTTAAACCTTAAAGTCAGTTATGATTGTTAATTATGTGGCTACAACTAGCTTTATTTAGCGTTTCCTCTCCAGCTAACACAGTTAGTGTTCTTGTTATTTGCATGAAGTCTACCTGTTGTAAACACATGGAGATACAAACCCCATTCACTGTGTCACCTTAAGCAAAACAGAAAACAAATTTCAAATTTGTTGACTTTGTTCAGTTTCATTTGGAATATATACATTTTCTGAGACGGAGTAATGTTTATCAGTGAAAGGCACACATTGGTGAACAGGTTGCAAAGTGCTTGTAAACAATACAAGGAAAAGTCTCGAAGTCCGTGTGAGAGTGGTCTGAGTGATGGGGCTTACTCAGATCGTGGCTCAGATTGGTGAGGTTGGTGGGCAGGGGTGGGATAGTGTTTATTCTGAATGGCCCAGAGGAAGAAGCTGTTTGTGAATCTGGAGGTGACTGACCTCCAGAAGGATGCCCTCAGGTCAGCGTCTGCGTAATGGTGGCACGCACAGATGCAGCAGCTTACAGCAGCTCTCCCTATTTGTGCTATTTTTGTCTATTTGTGTGTTTATCGTGTATTGTACGTTCGTCTACCTACACTACTGTACGTTACAGTTGTCTGGACATATTGGACATCGGTTCCCAAATGAACATGAAGAAAATATAATCTGATCAAACATTATTCAGCTTTAAATATTGTTCAGCTTTAAAGTTACTGTGCAACTGTGTAATAAAAATGTGTGCTCACGACTTTGGCCTTGAGAGCGATAAGAAGCGATCGCCTCATCCTGCAGGTGAAAGATATCTGCAAGCGAAGAGACTAGAACACCCAAGGCCGATTTCCTTTTATGGAGTTGTTTTTCTGCTAATGCAGCACTTTCCTCACAACCCCCTCCTGTAAGTTTTAGAGAATATATACTCATCCTCACAGCAAATATTTGGAATCTCTTGATGTGAGCTGCGTTGAGAGTTTGTCTCTGTCTCAATAAAAGTTCACTGATTCCCCATCTGCAGCAGGTGTCCGGTTGTCTTCATTCTCCGCCAGCCTGGTTAAGTCAATTCCTCCTTAACATCTAAAAGAACCTATTTAATGAAGGAAGACGGGTTCACTTTGTGTTTAATATTATTCTATTGCTGTTGTTGTTTTTTTTATATCCTTCAATTGGCGTCACGAACAGGATCCGCTCCAGGTTAACTGGACGGATGGGAGGACATCGGCTGTGGTCTGAGTGAACGGAGTTTGGACAAAAGCTGTGTGCACACAAAAAACAAGGTAAGCAGACCTTTTATTTCTGCTATATTGAACATTATAAAAATACTTAGTGTCCAAACTCCTAGTAATTCATAACCAAAATTGTCTGGCTTACTTAAGGCTTGTTGAGAATCAGACAAGTGAATAAGAGATAAGTGAATAAGAAATAAGTGAATAAGTGAATAAAGATAAGAGTGAACTGAGGTCTGACCACGGTTGCAGCCGACGGGTTTGCTCTCCGGTGTCGGATACATACCTCAGCAGGTCTGGGACCTTGAAAGGGTTTATTAGTAACGCCTTTCTAAACAAATTAAAAGGTTAAAGGCCTTGAGAATATTTTTTAGTAATATTCTCTAAACTACAGAAGGGTTAGGAAGGCCCAGAGGACTTTATTAGAAAAGATCCTCTAAAACTTAAAAAAGAGAAGTACTGGTTGGAGTCCAAAGGACGGGTCCCTTTGATCAATAGGAGAAAACGGATCTCTTCTTAAAACCCCGATGATTTTAGTGTTTTAAATGTTTTGATGTTCTGTTTGATATTGGACACACATAAATACACGCTGAATGCTTGCTGTGGAACACTGGGCAGGACAGTTTGGTTCTCCGTTGTTCACAGATTACACAATTAAAGGAACTAGGTTCCTCTTTTGGTTAAAATAATACACCACACATAGAATTTTTTTTACACATTTATTACATACATAAGGAGGGTAATGAGTGACTGCAGGTAATGTATGAAGTGTGAATGAGACGTGTGAACAAGGTGACAACCAACTAGCACCCCTATCAGGAAGCTCTAGGCAAGGTTACCCGCCAGACTCCGGTTTGGTAGAAGCCTGGTAACACCTGAAGGGATATTTCAGTGCTGACTCACCTTTAAAGCAGCGCCCCAGCTGATTAGTGCCTAACAGAGGCAGAAACCCAGCTGGCCCAAATTCTCCTTTAAAAGCAATAAAAGAACACTCCTCCATTGACAGTAAAATGGATGGAGAATTAGATCGAGATATGTCTATGCGGGCCCGTGTGTAAATAGAACATAAATTACCGGTGTGTGTAAATAAAGTGTAAAATAGTGGTATAAACTGTCTGTTGAATTTCTCCTGAGTGTTGAAAAAAGGAAAAACTCTTTTCTGCTCTCTCTGAGAGAGGGGCTGTGTGTGTGAGACAGGAAGTGTGCATGCCCATAGAAGGAAAGAGATGAGGTAAACTCTGTGCAGATAGACCGAAGTAAAAAAAAAAAAAAAAAAAAAGGAAAAGGGTCTCTCTCTGTCTCTGTGAGAGAAAAAAGGTGGGGGCCGAGTGAGCCCGCGGGGCCGAGCGGGTCCGCGGGAGCGAGCGTGTATGCTGTATGAGGAAGAAGGGGGTGAGAGGGAGCGAGTGAAAAGAGTAATCGAGTATTTGGTGATTTTTTATTATTTCAGAGGCACTGGGTAAGAGTTTTGACTTTAGCTGTGAGAGTTGTGAAAAGAGCAGGTTTTTCTTTTGTTGTAGACTGTGAGTAATCGGTGTTTTTCTGCCTATTGTGCTGCGTGGAAGACACAGAAGTGTAGAAATGTTTGTGGTTTATCTTTGTTTGACGTTTTATATAGAGTTGGTTGATTCAGGGTGATTTCTCCCGTTTAAGGGAGGAGTTGCATTGTGGTTATGTTAAAGCTTTGCTGTAGGGGTATGTGTGTGATTTTGTGCTGGCTTCGCATGTTTAAATGGATGCATAGAAGTTTGTCAGTGAGAAATTGTTATGGTGGGGTTTTAAAGTTAGTAAAGAGTCAAACAACGCCCACTGTTTTAAAAAGGCCCAAAACATCATAAAAGACACCTCACATCCTGGCCACTCCCTGTTCGAACTGTTGCCCTAAGGCAGACGGTACAGGGCAATCAGAGCAAGGACTAATAGACTCAAACACAGCTGTTATCCAACTGCAATAACACATCTGAATACTACAAAAATGTCCACCATGCCACTCTTGTGTTAATCTATGCACGGTCTGAAGCATGACGGTGGGAATACTTAGTATTTTGGGTATTCTATCTATTTTATTGATTGAATTTTATTGTTTTTTTATATTTGATATTACTAGGGATGATGCAATGATCGGGGACCATTCTTAATGTCGTCGGTCTCATGACAATGACAATAAAGTTTTTGATTTTGATTCTGATTCTGAAATACACCCTCCTCAAGAGTTCAATGATTTAGGCAGTTATGTTTATACAAATACTAAATGTATGTTTAGTGTCTTCATACAGGTGTTTTTTCTTAACCTGGAAGCCTGAGTACGGCAGCAGAAGACAGGCCAAGCTTTGGCTAAAATTCACGGCTGGACACCAGAGTTGTCCTCACCCCTCCCGGTAAAACAAAAAAGAGAGAATGTAGTTTGAGGCGGGTTTTTCTTGCTGAACTGCTCTGGGTGCTGTGTCCCTGAATCTCACCGGTGTTAACCTCTGGCGGAAGACATGGAGAAAAGGAAAAGATGTTCCTGGTAAATCACTGAAACAAATAAAACCACACACAACCAGAGAAAGATATGAGAAGGGTGAGGAACAGACACATGTGCGTGTTAGAGACATGCCTCGTTTGAGAAAAAGTTAAAGTAACCCATATACAGACGCACCCATACATGCAATGAAGAAACAGCTTACATACATGTGCACGTACATGCAAGGTTAAAGTAGCGACACTTAACATACACCTGTTTTTAAATGATATAGTTTATACATTACTGACAATTAAACGCTTTGGGTTGCAGGACAACAACGTAACGTTAAAAGACAAAGACACTGGTCTGAGGATTAAGTGAGGACACGACAAATTTAGTGGTTAAAAGGGTCGACTTGGGACATGTTTTTGTTGATTGTTTAAGACAAATGACTACTGAATGATAGGAAATTCCTTTTTAGGTTTCTAAACAGGATCTTAAGAATTTTGACACGTACCTGTGTTGTCCTGTCAACTTGAGGGGTTATGAGTTGATTATATGGTGAAAAAAAAAAAAAAAAAAAAACAAAAACAAAAAAGGGGGGAGACGAGATCTCGTTGTTTCTCCCCTCTCGGGATAACACAGCCAACACAGCACAGCCAACACAACATCATTTTCCTGTTCGCCTGTTTTGTTTTGTTTTTGTTTTTTCTGAGAGCCGAAGCTGACCTGGACTCCTACCCTCCCCTCTACCATCGTTGCCCTCTCCGCGACCATCTTTGACCCTTTGACCCCTGAAGGCCACAGCAGCTGGACTCACAACAACAACTTGAGGATGTCAACAGTGCTGCAAAAGAGTGATCTCATGCAGCAGAGACGGAGAGCACTAAACCTAAAGCCCGTTTCACTACACGGGGGAAATTCCCAGGCTGCGTCAGCTGACAGAGCTGTGACGAGACGCGCATTAAGCCCGGAGGAAAAGGGACGGTGAGCAGAAGGATGCTGACCTCTGAGAAGAGCCGAACAGCAGAGCTGCAGAAGGCCGTGGACCATACAGAAGCAAAAGGGTCAAGGTACAAGGAGAAGATGCAGGCAGCTGCAACAACGGATGAAAACAGACCCAAAGAGGAGGGGAGGACCCTAGGCCATGCGTCAGGCCGCTGGTTTACCTAAACTACAGAACAGGAAGGTGATGAACACAAACATATACCAACACACGAACACACACTTCTGCATGCGCCTACTTAGAATGAAGGGAAACACACACATGAACACTTATGCACTTGTTGAGGGAGTAAAAACTGATACATACCCATGCACTAAAATCAAAATGTTGATTTAATTTACTAAGAAGTGACACACAATGCTCCAGCTGCTGCAATGAAGAATGCTTTACTGACAAAGGCTCAATGCTGCACACAACAAAGTCAAATACAGAATTTGCTATAATAATAAGCCCGGAGGGCATTTGTGTGGTCTGGGGAGCAGAGTCCGGAGCGGTTTGGTTATGAAAATGATGCCCGTGCGAGATATCTGGGGCTTAAGGCCTCGACTTAATTGTTTACTCTACACTAAAAAGAAAAGAAAACACTCTGAGCAGTGGTGCAGAGTGAAAACGAGGAATTAACAGTGTAAGTTTTATTTCAGAGCGCCACGTCATTGTGATGGAGATTTAATAAAGGAGGAACACACGGACAAAGAAGAAGAGAAGGGGGGGCAGCCCTTGAACGCGATTGCCTGAGGCATTAAAGTTCTGTACTAAATTCTGGTTTCCAGTGTGAGAAAAGTCACGCAGTGCCAGTAGTAGAGCTAGGTTGAGTGATGATTCTAAATTACTGTAAGTAAATCATCGTACACCGTTCAAGTTTCATGAAAACGGGGATCTAGACTTTGTTGAACCCTAGGCTATTTGAACAGGTAAAAGTCGAGTGACCAAGTAGCAGTTGAATAAAAGTCATTGAATAAGTGTTGAAATAAACTGGCAGAATTAAGAGAATTAAAACATTTCAAGAGCTCAACTTACTTAATGGTTCAATTTTGTTTCACGAACGCAAAACATATAGGTTTATGAATATGAAAAGGTTGAGGTGGTGTTGATTTGACTCTGTGTAGGTTTAGGTTGGTACTTTTATTGATGGGAAGAATATTCAGTGACAAGTCCTAAGACTCGGGCGTCTGCATTTTGTTTTTGTTATTTTTCATTTTATTTTGTTTTATGTTTACTGATTTTTGTTTGTGAATCTTTTCTTTAAGCAGATCTGCACATCGGAAATTACAAGCATTACACGTCGGCGAGAAAATTGTTGTAAGTGAGTTTCTCCGCATTGAAATGGGTTCTGGAGGAAACACTTGTGGGGACAATTAGAAACGAGAGTCCCTGTTTAAAAAAGGATTCGGCGAGGTAATCCAAACTCAAGTTCTTGTTTCTTTTTGAGATGACGTCATTTTGCTGAGTGTGGAAACTAGATGCGACGACAGGTTTCACTATCAGCAAAGAACGGATGAATGGATGAAAGACTGGGAATAAAAACAAACGGACTGACTGGTAAGAGATGACAAGACTTGACCATGACTCAAGGTTAACCACCTCCACCTAGATAGGATAAAAGGGTGGATGAATTTATATGGGTTTCTTTTACAGGAGTAGAAGGATGACAAAATATTCGAGGATGAGTGAACCTGTAAATGCCATTTTTGTGTCTTGTGTTGCTTACAGAGGTAACTGCGCAGCGTTACCATTTACATTTTCTTCCCTACAGGGTTACAGTTTTAATGTTTTTCTATTACAGGATTTCTGGGCGGATGTGTGAAGAAACGGTGTTTATGGGTTAGGAGTTGGGGATGCTATTACACTGTATTCTGGTGAGAGTGTTGGGGGAGACACACCCTGTCTTGAAAACTGTGATTCTTTTACAGGAAATGTTTTATAGCACCTATGGAATGAGGATGCCTGACTACGGTCAATGTGCTGCTAATGTTTGCTTTGCTTTGGTGAGAGGGGTGCAGTAGAAAACAGACAAGTGACATGAAAACAAGTAATAATAACAAATAACAAATTTGGGGACAGTTTGACCTAGAGCCCACTAACTGGCCATTAGGGGCTCTCTCGCTCTCTCGCTCTCTCGCTCTCTCTCTCTCTCTCTCTCTCTCTCTCTCTCTCTCTCTCTCTCTCTCTCTCTTGGAATAACATTGCCCAAAGGGTGAATAAAGCAAATTGTGGCAATAATAGTGATTTAATGATTGGAGAAACCTGAACATGATACTTGTCTGTTGAGCTGAATCGTTTATTACTCTTATGATTTTCCGGTGGGACTATGAAGATTTTTTGGTACAGATTGCAGGTTGTTGCTCTTTAACTCCTAGAACACGCCCTTGGCGAGGTGGGGGGAACTGGACCACCTTTCTGTGCCCCATCATCCTCTATTAGACGACATCCAAGCTAAGTAAACATGTCTTGGCCCTTTCCCCCTGAAATGACAGGCAGGCAAAGATGTTGCGTCTTTGTTTGCTTCCTGGCCCTGGGTCTCATTCCCATTGGCATAATCCTGATCTGTGAAGGGCCCCCGACACTTCTGACACCTTCAAGTTCAAAAGCTTCGCCCCCTTCTGATAGTCCCAATCTGACAAATGTAGCCCCTAGGGTCTTGCCCACCACTTCCTCTCCAGTTTTACCATATTCACTTTTGAATGTCCTTAGCAGTTACCGTTCTGAGTTTATTTTACGGTTGATTTATTCTTTCACATTTTCACGTTTATATCTCTCATTATTATAGTATACTCTGTACTCTCCACATTTTTATCATTACTTATGCTTTTTGGTTGCTGAGTTACAGGAACTGTTAATTTTGTGTCACTACCCTGGTTGCACTAACTCGTTGTACCCTTGTGTGCAGGACAGCTGTTACTGCTTTCATCGGGAACCGAGACTGCTTGCAGCCGACCCCTGGGCAGGGTGGTGCCTGGACTCTTTTCTCCTCATCTGCAATGACAGATAAAGACAAATGAAAAGACCCGAGGAGTTTTTCGAGCCAGGCTTCGACACGTCTCTGTGTTCCTTTGATTGTTATTTATTTTTGTGTGTTGACCCATTTAAGATGGGTCAAAAGGGGGATTTGAAGAAAATATAATCTGATCAAACATTATTCAGCTTTAAATATTGTTCAGCTTTAAAGTTACTGTGCAACTGTGTAATAAAAATGTGTGCTCACGACTTTGGCCTTGAGAGCGATAAGAAGCGATCGCCTCATCCTGCAGGTGAAAGATATCTGCAAGCGAAGAGACTAGAACACCCAAGGCCGATTTCCTTTTATGGAGTTGTTTTTCTGCTAATGCAGCACTTTCCTCACAACCCCCTCCTGTAAGTTTTAGAGAATATATACTCATCCTCACAGCAAATATTTGGAATCTCTTGATGTGAGCTGCGTTGAGAGTTTGTCTCTGTCTCAATAAAAGTTCACTGATTCCCCATCTGCAGCAGGTGTCCGGTTGTCTTCATTCTCCGCCAGCCTGGTTAAGTCAATTCCTCCTTAACATCTAAAAGAACCTATTTAATGAAGGAAGACGGGTTCACTTTGTGTTTAATATTATTCTATTGCTGTTGTTGTTTTTTTTATATCCTTCAAACATGACCATCTCCTGAGACTTTCATCGCACACACAACATTCCGGACAAGATAGCGAGACCAACGGGATCTCCATGGATTGTTGTCGGGTCGAACAGGCGACGCGGATGGTGAAGAGAGAGGAAACAAAAGCGAGGCTGCAGGGCTGGACTACTGGCTAGGCTGAGGAAGCAGCTAGAGGAGGGCAATATCACCAAAAATATTTATTACGATATACATTTGAAAATTTGCGATTATATTGTCTAGTGACGACATAATTGACACGAGACAAAATACTTTACGACTCCACAACTTTATTAGTGCAAAAACGCATCATGTATTTTCACTTAAACAAGCAGCTGTTTATGTGCATTAAAGTTATATAAAAATTTAACAGTGCAAATGCAAATTCCTTGCTGACAGTTTAACCAAAAGGCATTTCCAGTGGAAACTGGCCGATAGCATAACCATGTATAATATCCACAAAACTTAAAAAGAGGTTATACACACACAATACGGTAATATTATGTTGAAGCACAGTACGTATCACTCCCCGAGGCTCCTGCCTACGATAGCCGTAATGCTCCGACAATCCATCAAGCGGTGCGGCTTCGTAGCTTAGCAAAGTTGTACTAAAACGTTTGACAGATTTTTGAGCGCCGTGTACATAAAATCGTTTCGAGGTCAGTAAACACAACCAGAATTCATACATAAAGCACACGGGATTATAAGGGGCACTGTCGACTTTCAGAAAAATCAAAGCATTGATTTTAAGTGTGCCGTATTTTCCAAAAAACACTACCAAAAATAGTGCTTTGTTGTGTATCTGACGGACGAAAGCTAAACCAGTTCCACACCACTAAAGTTGCAGCATTTTTACAAACCAGTTCTGGTTCATCCGTTTCATTCAACGATCCACTTTCGCTCTTCTCGTTCTGCGTCGCCGCCATGTGCATATGTAAACAAAGGCACTGCGCATGCGCGTTTTACCCATATTCTATCGCGATATTTCATTTTCCTATCGTTGCCCAACATTACACCGGTATTACCGTGAACGGTATGATATAGCCCAGCCCTAGAAGCAGCCACTCAAACCCCCGCTGCCGAGCCTCTACTTACAAACACCAGCTCCATGGTACACAAGACAGACGATTTAGATATACAGCTACGATTAGATATGCAGCTCGTTATGTTTGGGACTGCTGCGTCCTTATCATCACAGAGACATGGCTACCCACACAAATCCCAGATGCCACGTTGCAGCTTGCAGGCCACATACTACACAGATGGGACAGGAATGGTGACTTCGGGAAGAATAGAGGAGGGAGGGCTATGCATCTACGAGAAGGTTGGTATAACAACACTCTCCTGACCTGGAGTTCATGATGGTGAGGTGCAGACACTTTTTCTTGCCCAGAGAGCTAAGTGCTGCAATAATCACGGCAGTCTATATAGCACCGGACGCTAACGTAAACACAGCTTTCCCTCTGCTGCTAAATGCCATCACTTTTCACCAGCGTGTCCACCCTAATGGCGTCCACATCATAGCAGGGGATTTTAATAAGGCAGACCGGAAGAGACTGCAGAGGGTGGTGAACACAGCACAAAGAATCATCGGCTGCCCCCTGCCCTCCTTGTCTGCCATCTACAACTCCCGTTGTCTCAGCACCGACCTGACCGAGTCCTTTTTCTCTTTCTTTGTTGTTATTGTGTTTCTTGTTCTTGTTTTTCTATTGTGGACTGTACTACTCCACAATGGACAATTTTGTTTTTTATCACATTTTTTACGGCATCTGTGTCCGGAGAGTGCGTGAAGGTCCGACCTCCCATTGTTTACAGCAGGGATCAGCTGTTAGCCCTCGGGGCCTTCGCTGTTCTGCCTACCGCCGAGTGAGCCAACATCCCCCACGAGGTGAGGAGGAAGAGAGGTGGCACTCGGGCTGGGATCGGGCGTTGCAGTAAGGTTAGGAGGTACCAGCCAGCGATTCCATCTGTTATTATGGGCAACGTGAGATCTCTCCCCAATAAAGTGGCTGAATTCGCAGCTCTAACCCGACATCAGAGGAGCTACAGGGAGTGCAGCGTGATGTGCTTCACAGAGTCGTGGCTAACTGCGCTATCTCCGGACTCACACATAAACATCGACGGTTTCCATTTGATCCGGGCCGACAGAACAACGGAGAGTAGTACGAAGAGAGGAGGGGGTCTGGCTGTGTTTGTGAATGATAGATGGTGTAACTCTGGGCATTTATCTATCAAAGAGACGCTATGCTGTAAGGACATTGAGCTGCTAGCAGTTAGCATGAGACCGTACTATCTACCGCGAGAGTTTACACACGTGATTATGATAGCTGTGTATGTCCCGCCCTCTGCTAACGCTGCAGCTGCCTGTGAGGTCCTGCGCACTGTAACCAGCAGACTCCAAACACAGCACCCTCAGGCCTTTGTCCTGATCTCTGGGGACTTTAATCACATCTCCTTGTCCTCCACTCTCCCCACCTTCACCCAGTACGTCACCTGCCACACCAGAGACAATAAAACATTGGACTTATTGTATGCCAACAGCAAGGAGGCATACAACTCATCACCTCTACCTCCCCTGGGGGGCTCAGATCACAACTAGGGATGGTATCGTTTAGGTTTTATCCGATACCGGTGTCAAACCGGTACTTTAGAACTGGTGCCGGTGCTTAAACGGTGCTCGAACCGGTGCTTAAAGAATGGAGAACACAAACTTTGTCCAAAAACCTCTTGTGTTTTTATTGTTAGCAGTCTCTTTATTTCTGCAACACGATAACCAAGTTAGCCTTTTCTGTTGATGCAACATACCTCCTTTGGTTGGAACCGGTGCTTTAACAATGGGAAACACAAACTTTATCCTAAAACCTCTCATGTTTAGCTGTTTTTTTTGTAAAAAGTTAACAACGTTAGCCTTTTCTGCAGCTATAGGGCATAGATGATATCACTCTTGGCTGGAATCAGTGCTTAAACAATGGAAAAAACACAAACTTTGTCCAAAAACCTCTCATGTTTAGCTGTTTTTTTGCAAAAAGATAATCATATTAGCCTTCTCTGGAGCGGCATCGCTCTTGGCTGATGGCATGCCCAGCACAAGAGAAAACTCTTTCAGAAGGCGTTGAGGCTGGGACACACAAGTATTTTTCTGATAGGGCAGATAATTTGGGGAGTGTGTCCCTCTTACTCCACCACCAGGCCACAGGGTCTTGTCCAGAGGGAATTCCTGGCAGTGCTTTGTATATTTCAAGCTCCTTCTGTACCTGCTCTGTGATCGAGGGGACTCTACCTGCTTGAGAAGCAGCCTGTTGAAACTCTGTCCTGTTTCTGGACCTTTCTTAGCTGAAAAACGAAAAAAGAAGTGTGAGGTTTGCAAAATAAATAAAGATCAATTTTAGAATGTAGTGGTAGTGGTTGTGTTAGAAAAACTCTGAAATTACATATTTTTCTGGCTTGTCCATGTCTGCATCATCCACCTCGCTGTGTGCTTTGGGGTCCTCGGTGGGAGGCTATGGACACACAGATAGTAAAAGAGCATTCCTTCAACATAGAAACTACGTCATGATGCAAAAGGACAAGATTGTACACATGCAGTGAAAATACTGTGCAACTGCTGCTGTGGCATTTGCAACTGCTGCTTTCTCCAACCTGTCCCAGATGTCAGTAGCTGCCTCACCATCTAGCCTGCCTTTAAAACGTGGGTCCATCATCGTGGCCTCCTTCAGAAATTTCTGAAGGTTTTCATCCTTTAAGTAAAACAAGATATAACATAGGAGCTGATACTGAAAAAGGTAACCCTATTTTTCATGCGCATTGATATTGTCTGCAAATACCTGATATCTGTTCTGCAGAATACCCCAGACTTTCTCTTTTATTGAAGAGGTGAAAACACTGCCTTCATCACATCGTCTGAAATGTGCCTCCAGCTTGGCCAGGATGGGGATGATTTGGCTGCATGTGGGAGACTTGTCACTTGGCACACACATGGTTGACATGTACAGGACTTTCATGCACTTAATAAACTTCTCTGCCTTGAAAAATATTCACAATGTTAAAGGTAACTGACGTAATTTAGCTCTTACAAGTGATGCTGATGTCATTCACTCACTTGTCCTTCTCCATAGGCTTCCTCAGCCGGTGATCCAGAGCAGCTGCCTGGATTGCATCAAACTGCTCCATAAATCTCTCCACCATCAAGAAGAGAGAATTCCAGCGTGTCTTAACTTCAAGAATGATATTATGCTCTGGCAAATCTAAAGCACAGATAGACACAAACATATTTTAAATTACTAAAAAAAGGTCATATGAATAACAATACTTCTTGATATGTAACTGCATGTGCTACTTACTCGGGATTGTGTGGCAGCAATTATTTTCCCTCCCAAGTGAAATTGCTCCACAACGTTTGATATTTCTTTAGCCACAACTGGACCTGTTTGTGACTCATAAACTGCTTCAGTGCTGAGCACATTCTGCTTCATTTTGCCTTTGTAGATGTAGTGAACAGTGACTGTGAGGAAATGGTCCTGAGCAACACTGGTCCATCCATCACAGGTGATAGCGACCTTGTGCCAAATTCTGGATGAGGTTGCTTTTCTCCACGGAATACCAAGCAGGTATAAGTGTGTTGGATAGATCATCCCTGGATGGGGGCTGATACCTGGGATTAAGGGCAGTGGACATCTCCCTGAATTAAAAAAATAAAAATTAAATTTATAAAAAGAAAGTGTTTTTGACTTGAAATTTAATTCTTTTTTCCACATAAAATAAATAAAACATATAACCCATCTCCCTGAATAAACAGAAAATACATTTGAATTTGAATTAGATTTTTTTCTTCCAGATAAAAAAGAAAAAGTAAAAACACATAGCTCACACTTTATTCAAATATAGTTTACCTATAAACACCTACATCAGTCTGCCCCAGGGCAGCTGTGGCTACAACTGTAGCTTGCCTCCACCAGTGTGTGAATGTGTGTGAATGGGTGGATGACTGGGTGTGTAAAGCGCTTTGGGGTCCCTAGGGGGGCTAGTAAAAGCGCTATATAAATACAGGCCATTTACCATTTACTTACAGTGGGGCAAAAAAGTATTTAGTCAGCCACCGATTGTGCAAGTTCCCCCACCTAAAATGATGACAGAGGTCAGTAATTTGCACCAGAGGTACACTTCAACTGTGAGAGACAGAATGTGAAAAAAAAAATCCATGAATCCACATGGTAGGATTTGTAAAGAATTTATTCGTAAATCAGGGTGGAAAATAAGTATTTGGTCAATAACAAAAATACAACTCAATACTTTGTAACATAACCTTTGTTGGCAATAACAGAGGTCAAACGTTTACTATAGGTCTTTACCAGGTTTGCACACACAGTAGCTGGTATTTTGGCCCATTCCTCCATGCAGATCTTCTCGAGAGCAGTGATGTTTTGGGGCTGTCGCCGAGCAACACGGACTTTCAACTCCCGCCACAGATTTTCTATGGGGTTGAGGTCTGGAGACTGGCTAGGCCACTCCAGGACTTTCAAATGCTTCTTACGGAGCCACTCCTTTGTTGCCCGGGCGGTGTGTTTTGGATCATTGTCATGTTGGAAGACCCAGCCTCGTTTCATCTTCAAAGTTCTCACTGATGGAAGGAGGTTTTGGCTCAAAATCTCACGATACATGGCCCCATTCATTCTGTCCTTAACACGGATCAGTCGTCCTGTCCCCTTGGCAGAAAAACAGCCCCATAGCATGATGTTTCCACCCCCATGCTTCACAGTAGGTATGGTGTTCTTGGGATGCAACTCAGTATTCTTCTTCCTCCAAACACGACGAGTTGAGTTTATACCAAAAAGTTCTACTTTGGTTTCATCTGACCACATGACATTCTCCCAATCCTCTGCTGTATCATCCATGTGCTCTCTGGCAAACTTCAGACGGGCCTGGACATGCACTGGCTTCAGCAGCGGAACACGTCTGGCACTGCGGGATTTGATTCCCTGCCGTTGTAGTGTGTTACTGATGGTGACCTTTGTTACTTTGGTCCCAGCTCTCTGCAGGTCATTCACCAGGTCCCCCCGTGTGGTTCTGGGATCTTTGCTCACCGTTCTCATCATCATTTTGACCCCACGGGATGAGATCTTGCGTGGAGCCCCAGATCGAGGGAGATTATAGTGGTCTTGTATGTCTTCCATTTTCTGATGATTGCTCCCACAGTTGATTTTTTCACACCAAGCTGCTTGCCTATTGTAGATTCACTCTTCCCAGTCTGGTGCAGGTCTACAATACTTTTCCTGGTGTCCTTCCAAAGCTCTTTGGTCTTGGCCATGGCGGAGTTTGGAGTCTGACTGTTTGAGGCTGTGGACAGGTGTCTTTTATACAGATGATGAGTTCAAACAGGTGCCATTCATACAGGTAACGAGTGGGGGACAGAAAAGCTTCTTACAGAAGACGTTACAGGTCTGTGAGAGCCAGAGATTTTCCTTGTTTGAGGTGACCAAATACTTATTTTCCACCCTAATTTACGAATAAATTCTTTACAAATCCTACCATGTGAATTCATGGATTTTTTTTTCACATTCTGTCTCTCACAGTTGAAGTGTACCTCTGGTGCAAATTACTGACCTCTGTCATCATTTTAGGTGGGGGAACTTGCACAATCGGTGGCTGACTAAATACTTTTTTTGCCCCACTGTACATATTTACACCAATAATTTAGAAAAGACTTACAAAGCTAAGCAGCTATGAACATATTAACTTTTACAGTATTATACAGTCTATAAGGTATTATTTTTTATGTCAGAGTAATACAAAATTTTTCACCTGAATGATGGTGACTACTCCGTTGAAAATGGATGGGGATCTTTGACTATAAATTTTGTCACTGCCCTATGAATTTTATCCACTTTTTCTTTGGTCATTTTAGCCTTTTTGGCCAGGGTGAAGGGAGTATCTGCCATCAAACAAGAAGACAGCCGCATGTAACTATGACGGTGTTTGCTAGTTCACCTTACGTGCATTAATTTAATAACGTGGTTAGCCTACTCAACGTAAATTACACATGAACAACATTAAGCTACTGACCCAGAGAAGAACGGCTGCTGCTGCCATCATCATCCGTCATCATTTCTGCTACACTGGCAGGGCTAGGGGCCAGGACTCTACTCTTCAGGTTCTTGGGGGATGTTGCTAACTCCGGGTCCGATAACCAAAGATGGACCAGTCTGTCGGATCAAAGCAGTCCTGTAGCTGGAGGATAGCATCATCTGGAGGGGTTTGTTTCCTTCCTTAGAATAGGGAGGGATGAGGAGCAGGTGAGGTGGTCATATTGTCTCAGGTGGGGGAGGGGTGTTGCTCTGTAGGTCTGTTTGATGTTGCACATGGTCCAGTGTCCTGTCCCCCCTGATAGAACATGTTGGTGGAATTTGGGGAGTCCCCAGCAATAATATGGACTTCCTCCAGGTGCTTTCTCTGCTGTTTACTAATGGACGTGGCCTCTAGATCTGGTGGCCTTTAGGTCTGGTTAGGGATGGGTATTGATAAGATTTTCACGATTCCGATTCCATTTTCGATTCTGTTTAACGATTCGATTCTTTATCGATTCTTTTTGAAAAAGGAGAAGACTAAGGTCGAAAAGCTTAGAACTTTGTTTTATATCTTCTCTTTGAACAATATAGAAATTTAGGAGTAACATGGCCTTACAAACCCAACAGTGAGATCTTAAGAGATCCACAGCCTACGGCTCTTCAATGGGGTGTCACAGGGTCCCCAGGAAAAGAAATTGTAAATATAAAATAATAAAATAAATATTCTTCTGTAGCAATAACAAAGTATAACATAAATTATTCTGTAGCAATTACACAAGAATATCCAGTAATGTCCTGCCTACAATTAAACACATTCACTTACCAAAGTGAAATCGGGGGCATCTGCTGTGGCAAATGGGTGCAAGCCTTTGACCACAAACTTAGTCACTGCTCGGTGACATTCGTCTATCCTGGCCTGAGCAGTGACGATACCGGTAGACTGCAGCGAGAACTGCCAGCATCTGAGCCAGACTCTGTCTGTCTCTCTCATCATGGTCACCTAAACGCACAGTAATGGCAGGTTTTGTAATAAGGCAGATCGCGCTAACATAATATGCACTGTTAGTTGATTATTTACCTGCCGCATTAACGGGAGAGGGCGTGCAAACGTTACCGCTGCTGCTGGGTTGAGATTCACGAGTCCGGAGCGGAATTAAAAACACGACATTCATTTAAGGTCATCGCGTGTTTTGTGAGCAAATGCTTTTGCATATTCGTAGTGTTTCCTCCCTTAAATGAAATATCTACTTTGCAAGTATTGCAAGTTGCCCTGTTGTCATCCGTTCTCGTAAAGTATAATCAAACTTTTGAGCGTTTGAGCCGCCATGTTTCCTGCCAGGTAAATGACGCTCCGCAACGTGGTGACGTCATTCGGGGCGACTGGAATCGATAAGGGAATCGTTTGCAAAAATGGCAAACAATTCCAGGGAATTAAAACAGTGGAAACCAGTTCTCAACAAGAACCGGTTTTCGATACCCATCCCTAGGTCTGGTGAGCAGTGACTGTCTATAATTCTACTGTTATGGGACCTGTCCTGAAGCACATAAGCACAGAGCCCACCACCGTTTTCCTTATGGCAGGGGTGGGCAACTCCATTCCTCAAGGGCCAGTGTCCTGCAGGTTCTAGATATCACCCTGGGTTAACAGGGTTAACCTGAATCACCTGAATTATTTTATTACCAGGCCTCTGGAGAACTTCAAGACGTGTTGAGGAGGTAATTTAGCCACTTAAATCAGCTGTGTTGGACCAAGGACACATCTAAAACCTGCAGGACTCCAGGACACTGGCGAGTTGGCCACCCTTGCCTTACAGAGACTTTTGGAGTCCTGCTAACTCCACTGAGGCATCAGGGATGTTTGGATGGAGCCAGGATTCAGTAACAATCAGTAGACAACACCGCTGTCTGCATCGCTTGCTGATCAAAGCGTTGCAGGAAGATGCAACGAAAAAGAATAAAAAGCACAAAAAAGATGCACCGTAGTTGGAAGCGCTGTGCTGCCTCATGTGTCCATACGCATCACTATCTTATAAAAATAATAACACAAATAACATACAAATAACAAAGTTTTACAGTTTCGAGAAAAATTATCATCATTTATGATTAATTTCTGTAATATTCTGGATATTTATAAATGAGCTATTTGTATATATTAAAGCAATTTCTTACATTTTGTAACTTTGTAATATATTTGCTTAATTTAAATTAGTTCGGTCTGTTACTGTTCTTAATGTCTTGGAGCTTGTGTAACCTTACTTAGGGAACTTAGGGAATAGTAAACCTGGTGTTACTATTGACTTTAGACGCTCATGTTAAATCTCTGGTCCACTCCTGTTTTTATCACTTGAGAAACATTGCTAAGCTGAGTTCCATTGTATCGCGCTCCGAATTAGA
This sequence comes from Aulonocara stuartgranti, assembly GCF_965226115.1. Lineage (NCBI taxonomy): Eukaryota > Metazoa > Chordata > Actinopteri > Cichliformes > Cichlidae > Aulonocara > Aulonocara stuartgranti. Next base: position 37,577,005 of record NC_138939.1, on the reverse strand, counting down.
AATTGTCATTCATGCATTTGTTTCACCTCGTCTGGATTATTATAGTTCTTTATTTACTTGTTTATGTAAAGCCTCTTTGAAACATCTGCAAGTTGTTCAGAACGCTGCTGCAACGCTTCTGACCAAGTCAATGTTCCCTCTAATTTTTCACGTGTCTGAGCGAACACACAAACTCCCTGAGTGGTCCCTTTGACCACTGTGAGCGACATCAGACGTGTGCACTGTGGTCACGCCGGCATCTTATCCAAACATGGTTTATTAAAATAATCAAATTACAGCGTTTACATTTATGTTAGACTACTTTTAATTAACTGCTTTAGCCCACTTACAGTAAAAATTAATAAATAAATCTTGTTCATGAGCTGTGTAGTATGTTAACACTATTGGAAGTAAAAATAACTGAACTCCAATTTCGAAAACACAACTTACTTTTTTTTATTTTTATTTTTTATAAAGCTCTGACTTGTATTATGATGATAATAACACAAAAGTTAGGCGCACACAAATTTTATAATAATTTATATAATATAATGTGTTTTTCTGGATACACTGTGCTTTTTCAGCATTCAAAGATTGATGACACCGTGTCAGAGCACTGGCTATGAATTTCAGAAGGATCAGGCCTTAACAGAAAAGTTAGCAATAGTTCTTTTCCTATTACAGCTACATCCACTTCTGTCGTGCCTAGGCTGCTCACTAGGGCTGGGTATCATCACTGATTTCTATAATCCATTCGATTCCGGTTTTCAAAGTCCCGATTCGATTCAACTTAGCCTCAGACAGTCAGAAATATTATAACTCTGATCATTTATCAGTACTGACTTCATCAGAATTGTGAACATCACAGCAGATGCCTTTGTGTGAAAGTAACTGAGAATAAAACACAGAAAAACATGAAGGAGATTTTCCTGGTCTGGCTTTTTATAGCAGATAACCTTAAAAAGATTCTACAATGTTCTGCATATAAAGTTTAAATTTCTTCAGTATTGAACAACAGAAAAAATAGGCTTTCTTGTCCGAGGTCATTTAAGTGAAAAAAAGAAAAGAAAAAGACAGCAGCCACAGCGCTGTAAACAACGGTAGACTGGTGGGTAATAAGCAAATGAATAATACAGAAAACAGAGATTGGAGACAGGAAACTGTTCTTGAAGTACAGAGAGAGATAGAGAGAGAGCTAGCTGTGCATGAAGTGTGATTTTAATAGTCGTGGAAGCAAAACAGCAAAATTCATGACGACATTGATCAAATGTGAAGCGCAGTTTGCTGCTTCTTTTGCTGCTGGCTCGGTGAATTTTGGCTGGAGAGACAAAACCTGCAGCTCAGAATCAGCGCAAAAAGACGTAATCACAGCGCGGACCGGACACATCAGGATCGCTAAGCTCCGACAGCGTGTCCGTCTACGAGCCGTCGGGTGAGAAAGCCGAGAAAGACAAAGTTGATTCTGATGCGTCGGGTCCGTTCTGTGTTTACGTCTTTGTGTGGAGTCCGTGTACCTGCTCTCATTTGCTGTTTGGTTGTTGTTGAAATGGTTTTGTGAGCTTTAATCTGAGAATCTGGCGTTTCTGGCAAAACACAGTTATGTTTAAAAGTCGATTCAGGATTTAATGAATTGATATCGCTTTATTCAAGCTACTCACCTCCCTCTCTCCACCTGCACTTTCAACTGGACCACGGCCAATCAGAGAGGTCCCGCCCCTTACTATCTCTGATTGGTTTAGTCCACGATAGGGGCATAACGTGTGTCTGTTGTTGACCACAGGGAAGGTTGCAGATTTTTTTTTGCTACCCGAACAGTTGGTCGCACAGGTGCAACCAAATTTTTTTTTTTAGTCGCACCAATTTGGTCGCATTTGCGACCAAATTGGTCGCACTCTAGAGCCCTGCCGAGACTGTCCAAGCCGGGGCTCGAACCGGCAACCATACAATCGTATGAGTATGAGTCTGTGGTCTGGGAGAGAGTCTGTAACTCTCTGTCTGCAAAACACAGCATATAATGACCAATTTTGGGCAATTAATTATATAGTTACTTCTTCAAAAAAGTAACTCAGTTTGGCAAATAAAGTTTTTTGCAGCTATTTTTTTAAACGCAGCCAATACGTTTTTAAATAAACATTTCAAACTATTTACAGAACAATCAGCTGTTCTGCATCAAATCTGATGCCACACAAATTATTTGTGCCACTCCAAAAAATATTTCTGTCCACTATGAGATAAAGGAGAACAACAGCCTGATACCTGCAGGCCTGACAACAGGAGATGTATCACTCCTGTAACACCTGTAACATTCAGAAATTGCCTCATTGTTTTGACACACACAACAAAACTATTGACTACACTACACACTGACTACACAAGATTTGCGCTAAACGTCTCAAATCTCTCACATCTCAAAACACCGCCGTCACTCCTAAAACTTCCCCCCGTTTCTTAACAACTAGATGCCACGTCACCATATCATTTTTTGATTTGTTGACATGGTACTTTTTTTGGACCAATAGGAAAGGTGGGGGGTGGGGTTTGTTTTTGCTCACAGGCTTTCGAGCCTTTTTTCTTATAAAACGCCGTTTTTACCGTTTCTTCCTGCAGTAAATATAAACAACGACAGTATTCAGGAAGAAAACCAAACATTGCAGATATTTTTATCACAACTCTGGTTTTACGTGGCCGATCAACACAATTTAAAAGCTGGTATAAAGTCCACACTTTTTCCGTCAATTGTTACAAAACAGCTAAAAACCCATCTTTTTAAACTTGCGTTTGGTTGATTTTTATTTTTATGTTTTAGCTTCTGTGAAGCACTTTGTGATTTTTATCTTGAAAGGTGCTATATAAATCACATTTTACTTACTTACATACTTTAAAGTATTCTGATTAAGATTCTTCTCTGGAATAGGAGTGTGACAACTGATTTTTCCTCAAATCTATTATCAAGTTCTTGCTGTTTTTGCTTTTTTATAGGACGAGTATATATTTTCTCTGATTTTAATCTAATTAATTAGGTGCTTCCAAAAGTCTTCCTTTGTTTAAAAGGCTTTGGGATGGCCTGTTGGGCTGTGTTTAAATCCATTCAGTAGTGGCTGTAGCAGTAATTGATATAATCCTCCTGTTGTGTTAATTCCTCCAATATATTAGATATAGGAGATTATAGACAAACTCCAGTATTTACTTGTCAAAAGTTACATATAGTTTAGTTTTCTGTCAGTGCCTCGATGAATCTCCTCCTCAGAGTAACATCTTAGGATGCCTCTGATCCAATGTGGAGCAAACGTCCAAAACAAAAAGCTGCACCTCCACAGAGCCCCTGGAAGTCTTGGAAAGTGGCAGTTTTCCTTACATTATCTTTTCGAAGGACTTTACTATCTAATTTGTGAGGTCACAGTGCCTGTCACCATCTTTCATATACAGTCTATGGATAAGCAGCTTTGTTTTTGCTTGTTGTTGTATTTTCACTTATTCTTCGTTGTTATTGTTTTTAAACTGAATACCGTTATTATTTGTGTGAAGAGAGCTTTCGCTATGTAGCTCATGGCTAATGCTAATGGTGTTTAGTTGTCATAGTTGAGGTAGCTTGATAGCTAATTTGTCAGTGGATTCCATCAGGTTCCCGTCCCGTCCCTCTCCGCTTTGTACGTAATGACGCAGGAGAGCGTCATGGACGGCGTACACTGCGTGACGCGTCAAATCTTCCAACTCAACCGCCGCTTCCTGGCCGGCCCAGGCAGCCGCCTCAGGCCCCGCTCCTCACTGAACCGCTATCCGCTTATTATTGTTATCACACCGACTGAAGAGAGCTCCGCTCCGGCTGCGTGGAGCTGCCGCCGGGATGAGTGGACGGAAAGGCTAAAATTTGCACATCCTCCGCAGAAGTCTCGCCGCTTGGTTAGTGTTTGACTTCTTTTTATTTGTTTGGGTAGTTAAAGGCTTGCAGGGAACTGATTTTTTGTATTTGTCTTCCTCCAATAAGAAACGTTACTGTAAAACTCTAATGGCAGCTAACTCCACGGAGAAGCTCTAAACTGCTTATCACAAGTTTTATTGTCGCAGGAGCTGAGCGCTGCCGTTTTCTGTTTTTATTTTTTGTGTGTGCACGGATATCATCTGCTGCCACTCATTGGATCAACTCTCACAGCCCCATTTTCCTGTCCTTTCACACCCAGCAACATGAACACACAGTGGTACACTCACACATTTATCAGTCTCAATGAAGAAGCTGGAAACCTTCATTACATTTGTTTTAAAGGAGTTTAGATACATATGATGATGGGATTTTTGAGTGGTTGGTTTATTGGCTCTTAGTAATAAAATTGGGAATTTATGTTATTTCATTTCATATTTCCAAATATTATTTTTTTCCATATATATGGATTTATATGTCCGTATATAGGCTTTATTATATGCTTGTCTATAATAAGAATAATAAGTCTAATAAACTGAGTGGTGTGCATTAATCTTGCTATTGTTACAGCAGCGTGGGGCTGAGCGAGGTGCAGCCTGAGGAGCAGCTGCTGTGGTGATGGTGTTGGACTTGGGCGCAGTCTTCATGGATCGGGTCGAGGGTGAAAGAAGTGCTGGGGACCTGTTGAAAACAGACGCTCGAGAAGATCCACCCAAAGCTGTTAAAAGGTGCGGCGTCACAAAAAGGGAGACAGTGTCACACAACGGGCTCGCAGCCCCGACGAGCTGCAGCAGCCAGGTAGTACAGAGAAGATCATCAACATCATCGTCATCAAAATGTGGGACTGCATCCAGAACGCCACTCCGGAGGCCCCTCAGCCTGGAGGTGACATCCCAGCGCATGAGAGGGTCTCAGGAGCAGATGGTGGACCGGAGGATCCTACAGCCTCCTTGGCGCAGTGGTACGGCTGCCCCCTCCCCCCCGGCTCGTAGCCTGACCAGCCCCAGCCTGGGAGTGAGTGGCTGGATGCGCCGTAGTGAAAGCACCTGCTCCGTGAACTACTCCCTGGGGCTGCGGGGCAGTAAGGGGCAAATGCGACCGGCCACCTCCCTCCCTCATATTGCTAAAGGAGTGGGTGGTTCAACACTCCCTACAGCCACCAGGCCCTGCCTGCTCGTTGCCCTCAGACCTCTAAACTTGGAGCAGGAGAAGCAGGCTTTCTTCCAGTCTGACTACAAGTATGAGCCTCAGTTTGAGTATGCGCAGCCTGAGCCCAGGAGCGTGCTGGACAAGTACAGAGAAGGCTCGGGTCTCTTTCTTGAACAGGTGTGTCACATTCAACCAGTCTAACAGTCAGCTCTGAGCTCATGAGATCATGAGGATGATGATAATGATGATGATGTGTTTAACTGCAGGCAGTTGGGATCATGGAGTGTGTCCTGAGGAAGTTTGGCTCCTATGAGAACTTTGAGGAGGTGACTGGTGGCAGCGCTCTGCCTAAAAGTCAGGTGTGGGCTGCTGTGCGCAAATACCTGCAGAAAGAGGGCTGTGTGGGGGAGGTGAGTGCAGTAGCCAGATTTCAGTATATCTCTGCTATATTGTGTCCATTGGCTGAATGCTGAAAATGCTGAAAAAGCAAACAACCCCCCCCCCCAGAAGTGTTTTTGGTGAGACAGTAATGTGACAGAACAGCTGCAGAAGTGACAAGCTAACAGTAAACCTACATCTACAGGATTACTTGAACCCTGTGACTGATTTAGCTGAATGACTTTCCACAAAGCAGCCGATGAGCAAAATCTGATGATTTTGTGTGCGTGTTTGTGTCTCCAGGTTGTTGTGCGTCTATCTGAAGAGCTGCTGTCTCAGGCTGTGATGGTGGTGGAAAGCTGTCGTCCTACTCTGACCATTAACCTATCTGGGGCTCGACAGCACTGGCTGGAGGGAATGCTGAGACATGAGATCGGTGAGCAGATAATAATACGTAAGCTTGGTAGAAGTCTTTCCACATGGTTTCTATTCCCCATAGCAGTTGTGACACAAAGAGGTAATTGATTATTATTATTGTTATTGTTAATATGGCTGACATCATTTATGGTTTATAACAGTGGTCCCCAAATCCCGAGCCATGGAACAGTACCGGGTCTGTGAGTAGTTTGGTACCGGTCCGCGAGAGTTGAGGCTCGGGTGTGAAATTTATGGTTTTCAAACTTTTCATGGTTTTTTTTGTTAACTCGGTTTCCCCGGGTCTTTCCCGTGTTGTAGCTGTGCGTCTTATTTTGAAAGAAATATTTATGCGTTACCATAGCGACCGGAGAGCATTAAGGGGCAGAGAGGAGGATGTTACTCTCAGTGTTGTTGTCAGGAGGACGCTGCTAATAAAGTTACACATTTACACAGTGAATTCATGTTTATTATTATATTTACAAACTACCACAAGTTTTTGTCTCAGTCGTATCATTTTATTTTGCTGTATTTATCCGCCACACCGGTCGGTGGCACAAAAAAGGTTGGGGACCGCTGGTTTATTATAAGCTCTAGTCAAATGATTTGATTGAGCTTGAGTTGCAGCTCCCAGAGCAGAAAAATGAAGACTGTTCTAATGTGTCAGAAACTGCCACCAGAGCCTAGCCACGAAAGTGAGTCGGTCCTTAAAGACTCCTGTGTTAAAATACCCAGCCTTACAGCAGAATTAAACATGTGTACACCAATCTATATTTTGGTGTTTATAACAAATTTTCAACTTCATGACAACAGCACGGGGCTGCGTTTTCATACAGTTAGCCTGGCGGTGTCAGAATGGTAGACAACAAACTGACAAATGGTGTCATGCTGGCTATACTTTAATAAATGTCTGTGGTTGAATCAGCAGTCAGTTGCTAAACTTCAAGTGGCCTTGAGGTTTCCATTGATGAAGAATGGACCCACTATCTGTGTACCCCATATACCACACCAAACCATCACTTTTGTTGTTCCAACAGTCTTGGAGGGATCCATCCAATGTGGGTTAGTGTCAGACCAATAGCGGTGATTTTGTTGGTTAACTTCACCATTCACATAAAACTTTTCCTCATCACTGAACAAAATATTCTGCGTGAACTGAGGGTCCTGTTCCAATTTTTGTTTTGCCCATTCTGCAAATTCTGTGCCCCAATCTGGGTCATCCTCATTGAGATGCTGCAGTAGCTGGAGTTCGTAAGGGTGTCATTTGTGAGTAGCTAATATCCTCCGATGTTCGACTAATGCCACTCTCCAGTGACATGCGGCGAGTGCTACGCTGTGGGCTCTTGCTGAATGAAGCTAGGACAGCCACTGATGTTTCTTCATTAGTGACAGTTTTCTTGTGTCCACATTTTGGCAAATCCAACACTGAACCAGTTTCACGAAACTTAGCAAGCGGTTTGCTAACTGTAGCATGGGAGATGGGTAGTCTCGTAGGGTGTCTTGCATTGAAATCTGCTACAATGACCCGGTTACTGCGTTCACCAGATATCAACACAATTTCGATCCGCTCCTCACGTGTTAACCTCTTCGACATGTCAATGACTGTGAACAAAGAGAAACTTGTAAATAACTCATGAAAGGATAAAGTTATGTTGAAACCAAGCACACCATCGTTTTTCTTGTGACATTACCAATAAGTGTGATGTGTCACATGGCCCTCTTCCTATTGAAAAAACAAAAGTTGTATCCAAGATGGCCGACTTCTAAATGGCCACCATGGTCACCACCCATCTTGAGGAGTTTGCCCCCTCACATATACTAATGTGCCACAAACAGGACTTTAATATCACCAACCATTCCCATGTTATTACGGTGTATCCATATAAATGGCCCACCCTGTATATGTATACAAGTGTGCACATAGCACTGCAGCAGACTGCTGAGGATCTGATTGTTAATAAAGTTGTATGTTCTCTATGTCAAATAAAGTTTGAATTGATGGAGCCTGTGATATTGGGAGTTACAGTGTGCCTGCTCCAAACCCACCCATGTCTGTTCAGAGATTTCCTGCTGTTATGAGAATCTGTTCTTCTCACCGGTCTGCACCTTCGTGCTGATTCCTGAAAGAACCAGATTTTTCCCAGATTACAAATTAATCTGCGGGAGAGTTCAGTGTAATGCCCTCATCAGCCCTGGGCTAAAAAAATCACTGTTACTGCATGCCAGTTAGCATGCTGGTAGCATTTGGGTCAAACCACAGTGGTACATCTGACAGAGTGGTTTTTAGATATGTGTTTTATCAAACTACAGTGTGAAGCATGTGCAGACAGCATGGAGGGCCAGCAAAGTGACTGCAGCAGCTTTTCTTCCTCTCAGGCACACATTATCTGCGAGGTGTGAACAACAGCGTGCAGCCATGGGCCACCGCCGAAGGCAGGAAGCAGTTTGGACTTAAACCAGCTAATCCCACAGAGGAGGGCCTGGCCAGCCTGCACAGTGTGCTGCTACGGAAACAGCCCTACCTGTGGCGCGCGGCTCTGCTCTACTACACAGTGTACCACGCCACCAGCATGAGCTTCAGCCAGCTCTTCAGCCACATAGCACGGTTCGTCCAGGACCCGGACGTCCGCTGGGAGTACTGCCTGCGAGCCAAGAGGGGACAGACGGACACCTCGCAGCCCGGTGAGCGTGCACGCACAAACACACACAAGAAACATGTAAAATTAATAGACTTGGCATTTTCCTAGGCAAAACCTATAAGATTGAATGCAATGAAATGTAACAGTATCAGGTTAGGATTTCATGCAGTGATTAACTTTGACTATTTAGGATTTTTTTTCTTCTATAATGAGTCTCTCCTGAGTGGGGAAAAAGCCTAAAATAACCTGTAATATAATAATATGAACACCCAAACATAAAGCCTGTAATCCACAAAATGATCCCAGCGAAAAACTGTGAAAACGTGTTTTCATGATGTTTGTCATATTGAAATGTTTCAGATGATCAAACAAATTTAAATATTAGACAAAGATAACACAAATAAACACAAATTAAACATCAAGTAACTGTGGTGTATCGCATCTTTGGAAGCATTTACGAGTTCAGTTTCCCAGCCACACCCAGGCCTGATTATCGCCACACCTGTTCACAAACAAGCCCGGCTATAAAAGGTTATAAAGCCACGTCTAAAGCTGCCAGATAACATTCTGGTGATCCCCGAGACTTTTGGGAAAATACTCTGTGGACTGATGAGACAAAAGCATGAATTTTGCTGTTTGCCAAAAAATACTCGTAAATACTCTAGGACAGGGGTGTCAAACTCAAATACAGAGTGGGCCAAAATTCAAAACTGGAACAAAGTCGCGGGCTAACATTAATATTTATTAAAATATATTTATTCCTCCAGATATAAGAATGAATCTTTTCTTATGGACTCAAACACGTTTTGCTGAAAAACTGAATATGGAACAAGCAAAGCTTAATACTAAACAATATATATATATTAGCTGTATAATACCAGTAGGCCAGCTCTAATAGGAATTTGGTATGGCTTCGCGGGCCAAATGTAATTAGGCTGCGGGCCAAATTTGGCCCGCGGGCCAGAGTTTGACACCTATGCTCTAGGAATTACAAGTAAGCCTGCAGTCTGAGAGCAAAGAGCTCTAACGGGGTGGCACGGTTAGATACGGCCTGATTATTCAAGACCTTGTATGTGGGAAGCCAATACAGGAGAAATCTGCTCTCTCTTTCTAGTCCCTGTCAGGACTCTTGCTGCAGCATTTTGGATTAGCTGAAGGCTTTTCAGGGAGTTTTTAGGACTTCCTGATAGTATAAATGCACAAACTCGTTTTTTAACATCACTCTGAGACAGGAAGTTTCTAATTTTACATGTTACAAGAAAAATGTTTTTATTTCTTTCAGTGCCACTCCCTATATAGGTTTGGACTTTCCCCTTGATAATAAACACGTTCATTTAGAAACTACATTTAGTGTTTACTTGTGTTAGCATTGTCTAATATTTAAATTTGTCTGATTATCTGAAACATTTAAGTGTGACAAACATACAAAAAAAATAGGAAATCAGAAAGGGAGCGCACACTTTTTTACACCACTGTACACCACTTAACACAGCTAATTACTAGTGCTGTCAGCGTTAATCTCGCCAAAATGACATTAATGCCATGACTGCATTAATGCCGCAAATCTCCGTTAGCGAGTCGCCCCGTGCGTGGGGCTGCATGCTGTCAACGCGTTAGTGTGGTTAGCTTGTTAATGCGGTTATGGCGTTAAGATCTTTTTAACGAGTGTAACGCTGACAGCACTAGTGATTAGCTGTCAAGTGTCAGTGTAGCACTCAACTACACCATGCCTCTGTGGACTGTGGTGGTGGTTTTTTGGTTTCATTAATATCAGTTTAGGGTTCTTTTTCAGCAGAGATAAATGATAAAATGAGAATTATGAAAACCTCAACTTCAATGTTCAGATTGTTCACATTTAAATTTTGGAAATATGTGCAAATTGGCTAATATGTAGATATTATTAAAATCCTATTTCTGAAAACCTAATATCCCATAATAGTCCTAACTCTTTAGTCCTTGAAAGGCATCCATCCATTTGCTTCCGCTTGTCCTTTTTAGGGTCGTGGGGGGGCTGGAGCATATCCCAGCGGTCTTAGGGAGAGGCAGGGCACACCCTGGATAGGTCGCCAGTCTGTCACAGGGCTAACACACAGACACAGACAACCAATCACACTCACATTCACACCTATGGGCAATTAACCTATCCACACTAACTGCATGTCTTTGGACTGTGGGAGGAAACCAGAGCACCAGGGGAGAACCCACGCAAACACGCGGCGAACATGCAAACCTCACACAGAAAGATGCCGGCCTGATGGTGGATTTGAACCCAGGAGCTTCTTGCTGTGAGGCAACAGTGCTAACCACCAAGCCTACTTGGAATAACCCTTGAAGTAGAGCAGGGCGATATGACCAAAAATATTTATCACGATATACATTTGAAAATTTGCAATAACGATGTAACTGACGATATAATTGACACGAGACAAAATACTTTACAATTCCACAACTTTATTAGTGTGAAAGACCCCATCAATGTATTTTCACTTAAACAAGCAGCTGTTTTTTATGTGCATTAAAGTTATATAAAAATTTAACAGTGCAAATGCAAATTCCTTGCTGACAGTTTAACCAAAAGGCATTTCCAGTGGAAACTGGGCGACATATCCTCAGCATAACCATGTATAATATGTATAAAAAACAATAATTGCTATAAGAAATTTAATTTGTAGTAAATTCTAAATGCATTTAGGACATTTTTTACTCACTTTGTCTCTTTCACGATGTTATTTCTCTCTCCAACAACGTAGGTTACAATTACATTAGCATGACCTATTATGCAAATTAGGCAATTACGTCATTTGGCGACTTCTAGCGACTTTTTGGACAGCCAATAGTGATTTTCCTTACTGAGGAGTTGCCAACACTGCGTGAGGCTCTAGACTACAGTAGCCGTAATGCTCTGGCAATCCATCAAGCAGTGCGCCTTCATAGCTTACCAAATTCGTACTAAAACATTTTTTGACAGATTTCTGTGCGCCATGTACCACATAAAATCGGTTCGCGGTCAGTAAGCACAACCAGAATTCATACACAAGGCACACTCTCGATTTTTGAGAAAATTAAAGGATTTCAAGTGCACCTTGTAGTGTGTAAAATACATTATAGAGAAGAAAAGAATATATCGCGATATATATCGTTACCGCACTTGCTTCAAATTATACCGTGATATGGTTTTTAGGCCATATCGCCCAGCCCTAGTGCCATAGGGCTCCTTCCATTTCTGAATGATCGCTTGAACAGGGCTCCGTGGGATGTTCAAGGCTTGGGAAATCTTTTTGTAGCCTAAGCCTGCTTTAGATTTCTCAATAACTTTATCCCTGACCTGTCTGGTGTGTTCTTTGGACTTCATGGTGTTGTTGCTCCCAATGTTCTCTTAGGCAACCTCTGAGGCCGTCACAGAGCAGCTGTATTTGTACTGACATTAGATTACACACAGGTGCACTCTATTTAGTCATTAGTACTCATCAGGCAATGTCTATGGGCAACTGACTGCACTCAGACCAAAGGGGCCTGAATAATTACGCACACCCCACTTTGCAGTTATTCATTTGTAAAAAATGTTTGGAATCATGTAGGGCAGGGCGATATGGCCAAAAATATATATCATACGGTGACCCTGAGAGGCCAAACGGACTGCAACTTCAGTAAACACTTGTAAAAAGAAAAACGCTGCAAAAGCACACACAACACAATAGAAATGTTTCTGGGGAGACAATAACCGGACGGACCAGTTGCATGAACCAAAACATGTATGTACGGCTGTATCAAAATTCAGCCTTCTGCAGCCTTAAAGTACGCAGCCTTAACGGTCCTCAAGGGCCGCGTACTCAAAGACCGCTGAGGCCGGAAGTGCGAGGCTTGTAGGCTTGTGAAATGGGACGGTCTAGCCTCTGTCGCGCTGCCCAGGTTGCCTAGCAACCATGATACTAACAGCTGGAAACATTTTATACAGCTTTGTTTGACAGAAATGAAGGAGAACATATTTTGTACATTTGTTTCTACATGAGCTGTGTGTGATGTGATAAGTATCTGAGGCTGAGACCACAGGACTGTAAAACATGATTTTTGGGCTTCATTTCTATACTGAGCAGTCATTTAAGATTAGCTAGTAAATAACAATTAGCTCATGTTGTTCATGAGACTAAAGTCATCTCACTTTGGTAATGTAAATATAATGTGGCCAATATTATATTAATCATTATTAGTTATTACAGCAGTGAACATGAACTCTGAGCTTCAGTAAAGATTCAAGTTGAATTTATTTATATTTCCTATCACCTTAAATCTTCACTTAAAGACAAGTATCTTTGACAGTGTATCTATAGATGTATTATATATAAGAGACAAATATTGTTCTTTTAATATGTTGGCATTATTAAATTTGGCTCAATGCTTATATATATGTGTGGAAAAAGCAAATGTGCGAGCTGTGATAACTGTTTCTGATAGAATGAAGAGTAGACTGATATATGAAATATTCCTTTATTGGGTGAGAAAATCAGACCATGTCATAACTGCTTTAAGTCATACAGAATAGACATCAGAGCCTTAAACAGGCTGACGTCTGCTAAATGGGTCAAACTGGGCAGAAAGTATCCAAACACATAACATCCTTATAGAATATGATGTAACACTATAGATCAACTTAGCTCAGAATATATAAAGCATATAAACAATTACAGCAATATGATGCAACAAACACAGCAGTGCTACTAATCCAAAATACTCAAAGCTTCATAGAACTGAAACCAACATTTATTTTTAGCTCCATTCTGCTGCTGATACATACTTTAGGTTTCTGAACATTAAACTTGTTGCTGCCTTTCATAGTGTGTAACTTGAAGGCCCTGAGTACTTTCTCCCACACTGAAAACACTGGAATGATAAAATTATTTGAACATTACCTAATAAGACTGATTCAGGACAGACAATTAGTTATTTTAAACTTTTCTAGCAGTCCTTCACAAACAGGGGACAGTCTGTCTATTCTCTCCATCTGTCAGCTGCTGCTGGCTCTTCCTCCTCCTCTTCCTCACACACTGCTGAGTTTGTCCTGGTGGATCATCAGGGGTGCAAAGCCTCACAGATGATGTGCAGCAGTGTGTCCCTCAGTCTGTCCTCACTCTGGACACTTGCAGTTGTCACACATGGAAATCAAATGTGTGATAAGCTGCAGGATTCAAACACAAGTGTGACTTATAAACACATGTTCATACTTTTATTCCACAGACACAGGACAGACAGACAGGTGGCAGTCTTAGGTGTACACACTGCTACACAACAGCACCAGAGAAGGGGGATTTAGTGTTTGTGTTATTACAAGTGTAAACAAGTAGAGTTCCCAGATGGTACAGTGGACACACGTGTGACTGCTGTGATTAAAGCATCTTTCTTTCAGCTTAACGAGTGAACCGTCAGCTCGTTCAAACACACGTTAAAGTCCATTTGGCTTGACACCTCCGAACAGAGGCAGCAATATAACATAGCTAACATTAACAGTGCAGTGAATCTTGCTTGTGCCGTGATATTCAGGACTGCAAACCGAGCAGCATCACTGACTTTCAGCCTGTTGTGTTTGTGGATATATGACTGACTTTAATTATCCATAAAATCATCAGATTCTCTGTAAGATTAAGGTTGACTATCTAACGGCGTATAAAGTAAAGGCTTTAAAACAAAGTAAACACTGAAAGTACAAACATCGCTAATGTCACATAACTTTGCCGGCATGTGGCCAACAGTAATGTTTTAATGTTCTTCATTATTAAACATTTGCACATAAATAAGTGACATAATATTCAGAACTTACTTTTGAAAGTTTACTCTTTGGCTGCTCCGCTTCCACTTTGAAGTGTCTCCCAGTCCCAGTGCACTTGTTAGCATGTTTTGGTTCGTGCAACTGGTCCGTCCGGTTATTGTCTCCCCAGAAACATTACTGCTGTGTTGTGTGTGCTTTTGCAGCGTTTTTCTTTTTGCGGCGTTTTTCTTTTTGCAGGTGTTTTTCTTTTTGCAGCATTTTTCTTTTTGCAAGTGTTTTCTGAAGTTGCAATCTGTTTGGCCTCTCAGGGCCACCGTAATATCACGATATATATTTGAAAATTTGCGATAACGATATAACTGACGATATAATTTCTGCGAGACAAAATACAAATCCACAACTTTACTAGCGTAAAAAAAACCCATCCATTTATTTTACTTAAACAAGCAGCTGTTTTTTTGTGTGCATTAAAGCTATATAAACATTTAACAGTGTAAAAGTAATTTCCTTGCTGAAAAGTGGCCTTGCTGTACAAACCTTCATTATTAAAGTACATAAAACAATATAATAAGAAAATAAGCCTTAAAATATATATTTAAATCTCAACATCCTAAACCTTGATCAGCTGTAAAACAGCCTGTTTTAATTTAAGCATTGTTTTCAATAAACTGCATGCTCAAAAAAATGTTTTGTCTCTCTCACATTTCTTTTTGTTGCATGTTGAAGCTGTACTTGGAACCTTGTTAAGATCTAAACATGCAAAATATGATTTTTTTATTTATGTTTTTTCTACATTTTTCAAGTGTGAATTGAATTGGGACTGTATTACAGGTACTGCGCTGCAGTGGTTTGTATCATATCTATCTAATAGACTCCAATTTGTTCATGTAAATGGAGAGTCCTCTTCACTCACTGAGGTTAATTATGGAGTTCCACAGGGTTCAGTGCTAGGACCAGTTCTGTTTACACTACACATGCTTCCCTTAGGCAGCATCATTAGAAGACATAGCATACATTTACACAGCTATGCAGATGACACCCAGCTCTATCTATCCATGAAGCCAGGTAACACACACCAATTAGTTAACCTGCAGGAATGTCTTAAAGACATAAAGACCTGGATGGCCTCAAAGTTTTGGTCATCTTTGCTGCTAAATTCAGATAAAACTGTGTAGGGCTGCAACAATTTGAGTAATTCAAATTATTTAAGTTAAAAAAATTCTCCACCCAAATTCTTAGCTTCAATGCTTCGTTAAATCCGCGGCTGTGTAGTGCACCATTGTGTTAAACACAAGTGAGACCCGGGCCCTATTTCAGGAAGCCGGTTTAGTGCAAACTCTGAGTAAGTATACCCTGAGTTAACGAAAACTCTGGGTTTTCGGTTTCACAAAGCGAGTTTAGATTAATTCCAAGCGAGTTACTATGACGACACACTCCATGAAGCTAACCTGCCCCCTAGCAGGTTTACTTCAACTAACCCTAACTTTCTCCGCCTCTTTGTCGGAAACCTGACTGTGGGAAGTGTCAGACATGGCGTGCCCCTTCCTTGAAGAGCCAGTAGATGTTGAAGCCCAAATTCTCCGCAGAGCTCTCCGCCGGGAGAGAGTGATTAGAGCGCGTTCGGACATTTTATCATTTCCTGATGATCTCCTGTGTGAACGTTACCGTTTTTCAGCACAATCTATAATTGATTTGAATAACATCCTCAGGCCTAATATTGCTCATGTGACACATCGCGGACCTGCTCTCAGTTCTGTACATATTATTTGTATTGCACTTCGGTTTTTTGCAAACAGGAGCTTTCTGTATAATATTGGTGACGCTGAGCACGTTTCCAAGGCTACCGTCTGTCGGGCAGTCAGGAATGTTACAGTTGCACTGAAACGTCTCCTGTACTCGTTTGTGGTGTTCCCCGATCATAGACCCACAAGATTTATCAAAGAGGGATGCCACAAAATTGCAGGTATCAGGATGAACAAAACTTAATTCATGATGTGGTGATACTTGAACTACTACTTCAATTTTACATTTATTCCCACGGTTCCCAGGCGTCATTGGCTGTATAGATGGCACTCACATTCCAATCATTGCTCCTTCAGTAAATGAAGGAGACTATGTGAACAGGAAGTCTTTCCACAGCATTAATGTACAGGTACATAGTTCCCTGTAGCATTTCAAACTAACAAATTATTTCATTATAGTAATGGATGCTAATTTGTGTTCTCTGCACTGTGAAGATCATATGTGATGCTGCCAACATTATCACAAATGTGGAAGCCAACTGCTCAGCCTCTGTGAGTGGTGGTGGTGGAGGACCCCCACCTGTTTTTCGGGCCTCCGCTTTTTTTCTGTTGGCTATAATGGGTCACATTTGAGCATACAGAGTAAGCAAATATGTACTTGTAATGTGCTCAGATAATTTCAATAAGTGCTTACAGAGCGGAAATTAATGTAGCCTCTAACTGCAATTGATTTACATCAGACAAACAGACCAAGCACTATGGCTCATAATACAATTACACCTTACCTGTTTGGACTATATTTTTATATTTCATTTTTACTTGCTGCCAGGAACGTTGGGGGCCTGTTGGGTTGCACCTGCGCTCACATCACATCACAAAATAAAATGTATAAATTAAAAAATAAAATAAAATATAATAAAATAACGTGTTAAATGGGTGGAAATCCCTAGATCAATGTTTAAATTAACACTCACGCATTGACTCTGTCGGCTATGTTTTGCCATGCATGCTCCCTTTCTTTTGCAGCTGAGGCTGTGTTACTTTTTTTCCGCAAAATTTGCATGTTATCGGCATATGCTGCCATCAGAATTTCGGCCTCAAGCGCTGTAAAATACATTGACCGCGCCTTCTTTCCCTCCATCTCCATGGTGACTCGCTTAATCTGTGCTCCACTAATCAGGGCTTTATGTATCCTCGTGCGCGCGTTTAACTTGGGGTTAGAGCAACTCCGCGTTGACTGAACTAATTGTTATCAGCCTTTCTGAAACCGAATATTCCGAGTTGGACAGTTCGGGGTTACTCAACCCTGAGTATCGTTTTTCACTCTGAGTTTTCTAAACCGGCTTCCTGAAATAGGGCCCTGCAATAGAAACATATTTAGGAGCAACACATGAATAAAAAGTTTGACAACATTAAGTCCACGCAGCCCTCAGTTTTAAACAAGCAGCAGCTTTCCTGTAACCACCATTAAAATTTTACTGGGAAAAAGCCCGAAGGAGTTCTTTGTTATTTTACTCAGCCCTAAAAAATCTCTGAAATATGGTGCTTTTAATGGGGCTTACACTGGATAGCATTACTTTGTCCCCCAGTAACACTGCAAAGGATCAATCAATCAATCAATCAATCAATCTTTATTTATAAAGCACTTTTCATACAAAAAAAAAAAGTAGTACAAAGTGCTTTACATGGTTAAAAGCAGCCCACCCCACCCCACCCTCCAACTCACTCCCCACACTCCAGGGCTGGACTGGGACAAAAAATCGGCCCGGGCATTTTGACTAGAGACCGGCCCACCAAAAATGTGATGTTATTCAGGGGTAAATCCGCAAAGGATTCTGGGAACTTGTGGCAAGAGGTACTAGCGCATGCAGGCTTTCAATTGAACTCAGTTACACAGCGATAAAAAGAAACACAAAAAATGGCAAGAAGCTGTTGTATTATTAACTGCAATAGCCGGTGTTGTGCCAAAAACTGATTGCTCGTATTTAAATTGGTATAAGTAACTTGTTGGGCTATAATATGTGAAACATATGTCAAATGCATCCCTCATGGATGACATAAAGTCATCTCTCCGTCTCAATCTCTCTCTGCTGCTCTTCTGTCTCCTCTGTCACAGACTTCTCCACTTTTGATGATAAATCAGCCTGGTGCAACATGTAAGGATTGGCACAATTTGTTAAGATTTTGAGGAGTTTGAGAAACTAACCTTAAGCATAAAATAAAATTTACTATCAGTAACTTCATAGCACCCGCCCAGCAGTATATAAACTCTGTCATGCTAGCTAGTACGCAGTACCAGTTATTCTAAGCGACTGTAAAAAGTCAGCACAACGAAAACAAACTACAACTAAACTTGGTTTATATCTGACACAGATAGACAGCAGGTCATAACTTCTTACCTGAAGTTCAGTTCCTCTGCCACTATGACCGGCGGCCGCCTCGGGTCTCTCCTCCTCTTGCCTCCCCTTTCCCTTATCCACCTGCTGGCCTCCACCACTTGCTGATGTTGCTAAATCTGTGGAAGCTATGCCATAGCTACCGCCAAACAATTCAGTTATTTTTACACATTTGGCAGCGTCTGCCTGAAGGGCTTGTTTCTTTTTGGCCCTAATTTTTTCTGCACCTCCTTTCCTTTTTTTGTTTTCCATTTTCTTTAGTTCGTCTATAAGATTGCTAAACAAGGGGGAGGGTGCATCCGACCTCCTCGGCTGTAATTGGTCCAGCCCAGAGTCGATCATGACAAATCGATCGGCCCATAAAAACAAAATATCGCCATCGGGCATACCGGCCAGTCCAGCTATGCCACACTCTCATTAACATAAACGATGTGAATACACGCATATCCCCCCCTCCCCCCACACACACACACGCACACACACGCACACTTAAAGAGTAAAATTGGGCTGGGTACGCATGTGCCAAGTGAAGAAACACTATAACAGGGCCACAGCAGCCACGGTCGATCACAGCCCCGGTGCGCAGAGAGCGCCCTCCGAGGAAACACTGGAGATATGACACAATAGGATATGTACAGGGTAAAACGATAAAATAAATAAGAACGGGATACAATATAAATATAAATAGAGTAAGAAGATTAAAAAATTAATAAGAATAAAATCAATAAATATTAGGTAAAGCCTAAATTAATAATAGAATAACCGGATAGAATAAATAAGCAGAAAATAAATAAACGTTAAGTAAAAGCTAAATTAAAAAGGTGGGTCTTGAGCCTGTTCTTAAAAACATGTACGTTCTCTGTGGCCCTGAGCTCCTCCGGCAGGCTGTTCCACAGACGAGGACCATACCACTGAAAAGCTGCCTCTCCGTGAGTATGTGTCCTGACTTTAGGGGCAATCAAAAGGCCAGTACCAGAGGACCTCAGGGTCCGCGAGGGTTCATATGGTAAAAGCAGATCTGAGAGATAAGAAGGCCAAAGACCATTAAGACATTTAAAAACCAATAAAAGAACTTTAAAATCGATCCTGAAACACACGGGGAGCCAATGCAGCGATTCTAAAACCGGTGTAATGTGGGCCCGCCCTCTGGTCTTCGTCAACACACGAGCTGCCGAGTTTTGTAAAAGTTGTAAAGTTGAAAACATTCTCCTGATGACACTGCCGAGAGGGAGCATATACAAATTAAAAAGTATGTGGCCTAAAACCGACCCTTGAGGCACACCACATGTCATTTTATGGGTCTTAGAGGAGCATGTATCCATACTCACCATAAAAGTTCTGTCTGAGAGATAGAAAGTGAACCAGTTGTGTACAGCACCAGAGAGGCCCACCATGTGTTTCAGTCTGTTTAAAAGAATAGCGTGGTCTACTGTATCAAAGGCTGCGCTTAGATCCAGTAGCACCAGGACTGAGAGCTTTTGGGCGTCCCAGTTACATCTAAGATCATTTAAAACCTTTAGGAGAGCAGTCTCTGTGCTGTGGTTCACCCTAAATCCAGACTGGAATATCTCCAGGATCTGTCTATCATTTAGAAAATCAGTAATCTGAGTAAAAACAAGTTTTTCTAAGATTTTACTTAAAAAAATCTTAGAGAAACTTGGAAAAACTTAGAAAATCTTAGAACTCTTGGAGTTCTTTCTGACCAGGATATTTTCTCAAGTGTGTGTATCAAACAAATATGTAACTGCTTTCTTCCATTTTATGGAATATCTCTAAAATGAGAAACATCCTGTCTCAGAGTGACACTAAGTCTTCACCTTACAATATAAGTACGTTGAGGCAACTGTTGTGGTTTGGTGCTATATAAACAAAATTGAATTGAATTGGAAAAAAAGATTTAATTGTGCAACATGACAAATAATCGTAATTGAAAAGTTAGAGGCTATTTAAATCCTGTAAGCATCATTTTACAAGCTCTTCTGTTAATCTCGCTAAATTAAAGAGCTAAACAATCAGAAGTGTCAGTTGACCTTTAAATGAGCAAATCAAAGTGAACTCAAAACTGTAATCTGTAACTTTGATTATTATTTTTGTATATTTCTGTCTTAGGTTGCTTCAGCAAAGATCAGGTGTATCTGGACGGGATCCTGCGGATTCTTCGGCATCGAAGGACAATTGACTTCAAAATGTTAACTTCTTTAGGCAAGGTCAGTCAGACTACCCACAAAAAAGACTTAGAATTAGATTCAGAAGTATTAAATTAAATCATACATGGCATTGAGCTCCCTTCATTGTGTTGCAATATGTGATAATATGTACACTCTCTGCCCTCCACATGGTTTCTACAGTTTGGTCAGAAGTATTGAATAAATGTAAAACTCAAGGACTGGGTACATGAGTTGGAGTTTATGTTGAATGTGGTCCCCCATCTGTTTTGGGGATAACCACCTCAACAGCTACCAACCACCATGCTCCTTGCAGCAGCCTGGAACCCTGCAGAACTAGGCACCAACTCTTTATCCTCTCAAGGATATTTGAGGGTGCATGGCAGTTTACACATTCAGTTCACATATGTTCTGTGGACTTGGAGAAAGCATTCAACCACATCCCTCGGAGTGTCCTGTGGGGGGGTTCTTTGGGAGTATGGGGTGTCCAGCCCGATGCTTTGAGCCATTTGTTCTCTGTATAACCATTGCTCCCCTTTGTCACTGATTCTGTTCATAGTTTTTATGGACATAATCTTTAGGCACAGCAAGGTGTTTGAAGGTTTCTGCTTTGGTGGCTAGGGCAGTACGGTGGCATGGTGGTTAGCACTGTTGCCTCACAGAAGGTCGTGAGTTCGGTTCTACTATCAGGCCGGGAGCTTTCTGTGTGGAGTTTGCATGTTTCTTCCCCGTGTTTGTGTGGGTTTTCCCGGGTACTCCGGCTTCCTCCCACAGTCCAAAGTGGGGATAGGTTAATTGGTAACTCTAAATTGCCCATAGGTGTGAATGGTTGTCTGTGTCTATGTGTTAGCCCTGCAACAGACTGGCGACCTGTCTAGAGTGCACCCTGCCTCTCACCTTTAGACAGCCGGGATGGGCTTTAGCCCTCCCACAACCCTGACATAGATGCTATGGTGCCTTCAGAATCTCATGTCTGCTTTTTGCAAGTGATGTGGTGCTGTTGGCTTCATCAGGTGGTGGCCTCCAGCTCACACTGCAGCGGTTCAAAGTCTTAGGCCATGGTTCTCAGTTACAAAAGGGTGGAGTGTCTACTCATTGCAGGGATAAATTGCTGCCCCAAATGGAGTAAGCTTTTTATCCATTGAACAACCAGCTTTGATGCATGGTTGGGATCATTGTTTTGTGGAACATCCTGTTGTTTACAAGAGTCAATCACGTAGCTGAAGATCTGAGGTGAAGTTCAAGAAGTGGGTGGTAGTCCTACTCCTTCATTATATCATCCTCTTTATGCAGTGTACCACTGTCAGCAAAATAGCTCCAGAGCATAATGCTACCACCACCCAGTGCAATTGTGATGGACCGAGCAGTGAAGGAAACTTAGGCACAGGTTAAAGTCCAAAAAATGATTTTTTTATTTAACCCAAAAAACATAATTGGTTAACTCATGCAAAAAGAATCAAAATCTTGGGCCCATAAAAGAGGTCAAACTAACAAAACTCTACTCAAAATTAACAACACAACTGATAACTCAAACAAACTGACCTAACTTAATGAGACAAAGGGGAAACTTAAATAGTGGCTGATCAGCCCACAAAAACAGGAAAAGGGGTAAAACACACAAAACCTAACTAAACCAAACATAATGAACTCCAATTCCCCCCCCATGGTCCTGAGTTATGGCGTGAACCAATTTGTAGCCTTCCTTTAAAGCTCGCTCCGCCCCTTTTCCACCTCTTGGCTCCTTAATCAAGGGACTGGAACAGCTGCAACTAAGGTAACTCAGAAAACAAAAGATTAATCATACATAACAGTGTAAACTAAAATGTGCGCACTTATTTTAGAATGCAGCGTTATGTGGATATGTGAATGAATTCTAAACCAAAACCAGTTATTTATTGTTCTGTAAATAAATTCCTATATTTAAAGAAAGAAATGTGAATGCAATATTACTTATAAGCCTCTACACTAACATGGTGATATTACCACTGTGTGGCTGTAAGTGCAGCCATCACACACTCCCCCTCTTCAGATCTCTCCCTGGGACAGCGAGAGAGACAGTCTGCAGTGTAGTTATCCTTGCCGGGGATGGCTGGATTGCAAGGTACCATCGCGTGATCCTTCCATTTGTGTCCTTCATTCTCTCTATCCATTGAAGAGCCTTGTGGTCTGTTTCCAATATGAACTCCCGTCCGAGAAGATAATACCTAAAGGAGTCCAGGGCCCATTTGATGGCAAGTCCCTCCTTCTCGATGGTTGAGTATCGCACTTCCCTCGGAAACAGCTTTCGGCTGATGAAGGCCACTGGATGACGCTCTCCAGGCGGTCCCTGTAACAGAACAGCTCCCAATCCTCTGAGGCATCAGTCTGAAGAATGAAATTTCTCTCAAAATCAGGGCTGTGCAAGACTGGGCTCTTACTCAGAGATTGTCGTAGGTCCTGAAAAGCCATCTTAGCCTCCTCTGTCCAGGTGATCTTATTGGGACTTCGGGCACCAGTCAGATCCGTCAGAAGAGCTGCCCTGGCGGAGAAATGAGGGATAAACCGATGATAGAATCCTGCCATACCTAAAAATGATCTCAGCTGTTTTCTGGTCTCTGGCAAAGGACAGGATTCTATGGCGGTGACCTTATTGACTTGAGGTTTTATTACTCCATTTCCAATCACAAACCCAAGGTACTCAGTTTCAGCCTTGGCAATGGCACACTTAGCTGGATTAACAGTCAACCCTGCAGACTGAAGACGCCCCAATACCTTCTCCAGGTGTTTTTCCCAGGTAGAACTAAAAATCACTATGTCATCAAGGTAGGCTGCAGCAAAATCAGACATGTCAGACAGTATCTGGTCCATCAGTCTCTGGAATGTTGCCGGGGCACCATGCAGTCCAAAGGGCATGACTTTAAACTGGAACAAGCCCCACGGGGTCCGGAAAGCAGTCAGCTCTTTTGAGCGCTTAGTCAGTGGTACCTGCCAATAACCCTTGCAGAGGTCTATTGTTGTCAGGTATCTGGCCTTCCCAAGACGCTCAACCATGTCATCAATGCGGGGAGTTGGATATGAATCAAATTGTGATATTGCATTCAGGTACCTGAAGTCTATGCAGAAACGGATACTGCCATCCTTCTTTGGCACCAGGACCACTGGGTGGCACCACTCGCTCTTCGAGGCTTCAATGATTCCTAGTGACAACATCAGGTCGATCTCCTCTTTCAACGGGATCAGTAGACGCTCAGGTATCCTGTAACTCATTCTCCTCACAGAAGCTCCATCTTTCAACACAATGTCATGTTCCACAATGTCCGTTCTACCAGGATTTTCACTGAACACATCTAATTTACACAGGTTTCTCACCTGAGCCTGTCTTTCCTCAGGAAGATGGTTTAGATCCAGGTCCTGAGGAGTGGGTTTTGGCAGATACTGATCATCCACTTCCTCCTCCTCCGAAACCTCCCGGATCAGAAAGACATCTGCTTTTGGTCTCTCCACCCATTCCTTAAGCAGGTTAATGTGCAGTACTCTGCTGGAACGGGGCTGATCTGGAATAGCGACCTTATAGGTTGTTTGTCCAAGTTTCTTTTGGACCTCATATGGCCCTTGCCACTTTGCTAACAGCTTACTGTCATCACTTGGAAGAAGCACCAGCACCTTCTCACCAGGACTGAAGGATCTTTGCCGAGCTGACTGGTCGTACCAGGCCTTCTGGTGCTGCTGTGCTTCCGCTTTGTGGGCTTGGGCCAGCTCCGTCATCTTCTCCAACCGTTCCCGCATCTGGACAACATAAGAGACAACATTGACAGCCTGTGATCTTTCTTGGTCACCCTCCCAAGTCTCCCTTAGAAGAGACAAGGGGCCTCGTACCTCATGGCCATACAATAGTTCGAAAGGTGAAAAACCTGTAGAAGCCTGGGGTACTTCTCTATATGCAAAGAGGAGGTAGGGCAGCCACTGATCCCAGTCTGTACCAGTTTCATTGACAAATTTGCGTAACATTTGTTTCAGAGTCTGATTGAAGCGCTCTGTTAGGCCATCTGTCTGAGGGTGGTATGGCGTTGTCCTCAGGCTCTTAATCCCAAGGAGCTGGTACACCTGCTTCAACAAAGTGGACATAAAGTTAGTGCCACGGTCAGTAAGAATCTCACGAGGAAAACCAACCCTTGAGAAGAACTGTACGAGACAGAGGGCGACTGCTTTGGCTTTTATTGATCTCAAAGGAAAGACCTCTGGATACTTTGTAGCGTAATCTGTCACAACCAGCATGTAACGGTTGCCTGCCTTGCTCCTTTCTAGAGGACCAACAATGTCCATTCCTAGCCGTTCAAATGGAGTGCTGATAATTGGTAGAGACTGGAGAGGAGCTCTGGAGGGGATTTTAAGAGAAGACTTCTGGCACTGAGGGCAGCTTTTACAGAACAGTGTTACATCTGAGCGCA
The DNA here is from genome assembly GCF_965226115.1 of Aulonocara stuartgranti. Lineage (NCBI taxonomy): Eukaryota > Metazoa > Chordata > Actinopteri > Cichliformes > Cichlidae > Aulonocara > Aulonocara stuartgranti. The sequence goes on along the minus strand of NC_138939.1, from coordinate 37,552,039 downwards.
CACCAGGCCAATAAAAATATTTTCTAATGCGGGCCATGGTTTTGTGCTTTTCCAAGTGGCCAGCCCATGGAATGGAGTGTCCTAAGGAGAGCACTACCTTCTGGACTGCTCTAGGAACCACCAACTGCAATGCTGAACCCTGCTGACGATACAGAATGCCATCTTTCAGCAGAAACTCCCCCTTGCTGTTCAATTCTTGCTCAGTCCCTTGGCTCCTCTCTGCAGCTTTCTGGAACAGAGATGTTAGAGATGGATCGTCATGTTGCATTTCAATAATATTAACAGGGATTTTGAAACCCAAAGGTAACTCAGGCTCTGTGCTAGGAGCTTCTCGAACAGCAGTATGTAGAAACTTCTCTTGCCTTCTCTGTCCACGTGACTTACGAGACTTCCCGGGTGCAGTCTCTATGTCCGCATCATAGAAGGGCAAGGCACGGAGTGGGTGTAGGGACTCCTTTCTTCTTAGCTTGAGCTCTTGTTACTGCAACATTGCATGTATGACTAGGATTCAGCAAGTCAAACAACACAGGCAGATCTCGACCCAGCACTACTGGAAATGGCAGATTCTCTGCAACACCAATATTTAGAATATACGTTTGTCCTTGTACCTTGATGTACAGATCTGCTGTTGGATATGATCTCTCATCTCCATGAATGCAGCGAACAGGGATTGTCTCCACATTAACTTTATTTGCGGGTACAAAGTCTCGGTGCACAAGAGTCTGAGTACTTCCTGAGTCAACAAGGGCCTTTAATGGTTTCCCAGCAACCTCAACTAAGGTCATTTTGAAACCATTCTCAAACTCCACTTTAGGCTCCACACTTTGTCGGGGCACAAAACACATCTGCGTTATTTTTGTAGCATTCTTTGGGCACATAGGTTTTGTGTGGCCCTCCATCCCACACAAATAACAAATCACAGTCTTGGGTGGAGGTCTTGACGGCATATTGACAGACTGGCTCTTTGGAGGCTTACTCACCCCTGCTTTCTGGTAGTGAGGGACAGATTTTGAACCATCTCTCATTTTCCATGCTGTGTGGCTCCATGACTGTCCTTTTCTCCGTGCTGCCACAAACACATCAGCCAGCTCTGCAGCCGCCGCTGCAGAGTTTGGATTGCGTTCTTTAATCCATATCTGTAACTCAGGAGACAGCATTCTCAAGTATTGTTCTAAAATTAATATTTCACTAACCTCATGCACCGTTTTTCCTTTTGGCTTCACCCACTTCTCATATAACTCTTTCAATCTTGCATATAGTTCTTTTGGATTCTCATCAGGTTTTACCTCCAGTGAACGGAATCTCAGTCTATATGTCTCAGGATTAATGTCATATTTTTGAAGGATAGCTGCTTTCACTTTGTCATAGTCTAGAGAGTCATCCATATCCATATGAACATACGCACCTCTTGCTTTGCCAGTGAGTAAAGGAATCAGATGAAAAACCCAGTCCATTTTTTGCCACCGGCAAACTACAGCCATGCGTTCAAATGTTGTTAAAAAATGTTCAATATCATCCTCCTCTGTCAATTTTTCCAGCCTGGGTTCATAAAAGCGAGACTGACCTGACTGAGGATGTATTTGCTCATTACTGGAGCCAGCACAGGGAGGATCCTCCTCTTCAAAGGACTCTACCTCTGGTTGTTCAGGTTCCTCCATTTGAGGCTCAGAGACCTCCATTTGAGGCTCAGGGACCGGGGAGGTACGAGCTTGCACTTCTACCTGCAACAGCTGAAACTGATGTTGCAGTGCTCTAAAGCGCTGTTCCTGGCGGGTAAACTCCTCCCTTCTTCTTGCTTCCTGGGCCTCCTGCTGACCCATATGAGAACGAAGCATGGAAATCAGTTCTGACATTGTCGGCTCCTTACCTTGGCTCTCAGTACTATCCACCCCTCCAGAGGCTCCATTTTCCTCTCCTCCTTCTACTTGCTCTACAACTCCAACTGGCTGGTTTTGACAATCTCCTTTTGCTCCTCTGCCACTCCTTCCCATTCTGTGCATGGCTTGATGAGTGAAGAGGGGAAAAAAAGAGAAAAAAAAATCCTGTGCCTTCAACTGCTGATCCCACTTCTGACACCACTTGTGATGGACCGAGCAGTGAAGGAAACTTAGGCACAGGTTAAAGTCCAAAAAATGATTTTTTTATTTAACCCAAAAAACATAATTGGTTAACTCATGCAAAAAGAATCAAAATCTTGGGCCCATAAAAGAGGTCAAACTAACAAAACTCTACTCAAAATTAACAACACAACTGATAACTCAAACAAACTGACCTAACTTAATGAGACAAAGGGGAAACTTAAATAGTGGCTGATCAGCCCACAAAAACAGGAAAAGGGGTAAAACACACAAAACCTAACTAAACCAAACATAATGAACTCCAATTCCCCCCCCATGGTCCTGAGTTATGGCGTGAACCAATTTGTAGCCTTCCTTTAAAGCTCGCTCCGCCCCTTTTCCACCTCTTGGCTCCTTAATCAAGGGACTGGAACAGCTGCAACTAAGGTAACTCAGAAAACAAAAGATTAATCATACATAACAGTGTAAACTAAAATGTGCGCACTTATTTTAGAATGCAGCGTTATGTGGATATGTGAATGAATTCTAAACCAAAACCAGTTATTTATTGTTCTGTAAATAAATTCCTATATTTAAAGAAAGAAATGTGAATGCAATATTACTTATAAGCCTCTACACTAACATGGTGATATTACCACTGTGTGGCTGTAAGTGCAGCCATCACAGCAATGTTCTTAGGTTTGAAAGCCTCGCTTTGCTCTTCCAAATATATCTCTCGTCATTGTTGGCAAATAACTCGGTCTTTGTATCGTCTGACCATAAAACGTTTCCCCAGTAGGTATTTGGCTCGTCCATGTGGGCAGCTGCAAATTTCTATGTAAAACTTGCTTCACTGTGGACAGCGATCCTGGTTTTCCACCAGTTTCCAGTTAATGGTAGGCTTGAGCCTGTGTTGTTCATGAACATACTAACCAGTTTTCAGTCATTTGAGGGTACATATTGAAAAAAGTGTGGGAGCAGTGCTTTATGTTTGGACGGTTCATGAGTCCTTTCTCCCTTGACATTTGTAGGTGTCTTATGAAGATGTGGAGAGACTCCGACATCTGGCAGTGCTCTCCAAAACTAGAATCCCGCATTTCATGCGAGACCAGGAGCGGTACCTGCAACATCTGGACCACATCATCACCATCAATGAGCTCGAGGATTCAACTCTGGAGCACCTTCTACCGTGACCATCCCACCCAAAGAGAAGAGGAACTGGAGGATCTTCAGACTCTACCATGTGGTGACCCAATTCTTGCTTAAGAGATCCAGTATTACTGATGCTTTATTGGAGCAATTTTGTTTTCTTAAAACTTGAATGACATGAACAAAAGGGACATACACACTAACACCTCTATCTACATTTCACCTGTGTCCAATGCATGTTTGTGTGGCTTTTCCACAGAGCCAAGTACAGTTTCTGTGCGCCGTCGCCTTTACTGCTATTATGAAATTACCTCAGTACTAAAACTTTATGATGTAATCAACTTTATATATGTAAACTCACTCATAATCACAGAAATGTTCACAATCACAAGCTTTATTTATGCAATTATTTAAGTTTTTCTTTTTTTTACTTTGAGAAAACAGACTGAATGTTTCTGGTATTAGCTTTATATGTTCTTTTTTAGACTGCGTTGTTTTTATGCCTTTGATTATTTGCATTTTAAAAAGAAGACACCAAGGACACATTTCAAAACTGAGACCATGAATCTTAAAGATATCAAGTGCCAGTAGACTCAGTCTGACCTTCCACCAGGGATAATTAAAATATCAGTGTTATTAAGAAGATAATCAGCTCTTTTATCACTGTCTTAACAGTGTCCTTGGTGGTCTTTGATTATCAGTATGCTACTGTGATGTGTGCCCGAGACCCTGACCCCAACTCCACCCCACTGCGCAACAACCAAATTTTCCTTTGAAATGTCAGAGGAATGGTTGGACATTTTGGGTTGCTTACGTTTATTGAATAACTTGCAGAGTTATATTACGATTTATAGGATTGTCATGTCTTTGTAGTTAAACCGCTTCTATGCTTGTGTTAAAGAAGGCAAATAAGGGTTTGCTTACCCTGAGCTGAGTCTGTCTAAAAATACTGTATTTCATTACTTGGCACATCAGCCTCGTCAGTCTGGTTTTTGCTATGTGCTAAAATTACAGTCTTTTCTAAACAAACAGTAAAAACGTCCTGGCCGGAAAAATGAAGTCACTGCAGAACTTGTGACAATAGGTCTCTGTTTTGACCTCTGCAAACACTTTGCTGCTGAGCTGATGGGCTCAGTCACTCGTTTGGGGTCATAAATGCAAACTAATTAGGTCTGTAAATCTTGGTCATACCATAAAAATCTATATCAAGTGAGTCATGACAACAAAGTCCCTGATATTTCAGTTGAGCTTTGCAATGCTGCTTAATACCTTAATGACTCATAGTTAGTCCTGTGGCCAGGAATCACGATCTTTATTCCCGTTGTAGCAGTGAAACTGAAGCTCAGTTCTCTCGGTGCAAACAAAGAGTCACACAAAAAATTACATTTAAGTTACAGTTCCAGCCAGGCTAAACGTTCCCCGATTAGTGTGTCGCTGTTGGTGGCCTTTAGCTGTGGCTTTATATTTAACGTAGTCTTTTCTGTGATGGAATCAGTCTCTTATGACTCTGCAAGAGAGCAAATGTAGGTATTTCCCCTAAAAGTCTGTCTTTATTGGAAAATGTGCTGAAGTAACATTTTTAATACTGTGTTGGGCTTTTTGAGACCGTCTCATCCAGACTGAGTCTCTTGTTAAGGAGGAAACAGGGGTGTAGTGGGTGTGCCTTAAATGGGTGTAGCGCTCATCTGCTGTAGCTAGCCATGTGTTTTGTAAGCTGCTTTTATTGTGTTTGACACTTCAAACTTTAGATGTGAGTCATTTTGGGCCAAGCTGTCAGTCAGCACAGAGAAACCAGAAGAACCAGGTCACAGCAGCATCACGACACTAGCCTTGAGTTTTTAACTTGAAGATGAAAAGACCGGGCCAACATGTGAACTCTACAAACACGGTGCATTTTAAACACTTGGATTTGAAGATCAACATGTAACCCAATTATATTCTGCTGTGTTTAAGTTTTTAGCCACGTGATAAGCTGATATTTAAGATCTGACCTTAACGGCAGCCTGGTTTCACCTAAACGAATGCACCGATTTATAAACGCACGAATGTTGCAGAAGTGTTATTTTGTGGAAAACAACTTGAATTTCCAGTTTATTTATTAAAATGTACATACACTGTTTCTGGTCTGTTTCATGTTGCACATCACTCACCAGGACAAACCAAACTCTAATCAGGATTTTTAATTTTTAATTCAATTCAATTCAATTTCTTTATTGTCCCACAAGGGGAAATTAGTTTAGCAATTCAATTCAATTCAATTTTATTTATATAGCGCCAAATCACAACAAAAGTCGCCTCAAGGCGCTTCATAGATACAGAGAAAAACCCAACAATCATATGACCCCCTATGAGCAAGCACTTTGGCGACAGTGGGAAGGAAAAACTCCCTTTTAACAGGAAGAAACCTCCGGCAGAACCAGGCTCAGGGAGGGGCGGCCATCTGCTGCGACCGGTTGGGGTGAGAGAAGGAAGACAGGATAAAAGACATGCTGTGGAAGAGAGACAGAGGTTAATAACAGATATGATTCAATGCAGAGAGGTCTGTTAATACATAGTGAGTGAGAAAGGTGACTGGAAAGGAAAAACTCAATGCATCATGGGAATCCCCCGGCAGCCTAAGTCTATTGCAGCATAACTAAGGGAGGATTCAGGATCACCTGGTCCAGCCCTAACTATATGCTTTAACAAAAAGGAAAGTTTTAAGCCTAATCTTGAAAGTAGAGATAGTGTCTGTCTCCCGAATCCAAACTGGAAGCTGGTTCCACAGAAGAGGGGCCTGAAAACTGAAGGCTCTGCCTCCCATTCTACTTTTAAATACTCTAGGAACAACAAGTAGGCCTGCAGAGCGAGAGCGGAGCGCTCTAATAGGGTGGTATGGTACTACAAGGTCATTAAGATAAGATGGGGCCTGATTATTTAAGACCTTGTATGTGAGGAGCAGGATTTTGAATTCAATTCTGGATTTAACAGGAAGCCAATGAAGGGAAGCCAAAACAGGAGAAATATGCTCTCTCTTTCTAGTCCCTGTCAGGACTCTTGCTGCAGCATTTTGGATTAGTTGAAGGCTTTTCAGCGAGTTTTTTGGACATCCTGATAATAATGAGTTACAGTAGTCCAGCCTGGAAGTAATAAATGCATGAACTAGTTTTTCAGCGTCACTCTGAGACAGGATATTTCTAATTTTAGAGATGTTGCACAAATGGAAGAAAGCAGTCTTACATATTTGTTTAATATGTGCGTTGAAGGACATGTCCTGGTCAAAAATGACTCCAAGGTTCCTCACAGTGTCACTGGAGGCCAAGGTAATGCCATCCAGAGTAAGAATCTGGTTAGATACCATATTTCTAAGATTTTCAGGGCCGAGTACAATAACCTCAATTTTATCTGAATTAAGAAGCAGAAAGTTAGCGGCCATCCAGGTCTTTATGTCTTTAAGACATTCCTGCAGTCCTACTCTTTCAAGGATTTTTGATATGAAAGGAAGGTTGGAGATTGGCCTATAATTAGCTAAGACTGCTGGGTCTAGAGATGGCTTTTTGAGTAAAGGTTTAACTACAGCCAGCTTGAAGGCCTGTGGTACATAGCCGATTATTAGAGATAGGTTGATCATATTTAAGATCGAAGAATTAATTAATGGCAGGACTTCTTTGAGCAGTTTTGTAGGAATGGGGTCTAAAAGACACGTTGAAGGTTTGGAGGAAGTAATTATTGAAGTTAACTCAGAAAGATCAATTGGAGAAAAAGAGTCTAACTTAACATCAATGGTACTAAGAGTAGCTGTAGATAATATTACATCTGTGGGATGATTACTGGTAATTTTTTCTCTAATGATAAAAATTGTATTTGTGAAGAAGTTCATGAAGTCATTACTAGTTAACGTTAAAGGGATGGTTGGCTCAAAAGAGCTCTGACTTTTTGTCAGCCTGGCTACAGAGCTGAAGAGAAACCTGGGGTTGTTCTTATTTTCTTCAATCAGTGATGAATAGTAAGATGTTCTGGCTTTGCGGAGGGCTTTCTTATAAAGCAGCAAACTTTTTCTCCAGGCTAAATGATGATCCTCTAAATTTGTGACACGCCATTTCCTCTCCAGATTACGAGTCATCTGCTTTAGGCTACGTGTTTGAGAATTATACCATGGAGTCAGGTACTTCTGATTAGAGACCTTAGTTTTCACCGGAGCTACAGTATCCAGAGTCGTACGTAGTGAAGAGGTAAAATTATTAACCACATAATCGAGCTCTGTTGGAGTAGCGTTCAGATAGCTGCTCTACTCTGTGTTGGTACAGGGCATTGAAGATGATAACAGTGGGTGGATTATATTCTTAAACTTAGTTACAGCGCTTTCAGAAAGACATCTACTTTGATAAAGTCTACTCTCCACCGCTGTGTAATCAATTATTGTAAATGTAAATGTTATCAGGAAATGATCAGACAGGAGAGGGTTTTCAGGAAACACTGTTAAATGTTCAGTTTCTATGCCATATGTTAAAACAAGATCTAGAGTGTGATTAAAGTGGTGGGTGGGTTCTTTTACATTTTGAGAGAAACCAATTGAGTCTAATAACAGATTAAATGCCATGTTGAGGCTGTCATTTTTAGCATCTACATGGATGTTAAAATCACCCACAATAATTATTTTATCTGAGCTCAGAACTAAATTAGATATAAAGTCTGAGAAATCAGACAGAAACTCTGTGTAAGGCCCAGGTGGACGATAGATGATAACAAGTAAGACTGGTTTCTGAGTTTCACAGCTGGGGTGGACAATGTTAAGCATCAGGCTTTCAAATGAATTAAAAGTCTGTCTTGGTCTTTCATTAATTAACAGGCTGGTGTGAAAAATTGCTGCCACACCGCCCCCTCGGCCTGTGCTTCGAGGTTTCTGGTAGTTAGAATGACTCGGGGGTGTTGATTCATTTAAACTAACATAATCATCCTCTTGCAACCAGGTTTCTGTAAGGCAGAGTAAATCAATTTGTTGATCAATTATTAAGTCATGTACTAACAGAGACTTGGAGGAGAGAGACCTAATATTTAATAATCCACATTTCACTGTTTTACTCTTTGGTTCAGATGTGGATACTGTATTGTTCTTTCTTTGTGATTGTTTATGTTTAAGTTGTTTGTTGCTGGTTTTTAGTTTTTTTTTTTTGTCTGTTTGGAAGCTGACACAGTCTCTATGGAGATGGGTTTTTGGGGGGTAGCAGGAGGAGAGAAGCTGCAGAGAGGCGTGTAAGACTGCAACTCTGCTTCCTGGTCCCAACTCTGGATAGTCATATTTTGGGGGGTTTAATAAATTTGTCCATATTTCTAGAAATGAGAGCTGCTCCATCCAAAGTGGGATGGATGCCGTCTCTCCTAACAAGACCAGGTTTCCTCCAGAAGGTTTGCCAATTATCTATGAAGACCACATCGTTTCTGGGACACCACTCAGACAGCCAGCAATTTAAGGAGAACATGCGGCTAAACATGTCACTCCTGGTCTGACTGGGGAGGGGACCAGAGAAAACTACAGAGTCCGACATTGTTTTAGCAAAGTTGCACACCGATTCAATATTGATTTTAGTGACCTCCGATTGGCGTAACCGGGTGTCATTACTGCCGACGTGAATTATGATTTTACTGAATTTAGCAGCAGGATATAAATAAACAGAACAATACTATAAAATAATAATGACAATAATAGTGATAGAAAGTCCAAGGGCAGTTATTTGCCATTGAGGAGACAAGCCCTGAAATTTTGCTAGCAGTTTTTAGCAGAAGTCCCAACCGATTCTTATTCTTCACCGTCAGGTTACCAAACCAGGCAGCGATACAAAAGGACATCACAGATTCGATAAAACTTCTATAAAACAAGGACAACATCTCAGATGAGACATTAAAAGATCTCATTTTCCTTAAAAAGAACAGTCTTTGTTGAACTTTTTTAGTAGTGGCATCAGCATGAGATTCAAAACACAGTTTATGGTCAAGTACCACACCTAGATATTTATAACTCTCAACGATCCCAATATCGGCAGTTTTAATGATAGTGGGTGATGAGCTATAAGAGGACTTCCTAAAATCAATAATCATGTCTTTAGTTTTTGACACGTTAAGTGAAAGGAAGGACTCATCACACCAATTCACAAAATCATCTACAACCTGTCCATGGCCTGACTCGCCCCCACAAGAAGACTGACGATTACTGTGTCATCACCAAACTTCAGGATGTGTCTGTTCGTGAAATTGCTGCAACACTCACTCGTGTACAGAATGAACAGAAGGGCAGAGAGGCAGCATGCTGGGGTGATGCAGTAGAGGAGGAGAGCACATCAGAAAACACATGATTCACCATCACGCATTGTGACCTATTAGTCAGAAAGTCTGTCACCCAGCCGACCAGACTAGTGTCAAGCTTGAAATGATTGTAAAGCCTGTCAGCAAGTAAGAAGGGTTGAATTGTATTGAATGCCGATGAAAAGTCAGCAAATAATAATCTTGCATGTGGGTGGGGGGCCTCAAGATGCTTATACAAGAGATGCAGGAGTGTGACAGCAGCATCCTCCACACCTCTCCCTGCTCTACAGGCGAACTGGAAGGGGTCAAGATGGTGTTCAACATACATTAAAATCTCCTTCTTAATTATCTTCTCAAATGTCTTCATCACTAAAGAAGTCAGAGCCACAGGCCTAAAATCATTCAGTGCCTTAGGAGAACTGCCCTTAGCAACAGGAACAATGACAGCATGTTTCCAAATCTTAGGTACTGTCTGTAGCTCTAAAGAAAGTGAGAAGATATAGTGAAAAATCCCACTCAGCTGATCAGCACAAGTTCTCAGTACCTGTCCACAGATGTTGTCAGGTCCAGGACTCTTACTTTTAGTGTGTCTAAAGAGATTAGCTACCCCCTCTCATCAATACAAATTGATGGGGGAGTGATGGTCTTTTCCCTCAGTGTGCTGGTCTGCCTAGAAGTCAAAGTTCTCAAAACGAAGGTTAAAAACTGTTAAGACTGTCTGCCAGATGTTTGTCAGAGGTAAACCCCTCTAAAGTAATATTACTTTTACCTTTCGTCTGTAGACCTGACATTGTTTTCATACCAAGCCAAGCTCTTTTGAGGTTGTTACTGCTGAGTTCTGCCTCAATCTTATTTCTTTACCTCATCTTGGCGATCTTTATTGCAGCCCTCACCTCCTTCCTCAATATTCTCATAGTGGGAACGTCTCCCTCGTTAAAAGCAATTTCCCTTTTAAGAATCAGATCCTTAATATCTTTAGAGAGCCACGGTTTGTTATTAGGGAAAGTCTTAAATTCTCTGACTGGAACCACAGAGTCTTTGCAAAAAGAGACGTAGCTACACACCACATCGGTGAGTTCATCCAAATCAGAAGTGCTCTCTTGAAACAAGGACCAGTCAGTGCAATCAAAACACCCCTGAAGGGCAACACAACTGTCTTTTGTCCAGACATTAGTCCGCTTCACACAGGCCTTCTCCCTCCTAATCACAGATCTGTAAGCAGGGAGGAGGTGAATAACATTGTAATCCGAAGAACCTAGCGCAGGTCCAGCCACAGACTTATATGCCCCCTTAATTGGTCCATAACACAAATCCAGCGTTTTGTTTTGCCTTGTAGGACAAGTGACATATTGAAAGAAATCGTTCAGTGATTTCTTAAGATTACAATTGTTAAAATCACCAAGAATAAGTGAGAGTCTGCAGATTGTGTACCACTTTAAAAATGGCATCGGCAGCAACTTTAACGTCAGCTTTAGGATGAATGTAAACAGTGACAAAAATTTGAGGGAACTCCCTCGGTAAGTAAAATGGCCTGACAGATACTGAAAGTCGGTAAGACACAACCGCTCCGGCACAGTAAAGTTATTACACCAGCCCTGGTTGATATACAAACATAGCCCTCCTCCGTGGGATTTGCGTGTTACTCCACAGTTCCGATCCAATCTGACAGGGGTCCCAAAGCTGCTGATTTGCAGTGAAGTGTCACTGTCCATATCGGTCAGCCACGTCTTGGTAAGCGCCATCAGACAAGCCTCCCTGTATTCCCGTAGATGAAGCACATTTCCTTGTAATTCATCCGTTTTGTTTCTAAGAGATTGGACATTGGCCAGAATCATAGAAGGCAGAGGAACACGATTCTTCCTCTTCGGAGGAAGAATCGGGACTAACTTTTTAGTTAGTCAAGATTAGTCTTAGCGTTTCTTATAAACAGTTATTTTAGTTGTCACGTCAGGACCTGTGCAGTCTTGTGAGAAACAAAAATAAGGTACAGTAGCCTCCAAGGACTGAGTTAGTTACTGGCTACTGGGGCTGTTCGATATAACGATATATATTGGACGATGATATAAAAACGTCTATCGTTTCATTTTATGCTATCGTTTGTTTCGTGGTGTCATAAAATAAAATGTTTACAGCATTATTTTTTCATGGTTTTGATGGTCACTGTACTGGCTATATTAATTTATTAAAGTTCTCTCTTTCTCTTATATTTAATATAAACACACTATGGACGACAAGCGCTAGTCATTGTTGCGTTTGCGTGGCTCTGCTGTCCGCTTGTTTGTTTTCCATGTAAACCTTTCACAATAAAGCTCAAGATCCTGTTGACTTTTCAAAATAAACTGAATCAAGTGAAAGAGTATGCAGAGAGTTTACGGATGAGAAGAAAAAAAAGATCCGTCAGGTGCTAAAAAATACTCAAAATTTGTAACGGCCACCATTTTCTTTCAACTTACATCTAAAAATGTAGTTTCATGCATCGGTTAAAACACTAGAGTCCAGCTACACGACGCCCAGCTGGAAACACTTCACACAAGGTGAGTATTACAGAATTTACAGAAAATATTACATTTTGTGATTTATATCGTTGTCAGGACGATAAATGTCTTATATCGGGATATTAGATTTTTGTCATATCACACAGCCCTACTGGCTACACTAAACTTTAGAGACCAGGTCTGAGCAATGTGGACCATAGTGTTTGAAGATAAATTTCAGTTCAGAGACAATAAAAGTCCAAAAGACACACCTTTAAATAAAAATGGTTTATTCTCTTTTAATATAGCTTTTGTTCTATCCATAGCAGAAAAGAGCCTCCACGCCACTCAGTGCTTAAAACCTGCAACTGGATCTGAAGTCGTCGCTGCAATAACCGACAAAGGTCTTCACAGCAATAACACCAGCTTGATACCCATCCAACAAGTCACGTTGCTCATTTTAAAAACAAGTGGAGATGTTGGCAGGTAGGAAGAGGAGGAGGAAGAGGAGGGTGAAGGGGTCAGATCTGATTCCAGATCTGATTTATTTGTGACTCAGACCAAGCAGCGCAGATTCCCAGGGTTTTGTTGGGAGGAGTTTATTCCGTGCGTGTTTGTTTGTGCTGCAAAATTGACATCTTGCTCCAGTATGGCTGTTGATGTGGAGGCAGAGGTTTCTGCCACGAAAAGGTCACAAGTTGAGGTAATAAAGATTCTTCCTGAATGGACAGAAAAACAAATACTGAAAACTCATCCTGTAATCACAGAGGTGTGAGCAAGCAGAACACAAGCAAAAGGATACCATTTGATATTCATAACAGGCCGGCTTTGTCCAAGCAGGTTCTGTTGCAGTAAATATTTCATACTGAGCCTGTCTACAAATGCTGATGCACAGCTGCTGCTTTTTATTTTAAGGAACAATAACTTTGGCTCGTGAAGGATTTTATTTTGAGTCAGGTAGTTTAAAATCACCCTAAAATTTTCCAGTAATGTTCCGCAGTCTTTCCCGGGTCACCACAGGGTGTCTGAGTAAATAAAGAATCTCCATTTAAGACAACCAGAGTTGTCTTAAATTTGAGACAACCAGAGTTGTCTTAAATTTGAGACAACCAGAGTTGTCTTAAATTTGAGACAACCAGAGTTGTCTTAAATGGAGTGCGTGAAGATGCCGGGTGAAGAGGAAAGATAACAGTGATGGTCAACATGAGGAGCAAGAGGTGAACAAAATCATCAGATTTCAAAACAACAGTGTAGACAGGCTGTTGGCTGCAGTTTCAGTTTACTGTGTTTGAATCTTGGTCTCAGGCCTTATGCCAGCTCACAGAGTGAACAGGCTGAGGTGCACCTTCCTCCACTGCTTCCTTTCTACTCTTCACTGCGCTCGCTGATTAAAATGTCTCTGTGGCGGGGCGGGGCCTGCGGTGCCGTGCAGAGGAGGCGGACGCACCTGCACGGTACCGCAGGCCATGCCCCGCCACAGTCTCCAAAAAGAAAAAACATTAGTTTTACATCACCCCAAAGTAGTTGTTTTGTCTTTATTGATTACTGTGCTCACTGTGGTAGGAAATAAACTAAAGGAACACAAGAACATACATCGGCACCCCTGGTGATGCAACATGTTCTAACACTGCCCCCTGGTGACAACAAACTGCTACCACATGCAGAAAACAGCCTGAAGCACAAATGCACGACCACGTTACGTGCTGCTAGATAAAAATTCAGGTCCCTTCTGAAGAAGCTCGACTTGTGCTGTTTTTGTATCGTTTTTGGTTGATATTTAACATTCACAGAAATAATATGTAAACAGACTCAGACTAAAGCATCAGCATTTGTAGGAAAGCCCGTAGCTTCTGCGTGCTGCAGTGGCTGTAATCATTCGCACACGCATTGGCATGGCATGTAAAGTGGCACATCCAAGCTTTTGCATACCTCTACATCTCTACATATTATAAATAGAGTATTGTTGTGTGTCTTACCTGTTCTCTGGGTATCATGTTGCATTGGAGCTGCTTATTGCCTTTGATCCATCTGTGTTGGCATTTGCTTGTTCCTTCACCACAGGATCTGAGACATAAACACAAAATGTTTTCCGTGAGCTTTCTTGTCGTTTGTTTAGGCCGTCTTCAGGCAGGAGGACAGAGAGAGGGAGAGAAAGCAGACGCAGATGTGGCCAAGCACAACTTTCTGACATGACTTCTGTAAACTCTGCTGATGAGTGCACGGGCTATCACTTGTCACGTTAAATTTTTAAAAATGACGTCATGTTTAAAAACAGCACTTCCTCATCACAACCTGATTACCAGTGGCCAAAATACCTGGAACAACATCAATCTTTTATCCTGCCTACGGACACAGAAAGAGCAGAAGCTGAGAGACGGAAAGAGACGTGAGAGAAACCATAACTCTAAGTCACTGTAGCTTTCTGTGTTGATGGATTTTTCTAACCCAGTTATTATTCTCTTTTTTACTTTTGTCCTTGTTTTCAAATTGCACCATCTTTCTTAATGTTTTTATAATGAATTTAGATGATGTCACCCCTTATTTATCCCCCCCCCCTTTTTATGTATAATTTATGACCCAGGTAAGAATGCAGATGTGTAAGGATGAAAAAGGAAACCCTGGATGTGAAAAGCTGTATTAATAATCATGCAGTGCACATGCATCTGTAATCAGTACACATAACAGACAGCTTTGATGTGGACTGAGACATTCTGCTTTTTATCTTTTAAAAAGCAAACTGAAAAGTGAATTTCTACATGCTCAAAAAAAGAATTCTCCTGATTTTAAACAATGATTCTGGAAGACGAGTAAAGTATTTTACTATAAATGTTGCTTTGTCAGCATCATAAGGAGTATCAGCTGATCGAGTGAAAATATCAGATCAGGTCCACAAGGCTGAAGATGAACGGCCTGCTGGTGCTTCAGGTTACTGTGTGTTTGGCCACTGTGGTCACACATCGCTGCTTTATATTTGGTGAATGGAGTTAACTGATAAAATGGAAGAAGAGCTTGTATAATCTTGAGAGTGAAATCAGATTTGTGACTCATTATTTCAGCAGGCAGCTGTTGTTGCAGACGTGCTGCGGCTCGCGCGGTACTAACAGAAGTACGGGTGCTGCATGGCCTCGGCCGCCGTCAGCCTCTGCTGGTGGTCATAGCGCAGCAGCTTGTCCAGCAGGTCCAGAGCCTCTGGACTCACCAGGTGCTGGTTCTCTGATTGGATGAACTGCTCCCAGCGTTTCCGTGTTTGCCTGGAAACAAGTGACTATTAACATCTAGTTAAGCTGCCTGGGTGTGAGCTGCTTTCAATACATTTGAATATGTTTCAGCAGTTTTACAGGAAGTCAGCGATACTCACTGCCCCAGCATGTCTTTGAAGCGAGTGTCCAGTTCTATGTGATATTTGTGCAGGTAGCCAAAGAGCTCATCGGTGCCGAGAACCTTAGCGATGCGGACCAGCTGGAAAACAAGATGCATACCACATCAGTGCGCCCCCTAATGGCTCAAATATGTCAGTGCACTGTCACAGCAGAAGACACTGTTTATGAAAGCAGAAACAAAGACAACACAGTCAGTCAGTGGCTTTTTACATCACTGTTCATCGAGACCTGAACTCTGACCTTTTAAAAATAAAATGTTATCTGTTGGCCGTTTTATCCTAATTGAGTGAACTGTTGTTACAGTTAGTGTAGAAATGTCTTGAGTTACAGCTTTCAGAGCATGAAGTGGAGGCTGACACAACAAGCTGTCGCTCCTTTTAAAGCAGCTCCTTCGACTCACTGCTGTCTGGATTTTTCTTAGAAAACACACGGCTTATATTCAGGTCACTACTATGTATTATTATTGGCTTACAATTTATTATAGTTCAAAAGCATAAGTATAACCCACCATAGCATTTTTGTGTCTGACCTGCAGGATCACACATTTCTGAAAAACCACTTCATGTTGTCTCTCTCACCTGGTCATAGTTGTCCTGGCCATGAAAAAACGGTTCCTTCAGGAAAATCATACTGGCCAACATGCAGCCGAGACTCCACATGTCCAAACTGTAATCATACATCTGAAAGAACAACACACAACTAAAAATGAGCTCAGAGAAAACTGAGACGGGCAGGTGACCGTGTTCTGCTGAGTGGAAGCATACCTGATAGTCCACTAGCAGCTCGGGGCCTTTGAAATAGCGCGAGGCCACCCTGACGTTATATTCCTGAGCGGGATGGTAAAATTCAGCCAAACCCCAATCTATAAGACGCAGCTGTCACACACAAACAGAAATCAGAATCAGAATCAGAAAGGGTTTTATTGCCAAATGTTGAGCAGGTTTACAACATTAGGAAATTGCTGCGGTGCTTCAGTGCAAACATACTGTCATAAATTGCGCTTAAATAGACATGAAAAAATAAAAGTAAGAATAAGAATTAAAAGTGCTACGTAGAAAGATATATACATGAGTGCAGGTGGTGATCAGTGCCAAACATGGAATGATGCAGTGACACAGCGTAGGGTCATGTGTTAGTGGTGGGAACAGTCGTACGTTTATTGTTCATGTGTCCAACAGCAGAGGGGAAGAAACTGTTCTTATGGCGAGAGGTTCTGGTGCGAATGGACCGGAGCCTCCTGCCTGAGGGGAGCAGGTCAAACAGACTGTGTCCAGGGTGAGAAGGGTCAGCTGAGATCCGAGCTGCACGCCGCAGTGTCCTGGAGGTGTACAGGTCCTGCAGAGATGGGAGTCTGCAGCCAATCACCTTCTTAGCAGAGCGCACAACACGCTGCAGTCTCTGTTTGTCCCTGATAGTGGCTCCAGCGTACCACACGGTGATGGAGGAGGTGAGGATGGACTCGATGATTGCGGTGTAGAATTGCATCATCGTCCGTGTTGGCAGGTTGAATTTCTTCAGCTGCCTCAGGAAGTACATCCTCTGCTGGGCTTTCTTGATGACGGAGGTGATGGTGGGCTCCCACTTCAGGTCCTGGGTGATGGTGGTACCCAGGAAGCGGAATGAGTCCACAGAGGTGATGGGGGTGTCAGTCAGGATGATGGGGGGGAGTGGGGCTGTGTGCTTCCTGAAGTCCACAATAATCTCCACTGTCTTCTGGGCATTCAGCACCAGGTTGTTGTGGCTGCACCAGGACACCAGATGTTCAACCTCCCTCCTGTAGGCAGACTCATCCCCGTCCGAGATGAGCCCAATAACGGTGGTGTCATCTGCAAACTTGATTAGCTTGACAGACTGGTGGGTGGAGGTGCAGCAGTTGGTGTACAGGGAGAAGAGCAGAGGAGACAGAACACAGCCCTGAGGGGAGCCGGTGCTGATGGTCCGAGAGTCAGAGACATTCTTTCCCAGCCTCACATGCTGCTTCCTGTCCGTCAGGAAGTCAGTGATCCACCGGCAGATGGGATCAGGCACATTCATCTGGGAAAGCTTGCCTTGGAGATGGTCTGGAAGGATGGTCTGGAAGGATGGTGTTGAAGGCAGAGCTGAAGTCCACAAACAGGATCCTGGCGTAGGTTCCTGGGGAGTCCAGATGCTGCAGGATGAAGTGTAGGGCCATGTTGATGGCGTCATCTACAGACCTGTTGGCTCTGTATGCAAACTGCAGGGGGTCCAGGAGGGGGGCCGTGAGGGTCTTGAGATGGGAGAGAACTAGGCGCTCAAATGACTTCATGACCACAGATGTCAGAGCCACGGGTCTGTAGTCATTTAGTTCAGTGATCCTAGGTTTCTTGGGGACAGGGATTATGGTAGAGGACTTGAAGCAGGCAGGCACATGACATGCCTGCAGTGAGGAGTTGTCATGTCATGTGACAAATGACAACATTACACACAGTGTCTTGTTGAACCATTCTGAAGGTTCACATTGTGGTTTGACAAAGTTACAGCTCAAGTATTAGCCGTTCTCCCACTAGTACCTACTCGACATGGTTTTTAGGGTTTGCTATTAGGGGCCAGTATCTGGTACTTTTATAGTACCCACTTGGCCGGGGTTCCAAGCGATCAACAGACAGCATGTGTTTGACTGGTTAGTCAGTTATGTCACTCGACAGGGTATGGGAGTGTTTCCTTCACGAAAATCAAAACTGCCATTTTTTTAAGGACTCGGAAACGATGGAAAGCCTCACAAAAATGAACCCGTCACCCAAAAACTCCACAGACTGAGCAGCAGGTGTAACATCGCCTAGACTACAAATGACGTCTTGTGGCTAGCACTCGATTGTAATGGATAATTAGTTGAGCCGAGCACGTCCTAATGGAAAAAGGGCTACAAGTGTTTGCAGACACACAACTTGCCAACATTCCAGCATACAAAACAACCCATAGAAGCGTCAGTAGCACCTTCCTCAGCTGGTGGTCAATCATCACATTGTGCGGCTTCACGTCCCTGTGCATGATCCCCATACTGTGACAAAAGTCCAGAGCCTGGAAGAACACACAGAACAGGCTTAGTGAGGTGCTTATCGTGGTGGCGTTCCATTCAAATGTACCTCCAAAAGTCACTTTTCCCCTCCAGGTCCGTCCCATTCAAATTCAAAGGTTGTGCGCATTCAACATTTTCATAGATAGCATTAATAAAAGCACTGAGGCCACTGCTTTGTCTGCTAATGCTCAGGACAGCTTATCTGAATGAATGTTTAACGACGTTCTATCATCAGTGAGTATTCCCGGAGCAGTCCATATGGACTCGTATGTTATCATGTGACGGTGCAGGCTGTTTAACACTTAGAAACTTTGCTTTCATTTTTATTAAACTAAAGTGTTTAGCAGTCGTTTTATAACTTTACTTAAAACGTCCTGAATAAACTGTCCCAAGGATGCTTTCATATTTGACTCGTGCTGTGTCATTAGATATAATCCTGGCTCTGCTGCTGGGCCCTTGTGGCGACAGATTCACACTCTGAATTAGGAAGTCCCTCAGTGACCGCAGCACATTTGAAGAGTGGTACTCTGCAGTTCCACTTTGAAAAGTGAGGATCAGTTTACATGTGAAAACAAAGTAATATTACCTTTAGAAGCTCATACATGTAGTAACGGATATCGTAGTCTGTCAGCTTCTGGTAAAGCTCCTGTGGACCGCACGAGAGACATCAATGTATAAAAAGTGTTCTGATGTGAGCAGCTGGCCTCTACACATGTGGAGCAATAACTGGAGGGTTATTCATGTTATTAATAATGGACATCAACGTGTTTGCATGGATGGTAACCCTGCTGGTAGTCCAAACTTGAGTACCTTAAAATCTGTGTTATTGATGTACTCAAAGACTAGCGCTGGTGTTCTGGACTGCAAAGAGAGGACAACACATGGCTTCACTGAGGAGAACAGCAGGTATCACTGAGTTACAAGCATGACTGGATTACATGGCTCACACGCACGCATGCAGCTGCCGGTTTTCACAACTCACCACTGGGTCTTTGACCGTGTCCACCAGGCGGATGATGTTGGTTCCTCCTCGCAAGTTTTCAAGAATTTTGATTTCCCGTTTGATCTTCTTCTTCTTGACAGGCTGAGTAGACATGGACACTCATAGTCAGCACAATGGAAATAAGTGAAAATGAAAATAGGGCGCTGCTGAGAGAATCCATCTTTGGGCATCCAAACACACACACACACACACACACAGTATTTCCAACATTATGCTGCTCATTTAAAATGTTTAAATGTTCTGTGGATGACAGAAATAGTTACAATAAAGCTGCTACAATAACCATAAAGTGATACCACATAAACACTGAACTTACCTTCATTTGCATCATGTGTTAATAAAAGCTTGTCACGGCACAAAAATATCTACTTATTAAATATTCCTGCTGATTTTTTCTAGATCATCAACAGCTTCTTTATGTTCTTTAGCTTCTTTACCTTTATATTCTACTTAAGGGTTTCTGTAGCATTAACTGCATAGTTATTTGGTAGGGGTGCAACAATACTCAATTCAATTCAATTCAATTTTATTTATATAGCGCCAAATCACAACAAAAGTCGCCTCAAGGCGCTTCATACTCGTATCGATATTGAACCGTTCGATACAGTGCTTTCGGTTCGGTACGCATATGTATCGAACAATACAAAATTTTTAATTTATTTGATCAACTTTTCTTCTGACGATGCTGTGTTGAGAGCTCAGTGGATCTGCATTCGACTACTCTGCCTAGGCTGCACTGTCGAGTGCAGATCCACTGAGCGCAGCGTAAGCTAGCAAGACAGAAGCTAAGCTCGTTGCAACATGGCAAATTGAACCTCCCCCACCCTCATTCAGATCTGGCGTTTGGAACTATTTTGGTTTTCATGTGACGTATGACCCTGAAGGTAAGCGCGTCATGGACTAAAGTAAAACAGTATGTCGGATGTGCCATGCAATGCTCAATTACATGGGTGGGAACTAGTGCTTTAGCGCAGTTAGCTCGTTAACGTGTTGATGCCGTCCAGCCCCACGCACGGGGCGATCCGCGGTAGCTCGTTAACGGAGATTTGCCGTGTTGTGGCGTTAACGTCATTTAAGATTAACGCTGACAGCACTAGTGGGAACACAACAAATATGACTGCACATTTATGCCGACATCATCCTAGTGCAAAGATAAGTGGAAGCAGACAAAAACAACAAGCATGCTACTAACTTTAGCCGAGTCATTAGACAGCCGTTAGCACATGATTCTGCTTATGGGGACCTGATATGTTTAATATGCTGCTGAGAATATAGCCCAGAAGAAGCGGATAGTATAGCTTTTATTTTTGAAAGAGCCATTTCTCTGTAATAAACTCTCTTTTCCAAAGATGAGTGATTTCTCGATCAGATAGATTTATTATTTTATTACTTTGTTGTTTCAGCAACATTAAATTTAAGAACTCTACGTTTGAGTTAAAATATATATTTATAATTTTAATAAATGACAAATTAAAAAAGCATGAACATTTTTTGTATTGAAAGTATCAAACCGAACCGAACCGTGAATTTTGTGTATCGTTGCACCCCTATTATTTGGTAAAGTGTTGGGTATCTCATTCACTTGGCTGTTGATGCCACAGCCTTTTTTTTTTGTTAACTCCTGTCCTGTCTGGCAGCTTATGCAACCAGAGTTATGATCTGAATGCACTGTTGAGCCAAACAACTTGTTATTCCAAGATCAGCTCTATAAATTCTCTATAGGCTCCTCTGGTATACAGTTTGATAATGTATAAGACAGGATGGGTAGTAGAAAGGGAAAAAAAATGGGGTGGGGTGTAATAAAACGACAGGGTACAAACAGAAATGCACAATACATCGCCAGTTAGTGCACCTTAAAACAAAAACAATAATACAGCACCTGGAACAAAATCTTGAAAATGCACAGGTAAATGGTAAATGGCCTATATTTGTATAGCGCTTTACTAGTCCCTAAGGACCCCAAAGCGCTTTACACAACCAGTCATCCACACATTCACACACTGGTGATGGCAGCTACATTGTAGCCACAGCCACCCTGGGGCGCACTGACAGAGGCGAGGCTGCCGGACACTGGCGCCACCGGCCCCTCTGACCACCACCAGTAGGCAACGAGTGAAGTGTCTTGCCCAAGGACACAACGACCGAGACTGTCCAAGCCGGGGCTCAAACCGGCAACCTTCCGATTACAAGGCGAACTCCCAACTCTTGAGCCACAATCGCCCCGGTACATAAGAGCGTGAAAGTTTGTGAGTGTGTATGTGTCACAAAATACACTTGAAAAGAGGGTGAGAAGCAATACTACCCCCCAGCAGGGGTGGGAGTCCAGGACCAGGGGCGATGGGCAGCCAATCCCACTAGAGGCCTGCCACCCCGGTGTGAGCTGAGTTCAGGATCCCAAAGCAACAGCAACGTCCAGTGGGGAGTGGTAGGGGAGGTGAACCCCTTCCTCCAATACCAGGCTCAGCAAATCCACCCATATGACTGCTCTACCCACTGTGACACTGTATGAACAATGTGCCGTATGAGGGAGTGCTGGGATATGTAAGACCAGGAGGACAAGAGCACTAGCCCAGAAGGAGAGAAGCAGCAAACAAGTGGCTCAGTGTGCACCCCATTTCCCACGCCCCACCACAGGGGTGTGCAGATGAGCCCAAAGAGACCACTCAATTACAACAGACACACAGCAAAAGGGACATGGCACACTCATCTGGGTCTTGGACGAGCTGCACCCAGCAATGGTTGCCCCCATAACCTGGACACCCTACCCCATCCAATGGGCTTGCAGTTACACACGACCGCCATGGTGCAGACCGGACATCCCAACGTGCGCTAACACACACTACACTGCAAGGCAGTCAACGGGGTGCAGACCAACCCTGTGCAAGAAGGTACCCAGCCGGACACCAGGCAACCCCGGGCACCTGGGCAGCCATCCAGCCTGGGATCAGGACCCACCACCACAAGGACCCCAGGCCCCACACCCTAAGATTGCTAGGCAGCACCCACCCCAGTCCCCACCGCTACCAACTGAGGCAGAGACCCAGACACCCCAAAACAGCAACTGCAGCTCCCAGGGAGATGCCAGATCCCAGTAGTCCCAGAGACCACCTTCATCCTGCTGCAAGTCATACAGGGAAACAGGACTACAACCGACCATCCCCACTAAGTAATGGAACTGATCAGTGGGAACCAGAGAGAAACACATTCATCCAGCTGGTTTTCTGAGGGGGAGGCATTCTCTCCAGACTGATGGGATCCAGAAGTAAATTGATGCCACAGGCTGTTCATAAACCATTTGACCAATAGATGATGCCAGAGTACAATGTAAGGTTTGACAGGATTAAAGAAAGTAATCTGACAAAGAAAAGTCAGCAAGTGCCAAGAAAAGATTTAACAGAAGACATTTTAAAAATGTTTGTGGATTTGATGAGGTTTTCAGAAATGGATAACTGCCAAAGCGAGAAGACTCATGTTACCACAATACAAATTAGAGATTGTAGGTATAAAAGGTAAAAAACAGACACACACACACACGCAGCCCTAGCAAAAAAGTCAGTCTAGTGCTTACCTTGAGGATTTTCACCACCACTTTCTCGTTATTGGTCACATTTATGGCCTCAAACACTTCACTGTACTTCCCTCTGCCCAGTTTACGCACCAGCTGATAGTTGTCTTGATTACTGAGAAAAGCAAAAACACTTTGGCAGTGATTAAAAATTCATTAAAAAAATCATGCTCTCACGAAGCCAACATGTATATATATACCTCCAGTTTGGCACATGAGCATCATAGTCCCAGTACTCTCTGTTCTTCTGTGTATTAACGTCGGTGTAAACCCGAGCTTTGCTGAGGGTCGGTGTGGGGCCAGGCATTGCTAGCTTTGAGGATCTGAGTCGAGGACCTTCACCTCCTTCTAAATACTTGCTGGCTCGATACTGGAAGGCAGCGCACCGACTCTCCAGAATATGTGGCTCTAAGGTCCCCGAGCCGTGCTTACCATTGGCTTTGGCTGCTCGTGGCCTCTGATGAAAGCTGTCAGGCTGGTCTGACACAGTCGCCGTGCAGACTGACAGAGCTACAATGACTGACTGAGTGAAGCCCCTGAGCAAGGTGTTCAGTAGGATGGGATGAAGAGCCGCCAGCTGCAGGAAGACAGGAGAGGAGCATAACTATGGGTCTTTCCTCAAAGTAAAGCTCAGACTCTTTGGAAATGTATGAACATTTCCATGTGGTGGCAGATAGCTGCATAACATTAAGGACACAATAATACAGGTCAACAGGTCAAAGTCATCAGAGATAAGTTTATGTGGGTTTTTCATGCCGATTTCAAATCTGTGTTTAGTTTTTTTTTAAGCGCGTAGCTTCTGTGATGAAGCTAGCTACATATTGCATGATAGTTGGAATAATTAACCATAAGCGTATTGCCAGATTTAATGACAGTTCCCTGTGTTTTATGTTACAGACTGAATTAACTGTGATTGATTTCAGTTGTTACCATGCCTAGAAATTGTATCAATCATCCAGACAGTTTCTGTTATGTGCAGTTCATTCACGACGTCGCCCAATTACCACAGACCTTAAGATGATGTACAAGTTGTACTTTATCCACTGGATGACCAGGATAAATCTTGGGCTCCACATGTCATCTGCAACAGTTGTTCCAATGGACTGCGTGACAGCTTAAATCTGCGAAATGCCACTTGCAATCCCGATGGTGTGGCTGGAACAGTGAGATCATCTCAGCGATTCCTATCTTTGCCGCGTGAATACAACAGGATTTTCAAAAAATTGTATATCCCAGTCTGGAATCTGCAATAAGGCCTGTTCCTCATGATGACTTACTGCCTGTTCCTGTACTGGCATATGATGGATTAGCTTCTGTAGAAGGTGACGAGGAACACGGTCAAGCTGGTCAAGATGGTTACAATCCAGAGTCATCAGATCCTGATTACATGGCCAATGAAGATTCAGAGACTTTTACACAAACAGAGCTGAACGATCTTGTTTGTGCTCTAAACCTGTCGAAAGACAAAGCAGAACTTCTTGCTTCGAGGTTTAAGCAGAAGGATTTGCTTAAACCTTTGTGGACCTGGCCCATGTAGACCGCGAAGGCCGGGTCCTCCGAAGAATGCAGCCGACGTTTTGGGACACAGCTATAATGTTGTGCTATGTGATTGCTAGCGACATAACATTAGCACAGTGTTAGCATAACATTAGCACAGTGAAGCTGGAGGATGAACGTCAACTTTTTTTTCCACTCGATAAAAGTTAACGTGAGGGATTCTGGTGGTTAGGGACAAATGCAATCGCATAGCAGGATGCTATACACGGGCCAAACTTCAGTCAGGAGAACAACTGAGATTATTCATCCACTATAGAGATTGACAGACCACGTGACTTTCGCGCATTGCATGCTGGGAACTCAGGACCGCAAAACGTTCATTCTCTGGCTCCAATACCTTCTTGGTTTTTCTTTGCCCCCCAAAAAAGGAATGTACAAAACGAAGGAGAACAATGCCGGTCCGTACAAAGACAGACTTGATGAAAAGTCAAAGAAAATATACGAGGACAAAATCAAAGGAGTGAAAGGTTTAGACCCTTACGAGTAGAGCTGGGCGATATATCGAGTTTTTAAAAAATATCGATATATTTTTATACGAGATATAAGATGTGACAATATCCTTTATATCGATATAGTCTATGTTACGTTATAATTATACTTGTGGAGCCGCAAGTTTCCCTCTCTTTCGTCCACTTTCGTCTTTTCGCAACGTTACTCGGACTCGCCTCTCCTTCACTGAACACAACTCCCCCTCCTCCCCCATCGCTTCACCTGCAGGAAGCGACAAGATGGACACTGCAAATCTCCGTTAACGAGTTACTGGACGGCGTCAACGTGTTAGCTAGCTAACCACGCTAACGAGCTAACCACGCTAATGCCATGCAGCCCAGAGGTGCTGCACGGACTAAAATCCTTTCATTTTCTCAAATGTTGACAGTGCGCCTTATGTATGAATTCTGGTTGTGCTTGATGGCCGCGAACCGATTTTATGTGGAACACAGCGCTCAGCAATCTGTCAAAAAATGTTTTAGTACGACTTTGGTAAGCTACGGACGGAGCTGCACCGCTTGATGGTTTGTCGGAGCATTACGGCTGAGCCTCTCGGAGTGATACATACTGTGCTTCAACGTAATATCCACCTTACTGTGTATAAGGACCATAAATGGCACCTGTTAAGAGACGTGGTTGCGAAGCAGATTTCAAACTCCAGGCTGTCAGTCACGCAGTACAAGTTGGGAACAGAGCAGCTGTGAAATCTGTCTTTGTTATTGTGCTCAGCGTCTTTTAGTTTACATTTTGACTGCACAATTGTGAGCTTTTTGTTATGCAGAAAAACAACACTGTTTTCTTTTATTTATGGAGCATTATTATTTAATAAATGCTCATAATTTATTTTTGAGTAAATTTTATGTACATCTATGCTCTATGTTAATAAAAGTGCCTGTGTGACATCTGGGACACAGCTTTGACTAAGAACTGTCTTTTTGTTCTTACTTTATGGCTTTAAAAAATATATCGAGATATATATCTTATATCGCCATCCAGCTAAAAAAATATCGAGATATAAATTTTGGGTCATATCGCCCAGCCCTACTTACGAGCACACAGAGTGGACAAAAGACGTTAGCGTGCTGCCCAACTTTCACCACGCTCATATTTATAATTATATGGTTCTTGGAGTGAGTGCATACACTCATGAAGTTTAGTAACTACAGGTCACTGCAACAAGCCCAGGTACAGTTTACCAACGGATGGGTACAGGACCTTGAAATGCACCGTGTAGAATGAAAGACCATCGTACGAACAAAGGTAAGTTTACCAGTCTCACAAATCGTCTTCATAAATACACATTCGTTAACCGTTTATTAATAGGACCTTTGAGCTTAACGTTAATTAATTAGCAGTGGAAATAATTTCTGGTACGCATTACAGAAATGTAGCAGTGACAATAATATTGTATGCTGTAATCGTACTGGGCAATTAGTGATACAAAAAAAAAACGTTTTACCCTGTGAATAAAAATATATGTTTTTGTCAATGTAACATGGTAATAACAGAAGCGAAACGTAATATTGTGTCAGGACAATTCACTATTTATGCACAATAAACAAAGGAGCATAGCGCGACAATTTCTGTTCAGCGCCAGACTTGCTTGTAACCTATATCACCAATTATGTTATGAAAAATGACGTATTAACTACTACAAAACTCTGACCTTCGTGGAAATGCTTGGAGCAGACTAACATGTGAGCTGGAGTGTTCTGGGACGTTATATTTGGTCTTTGAATGGCTGCAACCCAGGCCATCCATTGGCTCTTTGTTACTTTGGAAACATGACTTGAACAATTTCTCTTCAACGACGTAATCCGATAACAACCGATCTCTTCCCGTGGCTGACATGCGACTTGCTATTGCAGTTAATGATACAACAGCTTCTTGCCATTTTTTGTGTTTCTTTTTATTGCTGTGTAACTGATTTCAATTTAAAGCCTGCGTGCGCTAGTACCTCTTGCCACGAGTTCCCAGAATTCTTTGCGGTTTTGTCCCTAAATGACGTCACATTTTCAATCTCTATACAAGGTTAGTTATTAATATACTGCAACAACATGGGAATAGAGCAGCTGCGAGAGAATTCAACATTAATGAATCAATGTTACGGAAGTGGAGGAAGCGCAGTTTTTGGCTTTCCCCATATTTCAAAAGTGCTTCATCTCTTTGCTGTGACTTTCGGCATAATTTGCAGATGATAATGGTTGTAGCCACTGCGATGCTTTCGATCAAAACAGGCGCAGCTTGATGACATCATCAACCTGCGCTATCGCGATAGAGCAGTATAGTCAAAATCTCTATTGTTGGCCAAATTTATATCGTTCCTATCATATATCGTTTATATCGCCCACCCCTACCACCAACCTTCCGATCAGTATATGACCTGCTCTACAGCCACCCCATCAGCGTCTATGGCTTTGGGGATCTCAGCTGGGTTCGGTGGGACCAGCTCCACTTGGGCGTAGTGCCAGAAAGTCGCTAGCTGGGGTTTGGAGTATGTAAGAGCGGCGCCGACTAATGCAGGAACTTTATTCACAACTTTCTTAACTGCCTGCGCCATGATGAGGACTTCCCAGGAGGTCACCAGAAGAAGAAAGCAAGTCTGTTTTGCAGGATGAAAGATACAAACAAACTCTCTCAACAGTTGAGTTTGAAGCTTGGGTGGTGTTCAAGTGGCTCTGCAAAAGCTTTCTGGACATCCACAAGTCTCCTGGATACAAGGAAGAAGTTCAGCATCTGCTCGATTCCTACCAGAAGCTGGGCTGTCGCATGTCATTGAAAATACACATCCTGCACTCACAATTTGAGTTCTTTCCAGAAAATGTTGTCATGGTGAGCGATGAACAGGGAGAGCGTTTTCATCAGGATATTCAGTTAATAGAGCGTCACTACCAAGGTTTCAGGAATTGTAGCATGATGGCCAACTACTGCTGGATGCTGTACCACAACAATCCAGACACAGCATGTGATTTTTCTTGTGTATACTAAGTGTTTTTGAAGAAACTGTGGTAGCTGAGCAGTTTTTATGCTTCTTCATTTCACTTTGTAAATATACTTGAATTCAGCTCCTATTTCATTCACATATTATTTGAGCTTTGCATTTACCAATTTTAGATGTCTTATGTGCACCCCTTCCCTTCTTTTTTTATAAAGTTTGATATAAAAGTAAACGAGTGGTTTCTTTTTTAAATTTTGGCAGTTTCAGTCATCCACAGAGGAAGAAAATCACCTGGACTAGATTAAAGCAGCGACTACAGCTCCACGATTATGGCCAAAATATAAACATAAGAATTTTAACATGAAAATGCTTCCACATCCATGTCACGCTACATTCCAACTAATATACAAATCGTTACTTCAAAATAAAATTCATCCTCCATCACGTGAATATCTTAAAAAAATATATGTGTATGTGACAAAAAAAAAAGTTTATCACAAAGGCTTCCAATTTTATATTCTGCTGCATTCGTGATAATTTCTTTACAGACATATAAGGTGTTTATTCACCTGTTTCAAGCAGATCTTCACAAAGCAAAGGTGAAAGATTTTCACTCCCTTCACTGTACCTGCCTGATGTGAATAAAACTTGCAGAAAAGTACTCAACAGCTTTGAGTTCCCTCTACAGTTCCCCATGTTTTGCGCAGTAACAAAACCTGCACAAGACTTTCACATATCTTTAGGCAATAAATCTTTGTTACCTGGTGTTTATTGGACATGTCTTTGGCCAAATAAAATCCGAAAGCACTGTTGACTTCACTATATCTTTGGCATTAATTTAAGAACCACATGATTATCTTTTGCTTTGCATTATATTGGTGAAGTATGCATTTTCAATATCGGTTAATCAAGTTAATTTAATGCTGGGAGGCCAAAATTGTGATTGAAATTAAAGCTGATTAACAGTGGAACCCTATTAAAGACTTATCAACGTGCTATTGAAAGTGATTTTCAGAAAAAGTCTGTACAATTCAGGTTCAATCAGGTCAGATAATTGTGTGCAGTTGCCTTTTCTCACATGTAACATATGACAGGACAGCGCAATGCAGGTGCACTGTAAAGAACTGGAAATGCCACATTTGCTTTAGGGGAAAGTGCTGCCTGAGTAAAACACGCAGGAGGAAGGACTTCACCAGACTGTGACCTGCTCTAATTTCACATGCAAGTACATTGTGTGATACATACAAATGTTCAGTGCTGCAGTGTGTGTGTGTGTGTGAGAAAAGATATTCCCGTCAGCACCTCTCAGGAGTAAGAGCAGTTTATAGTCATTTTCTAACTACTGGTCATTTTGTGCCCTTTTGTATTATCACTGTGTATCCATTTGTGGTTTTGGGGGTCATTTTTACATCTTACTTTAGTTTATTTTAATTTATTTATTTAAATCTGTAGTAGTTTTGGTTAATTTCTTTGTGGTTGTTAACATTTTGCTTCTCTTTACTAAGAACAGCAACAAGAACTGGTCTTAAGAATTTCAAGAATGAGAAACATGCCTCCCAGCCTGTCAGTCCCAGCATGCATTTCTGACAGTTGTGCATTAATAAACAATGATGTCACGCTCATAGCAATGGAACCTTTTTCTCCTTGTTATGTTTCTCCCCTGCATTCAGAGTCACAGATAATAACATAATTGTACTGATGTGAATCTGTGCAGACCTTTGTTGTCTCTGTTCATTTTTGAGTATCTGTTGCAGTGTAATCTTTTTGGGTGTTTCTTTCCTTTTCACCATGTTCGCACTTTTTGTGTTTGTGTAGCTGGCTCTCTCTGCGGTGGGCAAAGGTTTCGATTGAGTATTGGGAGAAACACAATTTAAGATGGGGAAATGAGGGTCCTGTCTCAGAAATGATTGAACATCAGACGATTTCAGGAGATTTTTGTAGATACAGATATTTTACTTACTGGGGGTACAGGTCTCCCGCGTTCCCCCTTTAAATCTACAGCTATTTGCGATTTTGCAGGTGCAGTGCTGGGGACCCTCGCATCCCTTGGGCTCATGCCCAAAAGGCCTGTTTTTAATAATCCATCTCTGCCTGTTTTGAACCAGCGCCATAAACACCTTCCCCTTAAAGACAAACCCTGTGGATTTTTCACCAACCACATTTACACTGTATAACAGAAACTGTAGCATCCAGTCCAGCTGGTCACCACTAAACTACCGTAGCATATCTGAAACATACCCCTAACGCGAACTAGCAACGTTTACCTAGCTAGCTTCCTTAGCATAAAATCTTAAAACGTCAACAATAATGGAGCAAGACAAAGACGATGGATGATGATTGTTCTGTCTTTATGCATAAGGGACACATACACGCCACAGGCTGTGTGTCAGTGTGACATTTCTGTGACGAGAAATCAATAACGGGGCTAAAGTTAGCCTGCTAACCTCGTCGTAGAAATATCCGAGCTCGGAGGAAGTCCGCCCAACATCAGAGTTAGCTCGCGGGCTCCGGTTATACGTCGCTCTTCGTGGACCGAAGCCGCTGCTGCACGTCTGAAGTTATTGAAATGGGTGTGATAGTCACACTGTCAATGATGTGATAGTTATTTCACTGGAGGGGTGGTGGTGATGATGGGGGTACATCTAGCCGCGGTTCGTTAGCAGAAATAGGATGATCTTCCCTTAGACAGTCAACGTCACCCGGAAGTAAAGCAAGCCTTAAACGACATAATTTAGATGTGAAAAATAAGACCCCGTTTAAACGCGTAATTATTACAAAATATTTTCCCACGTATTATTTTCCGTTAGTAACTTTTGAAAGCTGCTTAACATTTATCTGCATTTATTTATGTTTGTTTTTAGTAGCAGGATAGGCAAGTACTGCAGCACAAATCTGCTGCAATTTTACCTTCTACTTGCAATCAACATTAACTATTTTGTCAGTCTTTACTAAACGTTATTTTACAAATACATGTTAATATAATATATGTATCTAAAATAAAGCAGCGGATGGTGTGACAGCAGAGTATCTGCTTTTTCGTCCACTTCTTCTCCTGCCTGTCATCTCCATGTTCAACATGCTTTGTCCAATAAAGTCACTATCCCTCATTTCCAAACCATCGCAGCTTCGCCTCAGTGTCTCCAAACTGCTCAACCCCCATGTCTCCCTAACATCTCTCTCCATAACTCCCAACTACAATCTTCAGTAATGCTGCTGAATTGCTTTTTGTCAGAGCCACTGTCCCCAAACTACACATCAAGTTCAAACCACCATCTTGTAAATTTATCCAAACTACAAGTGAAATGATTTTCAGTTACCAGATTACTAGTACAAGTTGATCTAATCAAATTTATAATAATAATAATAAATAACTAGTAGGGATTTACTGTTGATTGTACTGCAGAATTTTCCAAATTACATTAAAAACAGCTACAATTACAATTCCTACAATACCTAAAAAGAATGCGCTGCTCAACTAAGTTTAGTAAATATTAGCTATTTTATGTCAACCCTCATATCCCAATTTGTTCAGTGGTTAAAAAATATAAATGGAGTTCTCCGTGTATTTGTTTATACCCAGTTATTCTTTCCCTACTGACAGACAACCTGGCGTTTGGCTTGTGTACTCTAAACATATTCAACTTCAGGACATTTATGTTAGTACACGAGGAAGAACAAGACTGCCAAGACACATAAACAGCAAATAAACAATAAAAAACAAAATGACAGAATATCATGTGTTTTATTTTTTTATATTTAATCTGAGGAATGTAATGGGATATATCTCTTTTCAGTGAGCTACTGTAAAGGCTTTCCTGTCTTAATAGCAGGTCAATTATAAATTAGTAACAGTTGCACCTTTGTCCCTAAAAACTCACCTCGATGTCCACGTACACCCATCAACGCAAACTTGACAGTACAAAGCAAATTCAGTTTACATTGGAGCTGGAATATTATGATTCAGTTTTATGGTAAATGGACTGGTTCTTATAGCGCTTTTCTACTCTGAGCACTTAACCTCCTTTCAAACGCCAAACGCTGCCGTATTTATTCAATTAATTCTGATTATAAGTAGAATGTACGTTAACCTGCCTTATGTATGGTTGGCTTGAAAGGTCACACCATCCCTGATGTCTATCCTCTTTAACGTTCATCATCATCATCCATTCATTCTCCTGATAATACAGCTGATGAAAACACTGTACACTTTAACTGTCATAAGGGTGGTTTATTTTAATTGTCTGTATACAGTATGAACAGGAGCCTATATTTGATATCCATATGTGTAAATCAGTGCTCCATTACAATTGCTAATCCCATACTGCAGCGTGAAGCAGACTCACCAGGATCTTTTAACCATGGCACACAATCCATCCATCTCACTTTCCCATTGCTAATCCCAGTTTGTGATCTTTTAAACCCCCAAATCCTTCTTTTAAATATACTGCAAAGATTGTACAGAATATAGAAATCCACACAGTAAACTAAAGGTACACACACTTTTTTTTTAAACTTTATCCCTGGTACAAACCAACACATAAGTGGCAACTTTGAGGCTAGTCATATTAATCTGCTGAACATCTGATCTGGACCAAGGGGAGGCTACAATCCCATGAAAACATTACAAGGCCAATTCTTGAAAAATAATAATAATAATAATAATAATAATAACAATAAAAATAATAATACTTTTGTTAGATCTATCATACAGTAACTAATGCAGCTAATTTGTGGCAAGTGAGCAACATAATGCTTTGAAGTCCTGTTGGGTTAAACATCCTTCTGGAAATGGAACTAAGGTGCTTGCAAAATACAGCAAGCTCATTCATAGTAAATAGAAAAGCAGGTAACGTAAGCACTATACAGTTCTCAATGTTTACATAGCGTATACACACAATCTATAATATAACAGAGTAGACTATGCCATTAATCAGTAGTCATAAATATTACATTGTGCATGTTCTATTGCACATGTCAAGTGTTCGTATGACATAATAGGTATAGGTTAGTTACCTACATGTCATCTGTTTTAATACAAAGATGCAACAACACACATTTCATAGGACACTGGCTATACATTTTCACAATCCACTTGTATTTTTTTCCTTCTTCTTGGATGTTTTTCTAAATAAATCAAACCTATAATACAACAGTGATATTAAAGTGTGATAAATATTCATGCACAAACAGATGATACTACCTAAGACCTAGCATGTGAAAAGATACTGCAGCTCAAGCCAACTGCTGGAAGGGAGGACTTTTCTTTGCGCTATACTGGACATAAAATTAAACACCACAAAATGATTGATTGATTTTAAAAAAAAATTAACGAAAAGAAAACAGAAAAAACAAACAACAGAAAATGAAGGCACACGGATTGCAGAGGAGCCTACACATGTACTGGAAACAACTATCGGGACTTTCCTGCCATCTTTCTTAACAGAATCAAACGGGTACAAAACAGACGACCACATGCAACCACAGGATAAGGTTCCACACAGTATTAAACAAAATCAAGATCTTTCCACGTTTGACATTACACATCTTTCTCTTGCATTAAAAAAAAAAAAAAAGGAAAGGAGAAGAGGGAGCCTAACCCCCTCTGGCGATTTACCTTTTACTCAGAGGATGAATCAAGTCTTAACATTACTGATCAAGTCTTAACATTACTGATGCTAAAACTCATAGTTAATGGGGGCATGTTCTAAAATACAAATGAGCAAGTGGAGGCTGGCACATTTCCTGCCCAGGGCTTGGCAGCAGCTCAGCTCACGGGATGCAGGGAGCTTCAGGAAAACTCTCGCCCTCTGCGGTGTGCTGGACCGTGTGCTCCTGCAGGGCTGTGAGGTCAACAAAACGCTCGCCACACCACACGCACTTAAACTGCGTCTCACGCGAGTGCACACTCTGGTGCTTGGCCAGGTGCTCACGCTGCTTGAAGCTCTTGTCGCAGTTTGCGCATTTGAAGGGCTTCTCCCCCGTGTGAACGCGGCGATGGCGTTGCAACTCGGACGAATACCTGAAGCGCTTTTCACAGTCGGGGCATTTGAGCGGCTTCTCTCGAGTCGGGTCACAGCGGTGCTGGACGAACTCTGAGGATGACACGAAACGCTTGTCGCATAGCGAGCACTTTAGCGGCTTCTCTGTGCAGTGAGAGTTCTGGTGGCGCTGCAGCGTTGAATTCTTTTTGTAACCTTTGCCGCACACATCGCACTTGTAGGGTTTCTCCACTTCGCCGCCGCATTTGTGCCGCAAAAGTTCTCCCGACTGACTGAACGACTTCTGGCAGGAGGCGCACTTAAAGAGGCTTTCCATGCCATGAACCTGCTGGTGGTACAGCAGGTGGGATGGCTGGAGAAAGCCCTTATCGCAGAGGTTGCACTTGAAAGGGCGGTCAGCTGGGTTCTTGTGAGTGCGACGGTGGCGAACGAGTGCATACTGCTGTTTGAAGCTCATCTGGCACTCCTCGCACTGGAAAGGTCGCTCCTCAGAGTGGGTGCGCTCGTGTTGTCGCAGGTCAGACGGCCGCTTAAAGCTCTTTCCACATGACCCACAGCGGAAAGGCCTCTCGCCTTCTGGCTGGCATTGATGATGCAGAAGCTCGGATGACTCCTTAAAGTGCATCTCGCACAAATTGCACTTGAAAAGGTGCTCGCCTGAATGAGCGTACATGTGCCGCACGAGGTGGGAGCGGTGTTTAAAGCTCTTCTCGCATACAGCACATTTATATGGTCTCTCTGAGCTGTGCGTACGCTGGTGGTGTGCCAGGTGTGAAGACTGACTGAAGCTTTTATCGCACGTGTCACATTTGTATGGCTTTTCGCCAGTGTGTATTCTTTCGTGACGTGTCAACTCTGACAAATGGCGAAAGGACTTGTGGCACACGGAGCACTTATATGGCCTGTCTGGTGCAGAAGCCTCAAATGCAGGAGGAGACGAGGCACTGATTGCTGCGCCTCCACCGGATGTCTCCCCGGTGGAGGGCTGCTGAGGGTTGGCAGCTGACGAGGTGGGGGTTGCGTTCCCAGAACCCGGCCGGTAGGTTTTCTCACAGATGGAACATTTCATTGGATTGTTTCCGTTGCCATGTGAGTTGTGATGCTGAGCCAAGGAGGTGAGTAATGAGAAACCCATCTTACATACACCACACACAAAAGGCTTCTGTTCCACCTGCACACACTGATGCTCTAAAAGGTCTGTCGCCTGACTGAAGATCTTCATGCACTGCGTGCACTGGAAGGATCTGTCTTGAGTTACCATACACTGGTGCTCATGGGGGTTGGCCAGGTGAGATATGTCGTGGCCACAGGCTCCGCACTTGTGCCCTCTCTCGCCCCCTACCTGCAGCGAAGGCTGCTGAGCTTGAACAGCATGCTGCTGGCCATGCTGGGGCTGCTGCAGGGAGGTGTCTGGCTGCAGGACGACTCCATACACAGCGCAACCCAGAGGGTTGTCAGTCCCTTGGGGAAGCGTGTGCACAACAGAGGGTGGAGCCACTGCATGCTGTTGCTGTTGCCACGCCTCCGTCATCTTCCACTTCGCATGCAAGGGCTCAGCACTCGGGAGATGACAGGGGAATTTCAGTCCCAAACTGAGAGAATGGTGGATGTGGTTTTCAAAAATGGAAATGAGCTCACTGACAAGAGCTCAGTGCAGTATCTCTGTTTACACGTGTCCTCTGAGACTAGGAGAGAAAACCTGTTTGGATAGAAGAACATAGATTTAAGTATGATTGGCCAGCGAACACACAAAAGGGAGTGTAAAATATTAAAGCATGCAGTTACCACAGTATGTAACACTCAATATCGACAACAATTTACAAAACTTACTATTGGCTACAAGAAAGTAATACAAACCTGCCTGAATTTCAGGTTTAGACTGTGGTGAGGAAAAACTGAAAAATACCCCAAATTTGAGGCCTAAAACTTGACCCATACTTATACTAGAGACAGAAGTCAAAGTACTTCGTACATTTAGTTAGCTAATGCAGATGTAGAGTGCATGTATGTACTTCTCCAGAAAACCCTAAAACCCTCAGCTAAGCTAGCTTTGAGCATTACCATAACCACAATTATTTGGTTCGGTCTAATTCCTGAAACGTAACTCGGGAAATTAACAGACGAGTTTTTCCAATTACAGGTATGTTTTAAATGCAAGTGGTTTACGAGTCAAGGTTTTGTCTACTTGGTCCTGAAAATAAACGCTTTCTTACAACGTATTTCATTATTTTTTTCCCCTCGGTTCCAGGGAGTAGCTTGCTACCCGACGTTAGCTTGTCAATTGCGAAAGCTAACAGCTAACCACTAGTAACAGCTAACGACACTAAACAACTGGACTTCCTTAGCAAATAATACCGGTTTTCTTTCACTAGAAAACCACTCTAACTTCCCATATTTCTTGGTTATAAACTGCATATCGTGTCGTAAGTCAAACATTGCAAAAGCGACTCAAGTACCACGGGCTTTAAGCTATATTTTTTGGCTTCAAAATGCCGCTTCATGACAGGCCACAATAGCGTTTATACTGGTCTAACATTTGATATGAACCTTCACTGTATGCAGGACCAATATCAAACTAGGCCTCCCCGAAGCTGCGGGAGGAAATCCGCCTCCTGCAGCTGAGTCTCGCACGTTTGCAAAGAAAAAAAATCGCATTCAGAAAAAAATGAATTCACGATAACTTACTTGAGCTGCTTAGCATTGCTTTTCACGGCCGTCTTCGGCCTCTGGTCGAAAACCGTCGGTGTTTTCTGGACTCGGAGGACCAGCGGTGGTAGGGATGCGGTTGAAGTCGGACGCCATCCTCTAGCAGACGGACGGACACCGGAAACCGCCACGCAGCGAGCTGTCGTCGCTGTTACTGCGATACTATGTTAGAGAAGCACCGAGGAACCAAAACGAGCTCCGGTGGAGATAAAATAACTCTCGCTGATTGTTGGAAGAGTTTACAATCCACCACAAAGCTAAAAGGTGTTGTTAACGTATCAGAAAGTCTACTTCCTCGTTTTGACAGTAGGGGGAGTGTTTCAACTGTGTACTCTGTCTCATCAGCTCTGTCGTGTACACCATGAACCCCCACAGTCTCAACTGATACCATCGTTTTCAACCGACAGACAAAACCGCACAAGTTAGGTGAAATTCTCAGCAGCGATACTTTTGTCTAATATAAAGCTCATTTCACTTAATGTCTTCCCCAAAAAAGCACCGTTGCCCAAAATCAATGTTAAAGGCAACAATTTTAATAACAATGTATTCATATTTTTCAACATTGTTGATATTGTTCACTCACCAACAGGAAGAACATGTTTCTGTGTGTCACAGGAAGCGAGAGGCAGCCTTCCTTTTTTTACATTCTACATTTTCTCAAGTATTTTTAAAAATTAGAATCCACAGTTTTATTTCTAACGTGGGGGAAAAACCTGTCTGTCTGGATAGATAAATAGACAGATGGGAGAAGCATTCTGTTTATTTAGTAAAATATGCTCTTTATTACCACCAAAGAGGAAGATAAACATTGTTATAACGATGAGTTTAATGGGTTCCTCGGCATCACGGTGGGATCCGCATGCAGCACAGAATTATCACCTTCTGTGTCCTATGGGCTCAAAATGTGGTCATAAATATTTTGTACTTGTAAATCAGGATTTGTATGTGTAAAAAAAAATTTGTGTGTGTGTAAAAAAGATTTGTGTGTGGACTTAGACAAAAAAAACCCCTGCAAGTTACAAATACGAATTTTGACCCCATTTTTCTTCCTTTCATCTGATTGGTGAATGTCATGTCAATCACAAATGTAACAATCCAATCAGAGAACAGATGGGTTTGGCTGTCGGAGGGGCACTTTTTTTGAACTGCAGGTCTTTGAAGGGAATAAATGCCTGTTTTCATGCCAACCCAGCGTTTTCCTTCATCACCACGAAGGAAAACAGTCTGTGGTCGTCCGAGTTTGGTGATTTTTGTGTCACAGGTCTACGTGTTTAATACAGGGACTTCCACAGCCTTTTCAACAGCGCTGCGGACCGCGGGGTGGGGGCGGGCAGTGTTTTGGAAATGACAGTCTTAGCATACATGTTTTTATTTAACATTTGAAGAACTAGCAAGAAAAACAGAAACTCTTGTAGAGGACATAAAGTCAGAGATAGAAACGACAAGGAGCAGGTGCATCTAGTACAGGTAGAGCTGCTGCAAAAACCCACAGAGCCCAGCAGCCAGCAACAAATTCTGGATCCTTTGCTTTTAGTTAGCAGTTAGCATTAGCAGCACATCCTGCGTCCGATGTGAAATGACTTTTATGCTGCGCACTGTGACTCACAGCAATGGTCCTGGGTCAGCCCTGACTTTGTGTTAAACTAATCCTAAAGTAATAATGGTATTTCTAACCACTGATATACCACAACTTTTTCCTTTCAACAGCTACTGAAAGTTAGAGGACCTAGCTGCTATCGGATATTTATATAGCGATCCTCCAGCTTCAAACTGTATCACCCTTCAAGGACCAGCAGTTCAAAAAAGCGCCCCTCTGACAGCCAAACCCATCTGTTCTCTGATTGGATTGTTACATTTGTGATTGACATGACATTGACCAATCAAATGAAAGGAAGAAAAATAGGGTCAAAATTCGTACTTGTAACTTGCAGGGGTTTTTTTTGGCTAAGTCATGCACAAATCTTTTTTACACACACAAATCTTTTTTAAACACACACAAATTCTTTTTACACATACAAATCTTTTTTACACGCACAAATCTTTTTTACACACGCACACATTTTTTTTACACACACAAATCTTTTTTAAACACACACAAATTCTTTTTACACATACAAATCTTTTTTACACGCACAAATCTTTGTTACGCACACACAAATTCTTTTTACACATACGAAACTGATTTACAAGTACAAAATATTTATG
Organism: Aulonocara stuartgranti; assembly: GCF_965226115.1. Classification (NCBI taxonomy): domain Eukaryota; kingdom Metazoa; phylum Chordata; class Actinopteri; order Cichliformes; family Cichlidae; genus Aulonocara; species Aulonocara stuartgranti. The sequence continues at coordinate 37,513,201 of NC_138939.1, read as the reverse complement.
ACCACATTTTGAGCCCATAGTGTCCTTTTATCAAAACTGAAAAAGATCATGTATTTTAGTTCAAAGGTGGCAGACTTTTTAACATGGGCTTCAGGTTCCTTAAGCACTTTTCAAACTGTTTCTTTGGATATAGGCGGCTCACTGGAAGCATGGCTGTCAGGAAGCAATCTGAAGGAAGTGAAGTGGCAAGAAAAGAGTGAGTTATGCCACATTATATAAGAACTGGACTGGAAATTGTTGGCAATAGGTTTTGTGGAGTGAGGAATCCAACTTTTAATTTAAATCATTACATTGTTTAGAGGAGGTCAGGAGAGAGGTATGACTGTCTCCACCTTCTATAAAACATGATGGAGACTGTGTCATTTCAGCCACCCGTCCTTCAACACCGTGGAAGCGGTGTGGGAGCTTTGAAGCCTTGAGCTATGGAATTTGGTTGTTTTGGGGGGGTTCCTGACAAGAGTCGACCAGCATCCAAATACGAATGCTTCGAATGTACATCAGAAAGACTGGAGAAATATTCCTGAAGACAACTAAAAGAAATAACTGGAGAGGTTTCAGGTTCAGACTGTGGCGAAGCCTCAAAGTGGACACACCAATTATTAACGTTCAAGTCTGTTAGAACAACACAAACTGTTTGTGCCTTATATAATGTATTTTCACAGACTATTCCCTGTTTCAATTAATCAGTTATTTAACATTTTCATAGCAAAATGTAATTAAAAAAAACTGAATAAGTAAAATTAAATTAAATTAAATTAAATAAATAGGCTGCATAAGCTTCATTTGGGCCAAATACAAAACAAAAACTTGCTCCACATAAAGATAAGTGTTGCTGGAGCTTTAGACTTAACATTTTTTGTACTGACTTTGAGCTCATTATTATTCAAAATCATTGTTTTAAAAACTTTTTATTATATCACCCACCATTATCATATGACCTTTTTACTTTAACTGATCCAATACAGTGATAGCAAACTGGATAGCCGTATAGGCTAATGGTTCTGTTAAATGCTGGGTTTTCCATTATATTTCACCAATTGTATAATAAATATCACCACCTGTGCTCCTACAGCTTTGAACTATGGAATTTGGTTGCATTTTTCTTTCACCACATTTGGATGAGCGGGTTGAGTTGGGAGGTTATCAGACTAGCTAGCTAACTAACCCAACTAGCATTACTTACTGTCATATTAATGGAATGTTAATATTAACTAGAAAAAAATATAAAAATACAAAAGCTTAAAACTCAATCAATAAACTGTAACACTGATTCTTCAGTGTCTTTTCAGCCCATTTGCATCCCCAGGGCATGACAAATTTGGCTGTTTCAATTTGACACTTTCAAAAGTGTTACTGTTGTATGACAGTGCATTTTACACTAGAATCTGGTCTTCTCTTAAACTTAACCACTTACCTTTTAATGGCTAAGCCTAACAAAGCTCTTGCTAACAGATGAGCAAAGTTAAAGTAGTACCTCAAAAAGCAGATTCTGTTCATCTGGAGTGTTTTAAGTGGGAGAAATGTTTCGTCACTCATCTGTGTGACTACTTCAGTCTCATCTGACTGCAGGTTTCCCCAGCCGTAGCAAAGTAGTAAGTAAAAGTGAAAAAATAAAAGTGTCTCCCAATCAAATTTAAACCAAAGGCTTATATAAGGCTTTTATACCTGCAGCTTAATTCACTGCTTCACCTCTAAGGTCCAACCGTGGGCTCAGAAATGGAGAAGACTTCTCATGGCAGACAATAATGCTGCAGCAGTTGCATCAGGACAACAACACCAGAGGACACTTTGTGCATAACATGGCATTAAGGAGAACGTGTTGGTCTTTTAGTAGTCAGACAAAATACACCAACTTGTCAGAGCCGCCATGCCAAAGGTTACAGCTGTAATATTCTTTAAAGAGGTGAGTTATCCTTAAATTGCCCCACACGCAGTTGGCATTGATGAGGATATGAACTCTATAGACTGACACTGTTCTAGACTCTAAACATGTTTTTTTCTGCTGTAAAGTTGGGCATTTTAACATTCATGTCTATGGGGATTGTCTATAGGTGGCCACTGGAGGAACTGGAATTTTAGTAATGGGGCGTCAAACATAAGGCCCGGGGGCCAGATTTGGGCCAGCAAAGACTCCAATCTGGCTCAATGGATGGCTTCGGAAAATGTGGACATGTTAGACTTTTAACTGTATTTTCACAAGTTTTAGAGCTTTTCCTACAGTTAAAGGCCTCCCTATGGCCATTGATACGACACCAAAACAATTAAGTGATATATTTCTATATTTTACACATTTAGTCCTTCCAATTTAAGTCCAAAGAGTCATGTTGACAGATTGCGTTCATATATTACAGCAGTCTTTCTTTACCACATGGGAAAGTTGCACTTCTTTTTCTTATATACTGACAGAAAGGGAAGTTGCACTGGTCCACTTCACACAAGGCCAAAGAGGGCTGTATGTGTAAAACCATGTAAAATGAGTTTGACATAAAGTGCAGGGCAGATAGCTTTTAGACTTCCTGCTCAACATGTAGTCTGTACTGGCTGTAGTATGGGCTGTAGATGAAATTACTTTCAGTAATAACCACACCAAGCTCTTTAATTTCAAACATTTCATTATTTTCTCCACATTAACTTTGAAACAACCTCATAAACCAAAGAGTAAGAAAGAGCATGCTCGGGCATGCAATGATGTCACAACATGATGATGCCACTGGGTGCGAAGTATAAAACATACAGTAGCAGAGAGTTTCTTTTATATCATTCATAAACTCGGGACATTTCAGTATCCACTGAGAGTTAAAAGCTAGCGTTTATTTTACACTGCTCTCCATGTCTCACGTAGCCTTGTGTTGCTGGATAAGAGAGACAAGAGGGAGAAATTCACAAACTGACACCAGATTGAGCAGGCTAAACAAACATGCTGGAAACAAAAATCTCATCCGGTCTCAAAAAAAAAAACAGTTTTCTGGAAATGACACCGTAGAAACCCCATTTTTCCCTTTTCGACTGGTCCAAAAGGGGCGACTGGGAGAGAGAGACAAAACAGTGCATGCCATTTCAGGGTGAAGAGGGAAGGGCTGATTGTGTGGAGGGCCGAAGGATGGGGATCGCTTTTTTTAATTTTCAAGGTTATTTGTCTCCTCTTAGCCTGCCCGTGTGGGGTGTTTGATCTAGGGTTGGCTTTTAAATCAATTTGAGAACCAAAATGAATAAATACGAGGCACTCAGCATTCTCTCTGTCTTGCAAACTGCAAAAAGTAACAAACTTGAAGAATAATGACACATACACTTATATATTAGAATTAGTGATTATAACATAACAGTCTCAAGGCTGTACAAAGGGGCAAGGCTGATACCTCCTCAGTATGTCAGCAGTTAAATGTGTTTTTTTTTCTTTTTCTTTTTGTTCGGTTTATTATGCACGCAAACGTGTGTTTATGTGGTTCCACTTTACTTGTAATGAATTCAGGAAGTTCCTCTTGGATTAGACCAGGAGGGCTTGGCATGTGTTGGTCGCTGGCATTTGATTTCGCAAATCAAATATGATTTGGTCATACTCTGTGATTTTGGTTGAATGTGAAGTGTCTGACAATCGAGAGGTGACCATCAGGATGAAGTGCGCACAAATGAAGACAGAACAGTGATGTTAAAGGGATAGAAAAATGCACTTTTTAAAATCTCACACAGCCTCATGCAATGGTTGCGTGTTTATGTAGTAGAGGGGAAAAAGAGAAAAGAATAATGACGGAGCCCTTTAAAATGGATCTACTCTTGCAGCATAGTTCTGTAGCGCATAGTGCGAATAGAGACTGATGGATTTGAAGGAAAGGAAAAAGGTTCAAAGGCAAAAGGGGGCTTAGGACTGAGTGTGTTTCTCATGATAACCAGGAACATGGGTTGCTATATTCTTTTCTAGACTGATTTTAAAAAATGGGCAACGCTGCCTGTGCCATCTCCAGTCCACTGATCTGTCAGCGACGGGCATCCGTGCACGTGAGCCCGAAACAACACGCTCGTCTAAAGCTGCATTTTCTTTCTTTCTCGTGACTCTAATTCAACCGCCTTTTATCATGTGGACGTTCTATGGAAGTTATATTGAATGAAAGTCAAAATAAGCATTTGAAAAGAAATGGTGTATTTGTAGAAACTGAAATGGGCTTCAACAGAGGTGAAAAAGACAGTAGCAACAATAGAAAGGCTCTGCTGTGTCCTTCACTCGGGCTGCGGGCTCCAGTCGAATAGACAGAACGTCCATCTCATTAAGTAATCATATAATATACCGTAGTTATCAATAAGTCTTAGTAGATCATACCTGTATAAGCTTAAATAAAGAAGTGAATGAAAAGAATGGCTACTCCAATATTGAGTAAAATGACCATAACCACCAGAATAGAGCTGGAGCCCTAGGAGACAAGAGAAGAGAGAAAAAAGCAATTAGTCCAGTTACAGCACCAACGATCTCAGTGGAAACACAAACACAGACACTCAGACTCTGGTCAAGATTTAACAATGGACATCTGAGTAACCCACCAGGCTATCAACAAACAGGTTAGAGGTTAGAGTTGGGCTGCACTTTCTGCTCAGGTGCCTTAAAGAGCACAATAACTGGGCAAAATAACGTAACAGATGTGAGTCTCGATTATATTTTCTGCGTCCGTGAGTCTGCTTGGGTCCGAGTGACATAAAGTGACAGCACGTTCTCACTCCCAAAGCGTAACATTTTACACTAGGTGACCAATCGTCAGTATATTATGCCTCGGGAGTGAAAATGAAGGTCCATGTTGTTGCCAGCCCACAGAGGAGTCCGCAGTGACTTAACTTTTTTTTTCCTACATACACTCAAAACACAAGGAGGTTTAGTTACTTATTCTTCAACTAGTTGTGTTTATGGTTTTCCTAACATCTGTTGAAAGTTAACATCCTAAACTATCTTATGTAAGCATGCACTCTGTAAGAGGAAGAAGAAAACCCCGCCCAAAAAAACCTGAAATTTGAAGAATTACAAAAGTAATACCCTAATACCGAAGTGTTTTTGTGAAACTCAAAAAGAATACTTGGTAACTTGATGTTATGCTGATTATTTTAAGGCTTGTTAACAAAGTTAACTATGTACTGATCACCAGACAACTTTGGCCCATCACAGGGCACACTTAGACCGCACTGGTGCAAACTACATGTAAAATTCATGATTTTTGTAAACACAACTTCCTCATGATAATGCCCACCCCACACGTGTCCACGTCTACCTATGGAATAAGAAGGCAATAACAACGCGTGTGTCATCTAGTGGACACATTACAGACTCTGGCTCCTTGGTGTCATTCTTACAATCGTCCACCATGACTGATGCAGGAAAGTCTTGTACTGAAGACACTGTGTAAAGAATGCATTTATATGGGAACAGAAATGAGGAAATACTTCTAAAACCAGAGCACTTCTGGATTTCGGTTCCATTTTAGACCCTTTGTGGTGATGGACTTTTGAATTGTGTAGTGGGAAAATTTTAGGCTAGACCCAGGAGTTTCTTAGCTAATCTCACAGCTACAGACCTGAGTCAGCTGAAGGTGGTTTACCCCTTTTTGTTTTGGTTTTGAGAGTATTCATATTTTGCCTTCATACAGAATCTTTGTAGTTGTTTTCAGACATTTTTCAGTCTTGAGATCCTTTTGAGTTATTTTTTTTTCATTTCCTTTTGTTGTTTTGTGAATCTGTGAGCATTCAGTTTCACTTTGTGCTCGTTTTGAGTCTTTCCGTAATTGTTTTAGGAATCTTTTGGTTAGTTTATACCTTTTTGTTGAGATGCTGTTTTTTTCGATTGTTGCATTTTTGAATCTCTGCATGCAGTAACACCACATGTTAGCAGTTTTAGGGAAGCTCTTGGATCAGTAATCTGTCCATTGAAAGTTCCTTTGTTCAGTGTAAAAATTGAAAATGTAACATTGTGGAGTTAATTGTGATAGTTTCGTACCTTTGATTCTTATCACAGTGATAGATATTTTCCAACACAGGCGTCTGTGCAGGTTCTCGGTCACCCCGAGTCTTAAGAGCTTGAAAAGCTAGAAAGGAAGTGAAACGTCTCCAAAAAACTTCAGGAAGTCCAATCGTCTTCTTTTTATGCTCTTAATAATTTCAAGACAGACGTTTATCTGCTGTGCTGATGATTCAGCAGTGACTTTCATATCCCACTGTCGTCTAACACTGAGAAAAATGATTTTTCTTGAGTTGTTTTAAAATTTCCTGTCTAATACATCTTGGCATTTTGTGAACTAAAAGTCTTTTAATCTGAAAAATCATTAGATTTTTATCATTGAGGCACTGTGACTAAAACGTGAAGTTTTGGTAAACACATAGCTCTTCCTTTAAATATTAACTCTACACTAGTTTTGTTGCATTTAACTGAAATATGTAGGTCTTATCACATAGCTCTTTTTCTTTTTTTTTATCAGTGTGTTGTGGTAACAGCAAACATTATGTTATTATGTGTTAAAAAATGAACTGTTAGCCTGACAGAGCACTGCAGACTCACTGAGTTTGATTTGAGGGTGAATTGCTCTCCTTCCTGCTCCAGAGTGATGGGCTGAGACTTTAGAGGTGGGGAGAGGGTGAGGTCCCTGTGCAGTGGCCACTCCTCCAGCTCTGCCCCCACATTCAGGTTGTCCAGCATCTGTACAGAGTCCATGGATCCTTCTCTGACCGGTCGAAGGCTTCTGGATCGCAGCCTGTTGTTCTTGGGGGCCGGGGACTCTTGTCCCAGCCCCCGAGAAGTCTGCGAGTCCGGACAGTGCAGCCTCATGTCGACTGTATAGTCATTCATCTTCTCCTCGTCCTGCTCTGTGAGGCGCGAGTGGGCGGGGCTCCACCTAAGGGTGCTTTCAGCAGTCCAGCCCCCGGTGTGGCCGTCTAGCCTTTGGTCGATTACAGCGTGCTCGTTAAGCTTGTGGTTGGAGTGGTTGTGCTGCTTTGGATGGTGGTTGGAGTAGACATGCTCTCGAGGATTGTAACAAGAAGAAGAGACGTGGTCCTTGGCATTGTGATTGGACAAGATATATTCTTGGGGCTTGTGATTGGAAGAAGCATGCTCAGAAGTCTTGTGATTGGACATGTTGTGATCCAAGGCCTTGTGATTGGATAAAATGTGCACCTGTGGCTTGTAGTTGGAAGAGACATGCTCGCAGGTTTTGTGATTGGTGGACGAATGATCCCATGTTTTGTGATTGGACGATGAGTAGTCTCTTGACTTGTGATTGGAAGAGGCGTGCTTGGAGAGCTTTTGGTTGGACAAGGAATGCTCCCAGGCTCTGTAGGAGGAAGCGTGGTCCCGGGGCTTGTGATTGGAAATGGATTTCTCCCGTGGCTTGTGGTTGGACAAAGGGGCTTGTTCGTGGCCATTTAGTTGTCCCTCCTGCTCTTCCAGAAGGGAGGGCGTAGTGGAGCGACTGCTACACGCTCGATCCGGATACATGTCGTCGCTCCAATTGTTAGCCCCGCCCCTCGGCAGATCCACCCCCCGCCCTTCTACCAGCACCTGGATCTCAGCCCCGCCCTGATCGTCCACGGCGCTCTGGCGCATGAAGCAAGCATTCCTGGGGCGATGGGTGTGTTTGAGTGGACTGTGGGGAGGTGAGGTGGGTACGCTCAGCACGGGGCTGAGATCAGGTGTTATCACAGGTGGCGTGGTGTCAGGAGTGCACAGCTCCGGACTGTCTGTTCCTGTGGAGATGACCTCATGGTCTTTGTCCTTGGTGCCCTGGTGTTTGGGCCGCTGACATTCGAGCCCTATGAAAACAGGAGAACAGCACCAGTGAGGTGATTTGGCACCCAGAGCAAAGCCTACAGCGCGAGTATGTTTGAGTGTCATCGGCACACAAAAGGAGGAGAAGAGCTGCAAACAAACGGAGCCTCGTGCTGCCAGCTTAGAGAGGATTATGAAAGTGAATATACTTGATTTAATTTGAATTCTTACAGGCTAATCCTTTGTAGTTTATTATGAGATTAAAATGTGTGTAACACTGGGCCTACGCTTAAAAGCAAATTCACACTTACTTTATTAATCTGTAAAGGTTCCAGTAGGCGTACTTTTGCATGTAGATTTTAAGAAAATTAGTGCATTTGAATCCTTTAGCTATGACTCATAATTATCTCAAACAAATTTCTGTGGAAAATCTAAAAAATACAGAGTACTATAGAATCAGTGAAGCTAAGAGAAAAGCCTGAAGGCAAAAAACAAATAGAAAGGTTGTTATACCTTTGTTTTATCTTTATAGGTTAATTAGAAAGTGTACATTATTGTACTTTATTGAGCCCCGTGGGGAAATTGCTCTCTGCATTTAACCCATTCACTCAGTGAAGCAGTGGGCAGCCATTGGGCGCCCGGGGAGCAGTGTGTAGGGACGGTACTTTGCTCAGGGGTACCTCAGGGTAGCTGTTAAGGGGAATCGAACCCCCGACCTTCCGATCATGGGGCAACCACTCTACCTACTGAGCTATCCCTGCCCCCTATTTATTTTGCCTCCATAAACAAATAGTTTGTTTATGGCTTTAAAATTGAGATAAAATATACCATATACATAATATCTAAGCAGTCAATTTCTACCATTAATTGACTGCATAATTTGCCAAATGACAAATTCATTTACAGCATTTACTACAAAAAACTGCTTTTTTTCTTCTTTCCTTTTGCAATGCTAAAATTGCGTTTTTTATGGTTTCCAGTTCTATAGAGGTCTGTGGAAAAATGTCTTTCTGTCTTGACCTCCGTGAGCACAGGCACACATCTGAGGTCATACCGGTCATATTGAGAAACACTCATTTTGCGGCTTCACAACAGGGCCTCAGAAACCAGTCGTCCATCAGATGGGGGAGGCCACTCATCTAAGCTAAGCTAGTTAGCATTTAGCTCTTATTTATGCATGCTACATATCATATAACTCATTTGTGAAAGCAGGATCATAACAAGAACATGTAAAGTGTGAAATTAGCTTAAGCTAACATCATCTAGCTACCTGTTACTTGCTGCAGACCCTGTTGGTTAGTTTTGGTAAATGGTAAACAGACTGATTCGCACATAGTGCTTTGCTACATTTGTTACATTTAATGTACTGACACTTGTGCACCTACTAACCATTGCCATAGATGTGAAAGGAGGGTGAAAGCTCTTTGGCAGCTATCCGAGCCAGTCGACACTCCTCCGTGGCTTTCTGCGCCACACCTTCTGCAGCCTCTGCCTTCCCACGAGCGTGGCTCATCCTGAACAGAACAGGCAGAAACAGCAAAGTCAAAACGTGTGTGTATTTTAAGATAAATTACTTTGTATCTATGAAGTAATAAAAATGTTCTCCTAAACAATATCCAGGTATTTGTAATATCTAAGTGAAACTTTCATACGAGACTGCAAAAAATATGTTTTATCGAAAAGAATGCATGACTGTCTCTCAAAAAGTTTGCAGTTAAAAAAACGTAGTTTGATTAGCCTTTGAAGGGCTAAATATGTGCTGTGGCTCCCTATGAAACAATATAGACAATATAAAGCACTACCCCACCACACAGGAACAGATAATTGGTTAGTAATGCAAAGCACACCATAGTTTGTAATATACCACTTGTTCTTTTATTCACGTCTCTGGGGAAGGTATTTGACCAGATTTGAATCCCAAATTTGTGAGGTCTAACGCTAGCTCATTTAAAAGAAATCATCCCCCGGTAATCAGGGGACAAAGACAATGATTATTGTACAACACACTGACACTCATCAAAAATGATTTCTCCAAAAAAGCTAGTTTTGTCAAACAAAGGGTGACGATTAGGCTTTGGACCGAGGGTCGTCACCAGTGATGTCTTAGACTTCAGAGGATTTAATGTTGCTTAATCTTGCTGGGTGCGCAGAGGTGTGTCACCAGCTCTATCTAACGAGATACGTTCAAATTATTCCTACGAAGCGGTGACCAGAATACTGGAAGATCTAACCTCGACACAGCAATCTCTGCTTTCTGCTTGGCGATGTCCGCAGCCTTCTCCGCAGCTTCCACAGCTCGGTCCACCTTCTCTCGGATTTTACTGGCCCTCAGGGGGATCAGGTTCTTGCGTTTTCCGCTCACCAGCACATTCTGCTTGTATTTTCCCTCCTCCTTGGTGCCATCGGGGAAGGTGGTGCAGCCATATCCGTGCCTCTTGTTGCCCGCCCATTCGCCTGCATAATGCAGGCCATCTGAGCGCCTGCTCACGCCCCAGCCAGCTCTCTGGTCACTCCTCCACTCTCCAGCATACATCTCAGTGACAGTGGCATCCACAGGAGCGCCCTGTTCACTCTCACTGGTGTTGGAGTGGATGTCAGATGCAGCAGAGCTGACGGTGCTCATGCCGGCCTCGCTGCAGAAGGAGCTCTGCTTGCTGAGCTGACTGGCTAGAGAACTTTTGGACTCAGAGCGCCGAAGCTTCAGGCCACTTAGGATAGACTGCCGAAAGCGGCCTTTTCTCTTCCTCTGCCGTTCGGCCTCACTCGGTGCCACAAGAGCAAACCCACCCCGGCCCACTGGGCTCCCAGCCAGTCCGGCCACCACCCCATCTGTAGGCGTGGTGGCAGTGCCATCCTCCAGCACAGCAGGAGGGCCATGGCTGTGCTCAGAGCGGAGAGAGTTTATAGATGTTCGCAGAGGGAAGAGGATGACAGCTGCCATGCCGTACGGCACACTCTGTCGCACACCATAGCCGTGGCGCATCCCTCCCAGCCACTGGCCTTGGTAGGTTCCTGAAAGACAGACAGACACAGCACGAGTCAGACATAAGAACTGCATTTTATTTGAGTGTCCAAATATCTATGTGTAAATTCATTCATTAGTTAGATCATTAATTGAATTCTCAATGGACCAAACAGGAGAGTAGCATGCATGAGGAATACACTAATGTATGCTAACTGTTATACAGTAATTGCCAAAATGGTCTTTGCATTACTCAGTGGAAGGTCTTTGCAAACTCAAAGTGCTCACTGAGTAGCAAAGTTGGTGTGCAGGGCTAATTTTAGGCACAACAGGATGGATTACTGAGAACTGGTCAGAGGGCTCCCGTCCACTTCTAAATTGTCAAACTGCCAAGTTTTCAGAAGATGTCAAACCCCAAACTTCACATACTCACATAGCACAGGGTTAGGAGTTAAGTTAATTTAAGCAAATTCCCTTCAAATGTAACCAGCCAGTCGCCTCGTGCATCAGCCTCATAGGTAACGTTGTTCTGTGTTTAAGGCCGATTCACATGTGTTAGCACTTGAGGCTAAAAGTGAGGACACGGTATAACACCCAGCTCTGTCTCACAGCTCAGTGTTTAGCATGACCTGAAACCAGTGGATGAAACTATAAAGTCATGTTAAAGGTCAAAGGGAAAGGTAGTTTCCCTCCACTGGGTATTAGAAAGAATGCAGTCGCAGTTTAATTGATTGGGGTTTTTACCCAAGCATTTTGCTAATTTTTGTCAGCAAGTAGTCAGAAATGCAACAGGAAAATGCACAGCTGTCTGTCAGAAATGGCAACTAACATCTTTCATTCTGAAACAGGAAAAGTCCTGGTGACGTGTATGACAACACTGACACTTCTGAGAAATGCCACATATATTTAGTTTCTGTGTTGACTGTTTATGAACGTTTTCAACAAGGTACAAATAAATCTGCCATAAAATTAAAGCTTGACAAAGATGTGTCTGGACTCACTGTGAGCACACCAGAGCTTTGCATACTAATTTGCATCTGTATGTCAGTCTAAAAATGCCATCCCTGCCTCATGTGGATGGAAGTGTAGAAAATATTCCATAATGTGAGGAGGCTGCTCAGCATCCGATCTAATATGTGATGTGTTTGTGCATCTTTGTGTGAAAACTACACGCTGCCAAGAATAAAATCTTTAAAACACAGCAGTGCTAACTTGAAGCAAAGTGAAATGGCATTAAAATAATAGAAACACTTGAAATAAACCATAAATAACACTTGTTTTTTGGCTTCTCCCAGTCTGCAGAAAATACACATATGTACTCTGTAAAAACAGGAAAAGCTGTAGTGGAGGAATCTTTATGCCTGAGCTGTTGAGGATTTGGCAATTTAGGTGGAGGAGGTGAGCAGAAGACAAGCCAGCATATTATGATACAACGAGGGGGTTGCTGTTGCTCTGAAATCAGCCATAAAGGTTTATATATGTCAAGCCTCCTCTCTCACTATGCTCCTCTCTGTCTACACCAAGAACAAAAAATCAGCTCCAGTTGATGTCCAGACCTCCTGGAAGAGGGCAAACTCCTGAAAGCAGCCTCCAACCAAAGCAGGTCTGCTCTAAGGAGAGGTCAGCATCCTCTCCTCAAATCCCTGAGGTGATCAGAGCAAAGGGTGAAGTAAATCTAAAGTTTCATGTTTCTGGGAAGGAAACTTACCAGCGTGTTAGTTTCACTTACAGTAGGACTCATTCCTGATTATAAAGCTGGAGAGGTTTATGTTGCAGTCAGCCTTTTAATAGCTGTCTGTTCTCTGTTGCAGATTGGGTTTAGTAGGTACTGCTCCAGCTGCTTCTGATCACAGCTAAAGTCATCAACCTAGCAAGCCAGCCACAACCAAGACTGCAAGTAGTGAATTTTAAGGATTGAAAATTCTGTGTGTGAAAGAAAAATTAAAGATGGGTCACCTGTTTTCTACACACAGTAGTCCAAAACTGAAAAAAAGAGTCGAGATTCAGTTTTTAGAGTGGCTGATTAATTCAGCCTGACCAATCCTTGAGTGCTTGTCAGTGTCAGTGTGTTTCCTGTCTTATTTTGATAGTCCTTGTGTCATGTGCTTGTGTTTAGTTTTGCTTCCCTTGTCTCTGTGTTGAATTTGTTCCACTTGAGTTTCGCGGCTCTCTCCACTTTCATAATCACCGGTCTGTGTATTTATTGCATCACTTCCCCTTTGTCCTTTGCCGGAACTTCAGTTCACTTTCCTCCACGTGTCTTGTCCTTAGTAGGTTTTCCCAGTCTAGCATATGCCTTCATTGCCTTTTGTCTTTTATTTTCTATCCTTGTCTGATCTTCTATCTTTAATAAACAACCTGCCTTTTGTTAAGATCAAGTTCTGTCTTCAAGTGTCTGCTTTTGGGTCCTCTCTTCAAAAACACTATCTGCACCAACGGCTCATTAACTCTTGGTTTAGAAACTCTATTTAATGTCTGACGTAAACATGCCACGTGGCACACATGAAGTTCATTTCATAAATTCTGGTCATTATTAGAGTTAGAAAGGAGGGTAGGTATCCAGAGTATGCTCATTAGCTGCTGACCTGCCAATCACAAGTTGCTTCGCAGTCACATCTACTCCTTACTCATCACATCTGGCTTCACAACACCAAGACAGCAGTGGTGAAAACGGTCAGCTCAGGGCTTCATAATGAGACGTCGCTAATCAGTCTGTGATGTCTGGTCACATGACTTTGTCCATTTCATTTCTATACGGCCAATCTTGAGTCGATCGTGGCTCAAGAGTTGTAATCGGAAGGTTGCTGGTTTGAGCCCTGGCTTGGACAGTCTCGGTCGTTGTGTCCTTGGGCAAGACACTTCACCCGTTGCCTACTGGTGGTGGTCAGATGTTGCCTACTGGTGGTGGCGCCAGTGTCCGGCAGCCTCGCCTCTGTCAGTGCGCCCCAGGGTGGCTGTGGCTACAATGTAGCTTGCCATCACCAGTGTGTAGATGTGTGTGTGAATGGGTGGATGACTGGTTGTGTAAAGCGCTTTGGGGTCCTTAGGGACTAGAAAAGTGCTATACAAATACAGGCCATTTACCAATAGTCTCTGGGTCTTTCTATCTGTGCTTTTAGCTGGCTGTTTCCATGTCTAGAAAGCTGTTGCTCATTTCCAGAATAGGCCTGTGTCAGTGCCATAGATGTCCCAGTGACAATGAGTGAGTTAGCACCCAATATGGGTACTAACATGCACTTAGAAGCTGCTCTTAGAATAATATCAACCCCCCAATATTGGGTTTGTTCATTCAAACTAGGTGAAATGAAAATGAAAGAAACAAAAATCAATACATAAACAAAACATTGATTTCCACTATTGGCAAAGACAAGGGAGGACCATTAATTTTCCTAAGGGACCACATAAGAAACTGGGACTGCTGAGGAGAGCTCCACCAATAGGCTGAACTCAGTTCTGCTCAATAGATTAGAGGGCAGCATTTTTTAACCTATTTGCTTTTAAAATACAAAAGGTGCTGCTTGCCACTAGGCAAAGCAAACAACTGCTTTGGGCTCCAGATCAGTGGGGACGCTGAGGGATACCACACGCTGTGAATCTAGCCTTAAATGTGTGGAGAGACACATGAGTAACCCAACTACAATGAGCATCACATCATTTCTTTTCCTTTGATGTTAGCAGAGCAGCCCAGTGTCCAGTGTGATAGACTTGCTATGGATAGATATATAGATGAAAAAAGCTAGTAGTTACAGTATTAATGCTTCATAATCAGTTAAGTTGCTGTGCATTGTTACTGAAAAAAACAAACCCAATATGTCTATGTTATTGAATATTTTATAGTACGATTGTTGTGCTTGTTGGTGTCAGATTATTTTCATGTGTTAGTGTGACAAATGTTGAAAAAATAAATAAATTAAAAAAACATTTTCTTTGATTATGAAGCGAGCAAAACGCTGTGCATACACAACAAGTTTACTCAAGTAAACACACCCAGAGAGGAGTTCGGTTATGACCACGACAATTCTCATGTCTTCAAACACCCAAATGCCACACGCAGTCTTAAATCTTTATTTTGTTCCAGAGTACATGTGTCCCGCTGCTCTGACGCTGTTTCCGCTCAGCTCTGAGCTCTTCGTGAGGTTTTTAAGGATTTCAGTATCGGAGCTGTCCGCGGTGCTGAAACAGGACAGGACGGCTTTTGCACGAGGCTGCTCGTGGCCTGCTATGGACGCCAAATGCGGCTGTTATGGTTTTTAATGAGCACTTGCTCTGTTGGCAGCTCTGTCAGTAAACCTCTCTCATGTGTGTGTCTTATTTGGGGGGCGGGGGTCTTTGATGGAGAAAACCTGCACATTTATTGGGTTGTGGAAAATGTGTCAGCTCGCGCGTGCTATATTCATCTGTCGGTGGTCTCCCACGTGAGCGGAAGAGAGGAGCAGAGCTGTCGCGTGACGCAGTCTTTTTCAGTTAAAATAGGGCGTATGAACCCGTGCAGCCTTCACACTCGTGCAGGGAGTCGGTAAAAAAAACGATCCACCGCCTCCCGGTAAACAATCTCCACCTTCAGCCCGCACGCGCACACGCAGTGCTTTTATTCCACCTGCATCGCTCACTGACCTCTCGCTCCATCATCTGGGTGCTCGGAGGCGGGCTACCATCGGTGATCAAACGGCCTACATTACAACCCCCCAAAGTCAGAAATAAAGGGAAATGACAGCGGCAGCGAGCCAATCAGAGCAGGAGAGCCGTGCGAGCTGGTCTCTTGTGACACGTTGACCTGCTGTATCAATGTTTCCATGGAGACTTTCATGGCACTGGGGAGAGGGGTGAAGGTGTGTTTTGATAAGTCTGTGTGTCTAAACAGGAGTCACGACTCAAAATGGCTTAATTTCTAATATTAGAGGTGTCCTGTTTTTAAAGCCTGTTTGTGTTCTCTTAAAATCTCAGAGAAAGGCTGCTCAGGAGAGCCTCCACAGCGCGAGCCCGGCAGACAGTCAGCACAATATCTTCTGGTGTCCTCTGTCCTCTTTAGTCCTTTTGCACATTTTTGTACATTATTTTGACATTTTAGGTCTTTCACAGTAATTTTTTAAAATCTCTTGATGAAACATTTTTAAAAGTGCTCACTTTATGGCTCTTGGTTGTCTCTTCATATTCTCTGTTTTTGTGTGGGGGGTTTTTGTAGTCAGCTTGTTTCTCCTTATACTGATTAAATTTTTCTTTGAGGTCAATTTTCACCACTATGTAGTCAATTTATATCTTTTTGTAGCTGCCTTGTATCATTTTGAAGTCAATTTGTGTCTCCTTGTTTTCAAGTTGTGTCTCTGTGGATTTTTGGGGGTTTCGTGTGTCTTTGTCGGTAGGAGTCACTGTTTTACCGATTTTCATTTCCCAGTGGATTTTTTGTTTTGTTTTGATCATTTAGTGTCTCGCTGTGGTCAATTTACTTTGTATATTTCTTTTTGCAGCTCTTTAGCGTCTCTTTGTAATTGTTTCATTTCCCTCTGTAGTGATTTCTCTGTGTCATACAGTTGTGGTCAGAACTTTGTGTCATCATGGGCGTAAATGTCATGGTAACTTTTTCAATGATTTGTTTGAACCATGCTTTCCCCACTTGGAATGAATGCACGTCTTTAATGATCAAAAATTTTAAAAAATGGGTGCACGAATTTGAATTTCTTTTGGGTTTGCTCTAATCTACATAGGTTCAAATAAATACATATACCCCCACTAATAATTGTTTGAATGTCCCTCAGCAAGTTGCACCTCAGTCAGATGCTTTTGATAACCATCAACAAGCTCCTGGCGCAATTCTGACTGGATATTTGACTGCTCTTCTTGGCCGAATTAATAGGGTTCGTTTCAAGTGGTTGGTTTCCTGGCAAGGACCCAGTTTTCAAACATAGTCCGAAAATTTTCAATAGAGTTCAGGTTGGGGCTTTGGGATTCTGAAAGGCTAACCCAGGAACCACCAAGGCTCAAGCCTACCATGAACTGAAACACCAGAGTTCCTGTTCACACTGAAGCCACTTTCATTTGGTCACATTGACAGGAGCCATGTTTGGAGGAGTAAAGGCGAGGCTTTCAAACCTAAGAAAATTGTACCAACTGTCAAGCATGGTGGTGGTAACATCATGCTCCGGGGCGGATAGAACAATAACAGAAAAGGAGAATTACCAAGCAACTTCATCTCAAATCAGCAACTTGGCAGTCAAAACAATTGGGAGTTCCAACAAGACACTGATCACAAACAAACATGAAAACTGGTTTTGGAAGCTTCATGAATGGCCTTCCTACAGGATCAATCTCAGTGAGGACAGTGTTTGAAAGCCAGGTCTGTGCCAGAAAAACAACTAATTTAAATGAATGCTACCGATTTTGCAAAGTACAATTTGCTAAGGGACATTAAACTAAATATTAGTGGAAGTGTATTTGTAACTTTGTGTGGATTGGAGAAATTCCAAAATAACTAAACTTGTGAACCCTAATCTTGTTTTTTTAAGTCATTAAAAATGTGTTTAATCGAGGAAAAAGGAGAGTTTGAAGAAATCATTAAAAGCCACAACTTACCATGAAATTTGAGCCCATGATGAGTGGAAGTAAACTTGTGAGTACAGCTGTACCGTTGCACTGCTTTGCGCTCACACTGTACACTATCAATACTTTACAATTGCACATTATCCTAAATATAGCCTTTTAACACCTAGGCCTCTGCTGTGGTGCCCAGTAGGAGTCTTTAGTAACCTGTCTGTGTTCATAGATGTGAGCCACACGTTATTTATGTGACCTACATTGGAGATGTGATAAAGTGGAGCTAAGCAGATGAAAACGTAAGCAAGCTGCTCCACTTGCAGCTTGAAAATTAGTTTGTGGAACAAGCTGGAATGTTTTATTCAGAGAAGCTAAAGTGGACCAAGCTGCTCTTTAACCTGGTCTGAAAATCTGTGTAGATATAAGCTGCTCTTAGCTTCCTTACCTCCGTCAGAATAGGTTTCAGTGCCATATCCATCCTGCAACCCATTGCTCCATGTCCCCTCGTACCGGGCCCCGCTGGCCGTGCTCTCCAGCTGCCCATATCGACCTTTGAACCCCTGCGTCCACTCTCCTCTGTATTCCCAGCGACCCTTGGTCTCCACTCCGATGCCATGCCGCTTGCCCTGTGCCCAGGTGCCCTTATAGCTGTTCCCACTTGGCCACGTGTACACGCCCAGGACCTCGAAGCCGTGACTCCAGGCCCCAGCGTACTCACCCTGACCCTGGGGTCCTGTGCAGACACCTCGGCCATGGGCCTTACCCTGCTCCCACCCCCCGCAGTACGACCCCCCGTCATCAAAGTCAAACCTGCCTCCAGTGGACATGCATGAAACAGGTTTAGGCAAATCCTTAGAACGTCAAGAAAAAGAAAAAAACAAGGGCCTGTTTCACTCAGAAGGAGCAAGGAGGGTGGAGGCCTCGTTTAAATCAGGTAGCATACAGGTTCAGGGCCTCGAACTTCCTCTCCGCTTAGTTTAGTATGTGGAACGCTAGCTGGGTGTTTTAGAAACAGCAGGACAGGGCCCACGGAGCATTGCCTCATGACGGAGAAGCAATCCGAGCCTCAGCGATGGGTCTGGAGTGACGTACACAGCTGCCGTGCATGCTGCTTCCCATGGGCATGCGGGCTCAGAGTGCTTCTCATCCTCCTCCTCCACTTCCTCCTCCACCTTCCTGCTCACCACGCAACCTCACAGGCCCTTCGCCTTGGCCGTGCAGCAGGGCGCTCCAGACAAGCGAGGCCTAGGCTTTTCCAGCAGTCCCGCAGGCCCACAGAGTGGCGGCGGTGGCAGCAAGTGAGCGAGCTTGGCTCAATTACACATTAGAGCATCCTCACATCCCTGCATCACCAGCTCACAGGGATGGATACAGGACAGGGATACTGATGCACTCATACGCCATGTTTAAAAAAACTGGAGGAGTTGAAGATATTTTTCTATAGCATGGCCTGGATACAGGCAATCCAGGCTAACGCTCAGAGACACACATCCATAGCAATCAAACGGACTCAGCCCTGCACACACGCCTTGGCGGACATAAAGCAGTGTGAATATCTCCCCGGCTCTTCTTCCCCCTTTTCCTCTCCTCTGCTCGGCCGGGATCCAGGCGACTCTCTCCAGTGAAGATGAGGGATGCAAAAATCAGAGGCGGATATTATTCCTGTCCTTTCCCCTTTGTCTTCTCCATGCCAACGCTCACCTAAATCTGGATTGTTGTTGTAATGTCCCGATTCCACCAAGTCATCTGTCCTCTCTTGTTTTTTGCTCTCTCTCTCTCTAAAATCTGCTCATTACAGGACTGTTCCACCCCAGCCAATACCCCTCCCCCACGCACACGCACACACAGCGAACACACACTCCTTCTCGGAGCTCTTAAAGAGACAGAGGGATGGTGCGAATAACTGCATGTGCAGAGTTTGCTGCTCTTTCCCTGTGGGAATACCGCCTGCTTTTCCTAATTATCCAGCCTCATTTCTCTCTCGCTCTCTCCCTGTGACACTCATCCTCCTCCCAGACACCTGGTCAGTCAGCAGTCTGTTTTCCTCGAGGTTTGTGTGCTCCTTAATTGTTGTTGTTGTTTTTTTCATTTTCATCTCAAAAGCAAACCAGTGCAGTGTAGCTTTCACTCGAGTGGACACCACACAGACCCAGAGCGACCTCCTTAAATGCCAACAAGGCCTGAAAATAAGTGTCGCTGTGGTATGAACTGGAAAACCAGACGTCTACATTTGTAGATTAGTTATCCAGTAAATGTATTGTTATTCACTGAATTGATGATATTAGAAAGTTTTGTGTCAGTTTGGGTGAGCAGGAAATGAAGGACTAAGAGATAATCCACAGGAAATAGATTATAAAGGTCTTATGAATTTTACATTTGCTGTATCTTTTATTCATATAAGTTTGGACCGTGACAACAGAACCTCACGTAATGCCAGGTGCCAGGTTCCTTCTGTGTCTCTCCGAGACACAGAAGGAAAAGGTGTGGCACTTTGTGCTGACCCAGATAGATGATGATATATATAACTTTATAATACAAAATGAGCAAAATTCTAAATTAAATAGATAAATATATTTTTTAACATCTTAAAAATAACAATAAAATATAGATTCATTAAGTAAATAAACACCAAATATAATTCATTCATTTGTAATGTTCACTTATTCAATTTCTATTTTTTTTTCTAAATTTAAACATGGTTTTTAATGTATTATTTTTTCAAATTTTCTCTATTAATTCTGGGTTTGTTTGTTTTTTACATTTATTCCACATTCCTCAGTGTTAGCCACATATGGTCTTAACTGATCTTAATTGATCCTAAAAAACAACCGTAAACAGACGTCTTTTTAATGAAATGCAGGTTTTTGCGCTGATTTTGTGCAAAAATCAGAGCTAGAATAGAAAAGAATTTATTGTCATTGTACATGCATAATGAAATTATGGCTAAACCTGTGTTTAATTAATGTAATTCCACAGCAGTTCTTGTTCATTGATTCCCTCTTCTCTGCTCATCAGTGCAGAATTGAACATTTTCTATTTTCACGTCTTCTAAATGACGTCTAATTCCGGTAAAATTGCTCATTGAAGCATACTGATACATGCCAGACCTCCATGATGCTCTTTTCTGCCCGTTAACAAAGAGAATACACAAAGGAATATGGACCCAACTTAAGGTCCAAATGACCTAAATGAGGCAGAAATATAGCTTGAAAGCATCGTGGTAGATGGTTTTCTGAAAGAAAAAAGAAAAGAGAGCAATACTAGATACACGCAGATATTCAGTGTTTCTTCAGTGTTTCAGTGATTCTGATGTGGTCTTATCTGTTAAGGGGTTTGTTTATTTCTTGCTTCTTATACAGTCTTAACCACAGGTGCAGAAGAAATGGTTAGTGTCTGCAAATGTATAAGTTCCAAGGTACAAAGCATATTAGTGGAGAGACTTTACGGACAATTTAGCATACAGTATCTGACAAAAGTGAGTACAGCCCTCACATGTTTTAAATATTTTGATATATTTTTTCATGGGACAACTTGGAGTTATGACACTTTGATACAATGTAAGGTAGTCAGTGTGCAGCTTGTATAACTGTGTCAGGGACCAAGCAGTAAAGCATAAAGGACACAGGTGGTTTTAATTCAAAAAAGGGGTTTTATTGACCCAAAAATATGAAAACATATTTAACAAAGCCAAAACTTAAACAGGCAGACCAATAAAAGAGGTCAACTCAATAGATTAAACTCAAGATAATAATTAACAAAACCTCAAACAAACATATGATAAACTGACCTGCTGAAATGACACACAGGGGGACTTAAATACTGGTTTAGCTAAACCAAATGACACACACGGGGGAAAACAAGATGGCTGCCATATAACCAACTAATACAAAACAATTAAACAAACATGAAACACCCCCCAGGCAATGAAGCATGTGGTGCAATCCAATTAGGCTGTCAGTAGTACTTCAGGTCTCCCAGCCCTTTGCCAGACAGGAGGAGACACCAACCCCCAGGTAACTCAAACAAAGAAAGATGTATTAATATAACATAAAACAGAACTTTGACCTTGCAAGGTTAATATGTGTGCATGCCATATAAACATTGGAAGGTGTGATGGAAAAATGAATACATTTAATAAAGAAACGATATTGAACAATAAATAGAATATTTTAAAGTAGTGACTGTAAATTAAACTAAAGTGAATCAACGGGTGGTGAGGTGTGGAGCTTACCATGTGTGGCATGCCATCACAAACTGTATAACTAATTTGCTGTCACAGTCATTAATATCTAAACTACTGGCAACAAAAGTGACTACAAATGTCCAAAGTGTCTCCAAAGTGTCAATATTTTGTGTGGCAACCATTATTTTCCAACACTGCCTTAACTCTGTTGGCCATGGAGTTCACTGGAGATTCACAAGGTGCCACTGGAGTCCTCTCCCACTCCTCCATGATGACATCGTGGAGCTGGTGGATGTTAGAGACCTCGCGCTCCTCTAGCTTCCATTTGAGGATACCCCACAGACGCTCACTAGGGTTTAAATCTGGAGACATGGTTGGCCAGTCACGTACCTTTACCCTCAGTTTATTTAGCAGGGCACTGGTCTTTTTGGAGGTGTGTTTGGGGTTGTTAGCACGTTGGAATACTGTCCTGTGGCCCGGTGTCTGAAGGGAGGGGATCATGTTCTGCTTCAGTATGTCACATGTTGGTATTCATGGATTCTTCAGTTAACTGTAGCTCCCCAGTGCCAGCAGCACTCATGCAGCCCCAAACAATGACATCACCCCACCATGCTTGACTGTAGGCAAGACACACTTGTGTTTGTACTCCTCACCTGGTTGCCACCACACACCCCTGACACCATCTGAACCAGATAGGTTTGTCTTGGTCTCACCAGAACACAGGTGGTCCTTAGTCTGCTTGTCTTCAGCAAACTGTTTCTGGGCTTTCTTGTGGATTATCGTTAGAAGAGGCTTCCTGTGATGCAGTATGGTCACTGACAGGCTGACCTCCACACCTCCAACCTCTGCAGCAATGCTGGCAGCACTCATGCATCTGCTTTCAAAAGACAACCTCTGGATATGACGCTGAACATATGTACTCAACCTCTTTGGTCGACCATGGCGAGGTTTGTTCTGAGAGGAACTTGTCCTGTTAAACTGCTGTATGTGCTTGACCACCGTGCTGCAGCTCCGTTTCAGGGTGTTGGCATCATTCCTACAGGCTCGGCCATCTTTATGTAGAGTAACAGTCTGTTTTTCAGATCCTCAGAGAGTTCTTTGCCATAATGAGCCATGTTAGACTTCCACTGACCAGTATTCAATTCAATGCAATTCAGTGCAATTCAATGCAATTCAATTCAATTCAATTTTATTTATATAGCGCCAAATCACAGCAAAAGTCGCCTCAAGGCGCTTCATAGACACAGAGAAAAACCCAACAATCATATGACCCCCTATGAGCAAGCATTTTGACGACAGTGGGAAGGAAAAACTCCCTTTTAACAGGAAGAAACCTCCGGCAGAACCAGGCTCAGGGAGGTGCGGGGACATCTGCTGCGACCGGTTGGGGTGAGAGAAGGAAGACAGGATAAAGACATGCTGTGGAAGAGAGACAGAGGTTAATAACAGATATGATTCAATGCAGAGAGGTCTGTTAATACATAGTGAGTGAGAAAGGTGACTGGAAAGGAAAAACTCAATGCATCATGGGACTCCCCCGGCAGCCTACGTCTATTGCAGCATAACTAAGGGAGGATTCAGGGTCACCTGGTCCAGCCCTAACTATATGCTTTAGCAAAAAGGAAAGTTTGAAGCCTAATCTTAAAAGTAGAGATTGTGTCTGTCTCCTGAATCCAAACTGGAAGCTGGTTCCACAGAAGAGGTTCCTCACAGCGTTACTGGAGGCCAAGGTAATGCCATCCAGAGTAAGAATCTGGTTAGATACCATATTTCTAAGATTTTCAGGGCCGAGTATAATAACCTCGCCTCTGTCAGTGCGCCCCAGGGCGGCTGTGGCTACAATGTAGCTTGCTATCGCCAGTGTGTGAATGTGTGTGTGAATGGGTGAATGACTGAATGTAGTGTGAAGCGCTTTGGGGTCCTTAGGGACTAGAAAAGCGCTATACAAATGCAGGCCATTTACCATTTACCATTTATCTGAATTAAGAAGCAGAAAGTTAGCGGCCATCCAGGTCTTTATGTCTCTGAGAGAGTGAGAGCAATAACACCAAATCTAACACACCTGTTCCCTATTTGCGCCTGAGACCTTGTAACACTAATGAGTCACATGACCCCAGTGAGGGAAATGGCTAATTCGGCACAATTTGGACATTTTCACTTAGGGCTGTACTCACTTTTGTTGCTAGCAGTTTAAATGTTAATTGCTGTATGTTGAGTTATTTAGAGGTGACAGCAAATCTACACTGTTATACAAGCTGCACACCGACTACTTTACATGGTCTCAAAGTGTCTTATCTTCAGTGTTGTTCCATGAAAAGATATAACAAAACATTTAGATATATATGTAGATATTTGCATATTTTCCAGAGTATCCAGATAGTTTATTAATGTCTCTGTTGATGTATTTTAAGTCAAGTTATATTTTTCTACAATACTATGTTTTTAAATGTAATACTATCATTGTGAAATGATTTGCATGTTCTTTCCTGCTAACGCAGTCATTGACTGGTACTATGACCAAATCATTGATAACGAAACGCAGAGAAACAGAAAACCAAACCAAATGGAAATAAGTCAACCTACCAGGCAGAAATTAAAGCACACGATGCTTTCAGTGTGTGATAACTGTTCCCACCAGTTAGTTCCCAAATAACAAAAGTACATAAGGTGATGTTAGCATTCAGATTTGCTGTTGGAGGAACCTGCTGGAAAACCTTCAGCAGGTCCTGACACTCCACAGAGAGAGACCTGTTCTTACCTGCATATGCTCTCTTAATGTTATTATTAGCAGTATCACATAAACATTAAGGTTAATGCTACGTAGCTAAAATTAGCAGCTAACATTAGCAGCTAAGCTTGTAATTAGAGTAATTTGGGTCATTACTCAAAAAAAAGTAATGCATTTTCAAGTTACTTTGTACTTAGTATCCTTTCCTCCGTACCTGGTGCCAAGTAATAGATTATGTTTTGATTGCCCAGTTAAAATAAATCCTTAACATGACTTGGTTTTTTTTTATTACACAGCAGAGTTGAACTAAAGCTTTCAGCGTGAGGACGCAGTGTTTTTAATCACGGTGTATGTCGGGTTGTTTACAGGTGTGTGCAGCTGTTTTATTTTCAATATTTATTTTTATCAAATCAAATCAAATCAAAATTTATTTATAGAGCACATATTACAACAACAGTGTTGCCCATAGTGCTTCACAGTCAGTAAAAGGATGACACAATTAAAAAAACAATAAAACAGGACAACAAACGATAGGTAACAACACAACAAGCTAGAACAGCCAACTAGTTAGAATCAAAAGCCAAAGTAAAAAGATAAGTTTTAAGACGTGATTTGAAAGACTGGATCGACTCGGCAGTACGAATATGAACAGGGAGGTTATTCCAGAGTCTGGGTGCCACGGATGCAAAGGCCCGGTCACCTCTGGACTTCAGTCGAGACCTAGGTTGTGCTAGGAGCCTGTGATTGGACGATCTAAGTGCTCTGTTGGGATTGTATAAGTGGAGTAGTTCAGAAAGATAGCTGGGCGCTAAATTATTCGGAATTTTAAAAGTGAATAAAAGAATTTTCATATCTATGCGATATTTAACAGGGAGCCAGTGTAGTTTGGCTAAAATTGGAGTTATGCATTCATAGATTCTCGTACCTGTTAAAAGACGCGCAGCTGCATTTTGAATTAACTGAAGCCGGTAAAGAGAAGCGTGTTGGAGTGTTTAATCCTACCAAAGAGCGGGATTGTGAGCGGCAGCGCTTTCCAGCTCCACAGTCGATACACTGACGCTTATTTTCTCAAGAGGCTTTATCTTTTACCCGGCTGCCAGTGTAAATATGTTTTTAATGGCTTGTGTGGGTAAATCAGGGCCATCGTGTGTTTTTAATCTTAGGAATTTGCAATATACTTTTAAACCTTACATATGTCTCCTGTTACGGCCTGCAGCATAAGCAGCAGACTGGCACCAGAGTTGTAAGAAACACAGGTTTTATTTTAAATTTCTTAATAAGCTCAAACAGTAGTAACCCAAAGGGCGTAAAAGCGAGCAGTACTCCTCAATGGCAACTTTATGCACCTCAGCAGATGTAGTCAAATTTAACTGTGCTAACAGCAAACTGGTTGGTCGGCTTTGGTCCAGACTGAGATGCTGTTTCTGGGGAACTACTGGACTAAATGTTGGACACCAGATGAAATCCTACTGATTTACGCTCCATCCAGAAAGAATTCACAGCACTAGACTCGTTCCACCTGTTGTCATACAGCCTTACTCTAAAATTATTAAGTTCAAAAGGTTTGCTTGAAATTCTTGCAAATTTATTACAAGAAATATGAAAATATAACATCGAAGAAAAGGACAATAAAGGTCACTGGGACCTTCAATACTGCAGAAATGTTCAGAATGGTGTTTTTATTTTGAATCAAACGTGCAAGAACTTCAAGCAAACGCTTTGCTTCATCATTACAGGGTAACATGTGTGAACTGTGAGGTGAAAAATGAATTTAATCATTTGGAAGAAGGCTGTAAGATAATGTGGAACACGTGAGCATCGCGGATACTTTCTGGGTGCGTTGGCTTTTCTTCTCATGCCTCTGTCAGGCTGCCAGTTTTCCTTTGACTTTCTGAAAACGTAATAATTGAATAAGTATCCTCTATCTATTGGATCATCAGCTCCATGTGTTCAGTGGCTGGTTTATACTGATACCGCCGCACATTACATTCCCAAAAACTAAATAAGACCTTGTCATACAATTATTGCTGTAATATTTATGGGATTGTTGTAATCTTGAGAAAACAAATGTAAGATAATGACGAGAAGAATCAGAGTGCGTGATCAGAATAATGAGGTGTTTAAGGCTTTGTCGTCATCACAGTAATGCAGTGATAGAAGTTGGTATATTCAATTTCACAGTTTTTTCCTTTTATCGTTACATTTTAGTTTTTGGAAAATAAATAAAAATACAACCTGTGTACGAAAGACCAAACATCCCCGCTTGAAAAGTGAAGCAAAAGAGTGACTTGAAAATATTTCCTGGTTTTATGCGTTTAGTCACATAGACTAGAACAACGAGGCCATTTCTTTATAACTCGACTCGTGATTGGTAGTCAGAAAGGAGGATTACCCAGGTTAAGGTCACTGGATGACTAGTCAGTTATAAGCAAAATAGAAAAAAGGTCCCTAAAATGTTATTTTATTTCAGTTCACACAAATTATTGATGCTGTATTTGAAAAATGACAAAATCTGAGCTTTCCATCCTGAAGCAGGTTTATATGAGACCATCTAGAGTGCCCTCTGTAGTGCACTTGGTGAACTGCCGCCAATTTTCATGCAACGTGATCAACACGAAGTGAAATGGTTAGTTCTCAAGATACGAATAATCATCGCCGGCTGGCTTTGTCATCAGTCATCATCCTTCTGCAGTGATCATATTATGTGTATGCTGCCGCCACCTCAACAGGTGGGTCAGTCTCAACTAAATCTTCCACAAAGATTGTCTGTCTGTCTCACACTAAAGCTGGATGTCTCGAGAACACTTCTATGTGGTCTTGGTCTCACTGTCTCGGTCTTGCTGTCTCAGATCGACATAGTGGTCGGGAGATTTGGAGTCAACAGTATCCATGACACACAACGTAACGTTCGATAATGTGTCATTTCAAAAGCATCAGCTCTAAGAGCCGTGCTTAGAGAGTGCTTTGTGATGAATCAGAGTCGACACTCCCATTGAGCGAGAGCCGCTCCTCACTTAATTTCCTTTGGCTGCTCAGCTCTCGCACAGTGGCTCAGCTATGCTCCAATCCCTCCATATTGTGGCCAATCACATGCGAGGATATAAGATAATATCATTATGTGAAAAACAGAGGGTGATGGACGCGACAGTCAAGTGGAGCGTGCGTCTGTCCTCTCAGTGAGTGAGTGAGACAGCGGTGAGGAGGGCTGTGCGAGAGCAAGAACACATAAATATGCCTGATACCCGTAAACGAAGCAGCATCTGGCTGCAGTTTAAAGACTTTTTTGTCTCGGTCTTGATACCCTCCTGTCTTGGTCTCGTCTTGGTTTAGGCGGTCTTGACTACAAGCCTATCGCACACACACCTATATTTTTAAAGAAATGATTATAAATCAAATTCTTTGGATTTTGATCTCCCGCGAATGTGATGAATTTGAAAGAGCACTGCAGGTTTGGCACAAACCACGTATAGGTGGTTCAGCTAATGTTACTGGTGTTTCAACATTTTATATATGGATATAGATCATTAGAAACATGGATGTGATTTTTATAAAGACTTTATTGGAAGTTTTTGCTCCAGTACATATGGTGTTCCAACCAAACGTATTTTTGTGTAAAATACTACAGTGTAATTTACAGGCTGTTAATAAATGGTGACAGTAACAAAATTAAACAGATGTGTGAAGCTTCCCTCTGAGGACTCGGGGTCAGTCTTGCTCAGGTGAGGATGTCGTGGGCCTGCTGCTCCACCAGCACGGCCATGTTCTTCACGTCGTCGCACCAGAAGTCCAGACGCTCCTTCATCCCTTTGATCTGAAACAGCGACCAACAGGAGAGTCAGACCAACAGGTACAGTAATCATAACTACTGTCGACATAACGGGCATTTCAGGTCCCATTACTGGGTGAGCTGCTGTACACATTTGTTACATGCTTAGAGTGTTTGATGTTTCTATATTTAAAGAAGAATTAAAAAAGAGCCCAACAGATACTGATTTTTAACTGTCATACTGATATTTAGAGACTGAAAAATCAGGGCCGATATTTTTCTTTCAGACAAACATAACATTGATGTGCAGTTATTTTATCTGCTTCTTTATATTCTGCTTGAATCAGCTTGTCGGGGAAGTTGCAGATTGCCCTCTGGTGGCTAAGCTTTGTAACATCGACACTCATGGTTGAAGGGTGTTTCTTGTCGGTCTTCTTTATTTTTGACCTTTTTAAACCTATCGGCTGTTATAAATGCTTATACCCACATGAGTACCAAACAGATAACATCAGCCCACCAACGAAGCTGTAAACAGTGAAAGCTGGCATCACTGTGACCAACCTGCTGCAGGTCCAGCACTCTGGGCTGCACCCAGGTCATCTGCACCTTCTGGTCCACCTCGTCAATGTTCCCTTTGATCAGGCCCACAGACAGAGCCTTCATCACAAGCAGCTCAACCTACAAACAGACCGATACAACCATCAGCCTACACGAGGATCAGCTGTATGTGACCAGTATTAGGACAAACAACATTATCTCCAGTTATCAAAGGTGAGCATTAATTTCATTATCAGAGTTACACCCTGATTAAACACACGTTCTGACCGCACTGACCTCATTAACGGGGATTTTGGCACTCTGAGCGATTTCAGTGAAGGTCAGCTGTCTGTGATTCGCAGGACGAGTGAATGTCATCTGGAAGGGAACGAGAAGATGTTCAGTTTATTGTGGACAAACTGACGTCATTACACATCAGTGTTTACAACCTAACTGGCAATCCCACCTCCATGACGCAGAGCAGCTGAATCTTCTGCATCAGTTTACCTTCTTGTGACGCGAGGTCGGGCTGTGACCAACAGAGAAAACAGTGAGTTGACCCAAACATACACGTGAAGACTTTGCCAGATCATCTCTGGATTAAAGATTTTTCAACAAAATGCAGTTAAGACAGGGAGAAGAAACACAGGCAGGTCTTAAAAACAAGCACTCAGCACCTAAACCTGAAAAATTCAAACTTTATTTACAAAGGTCTTATTCATGTTCGCCTGAGGTTACCGTTACTTATTTGTGACTTTTAAACGGGGTTATTGATTATTTCCTGCACCTGCAGAAACTCCAGTTCATGTGTCAGAATAAATTCAGCTGTTATAGATGACAAGTCATCATTACACACATCTCAGGCATTAAAATGAGTCCCCACCTGTTGGCCCCAGGCAGACTTTAAGCTCTGAAATTTCTCCACATTGCCTGCATTGAAGGCATATAGTGTGTCAATCAGCCACTGCTTGTCTGTGTTCCTCAGCGACTCCAGCACAGGATGCATCAGCTGCACAGAGAAGCCACACGAGTAATCAGCACAGGCAGGTCGAGCTACACAACATGTGTCTAACAGAGTTCAAATCCCACCAGCTCTCCAAAGTTGTAAACTCCCTCTCCTAAGAGTCCAGCCAGGCCGAGCGTGAACGCCCTCTCCTGCCTCTCCGTCTCTGTGAACAACAATTACAAAATGAACTGAATACGAGTGATCTGCTGTGTTCTGACTGACACACAGCTTAATTCATGCTGTTGTTTACCTGGAAAGCATCTGATGTCCACACAGCCCAGGTAGCGCAAGGCGTCCTTATAGTAGGCAGCGTGGTCTCCAACAAGGCGATAGTATTTACTGGAGAGGTCATAAAAGCGGCCGTGGACTGACGTCACTCCAGGCAAGTTATTCAACGTTTCCTCAATTTCTTCAATTTCTTTCTACAAGTGGAAAAAACAGGGAAGGCGATAAGTGGATGGATCACTGCTTTTAAACCCAACCTGAAGCTGTTACACCTCGGGGGGGTTTCTCCTCTCCACACACACTTTATTTACAGACGTGGATCAGGTTAACACCCCGTTTTACCACAGACTGTATAAAAAAGATGGAAGGTGATGTGAAAGTGCCCCACACCTGTGTTCTTCTTAATGGCCACGGAGGCAGCAACTCCTATGGCTGCAAAGTGAAGCTGGATTTTATACACATCCTACTTCTTTTTAACATTTTCATTTGTGTCCTGTTGTTTCTCTCACAGCCAGTCAGAAAACAGCTGCACTTTTTGTCCATCAGTGACACCACCACCCAACATGTGTTCTGACTTCAGTGAATATCACAAAAAAGAAGGTTGTTGCAGCCCATATAGCTCTAACTTGAGCATTTACGCTAACTCAATTGGAATATATAACCTTATCTCAACTGACTGTCTTTGAAATACAGATTTCACTGATTCCCTCTTCTCCATGCGCTTGGGTGTAAGGCTGTGCATTCATCCTAATTTTGGAGTTTGTGAACGGTGACGTCTGTGAGGAAGGAGGTGGAGATGTCACATTTTTGTACAATGAGCGCAAAGATTGGAGGAAGGGAAAATGTCAGGTGTGCATGAGTGTGGCAGCAAGAAAACGATGACTGAACACCTACGAGTTATTTCAAGGATATCTACACCCAAGTGCCATTTGGACTGCACTTGTGGGTTTAACAGCTGCTGGTTTTTCTCATGCTAACAGGCAGAAACATCACGTGAACGTTCCAGGCAGTTGGAAACGCTCTGTCACATGCTATATCTGAGCTCAAGTCTGCCAACACCTCGCTCAGAGTTTTACCTTTGTGGCAGGAACGTCGTTGATCTCAAGTCTAAGATTGCCGATGGCGGTCTTGCAGAGAATCACTGCTTCCTCGCTGCTTTTCACCTGAACCAGGTGGAGACGCGCAGACGTTTGGTCAAAAGTGCACTTTACAGAATGTAACTTCAAAGCAACCTGTCATGCTGGTGTCTGGTCATCTTACCTTTTCCCTGGTCTTTTCAAGAAAAACGATGGCATCTTTTTGATCTAGACACAAACAGCGTTGGATTTTAATGCCAAAAAACGAATTAAAACAGAAAGAAAATGTTCCCATTTCTCCGTACCTGACATTTGTCTGGCAACGAACAGTAAAATCTCCACCAGCGACAATGGATTGATTCTGATAAAGGAACAAAAATTATAAATTAACAGGTAAAAAACAGTAAATACTTGTATTTGCTCTGTTTAGGACAAGCGGATGAACAACTCACCTGTGTTCAAAGTCACTCATGAAATTTTCATAAAGCTGGAAGGAAAAAAAAGAAACGGAAAAGAGAGAATATTTAGTGGACAGTGTTATTCATTACCTTAGAAATGTAGCTATGACATTAGTGAATATCTGTACCAAGGGCCTCTTTGGTATGATATGTTTTAATATATACTAGTATGCAGTAAGTCTACATGTACGACAAACTGCTGCTGCATAAACTTAAATATTCAAGATAAACTAATTATGA
Organism: Aulonocara stuartgranti; assembly: GCF_965226115.1. NCBI lineage: Eukaryota > Metazoa > Chordata > Actinopteri > Cichliformes > Cichlidae > Aulonocara > Aulonocara stuartgranti. The sequence continues at coordinate 37,481,760 of NC_138939.1, read as the reverse complement.
CAATGACAAGAGACCATGTAGGCGTCGGAATAATTTAGTGGCATCACTTCTCATTTTCAGCAGAACTGTACAGATACTTCGTTATGAAATGTAGTTTCCATTTGCATGCTGGTCAAATCTATGCATGTATGTGCTTAAAGAAGGCCTGTTCTGCTTCTCCTTATTTTCTACACCCTGTATCAAAGGTGGATGCTCATATTAAGCACTAATAAACATGATAATGTTTCACAGTATGTGTAAGGAAACCCTGTCATTGCAGCAACGCAGTTCTGGCTGTAAGCACAGAAGCCCCACCCACCTGCTGCTCAAACCTTCTGCCTGCTGGGGCCAGCCAATAAGAAAAAGATTGGCTTAAATAGACAGGGGCTTAAATCAAGAGTCCATGCAAATGAACTATGAGTCATGCAAAGCTAGAGTCCAATAATAAAAATAAGAAGCTGTGAATGAGCAAACAGGTAAAGTATGTAAAGATGAGAACCCACTCATGTTCAACGCTGCAACGTTTTCAGGGTGAAGCAGTTCAAACTGACAGAGGTCAGCTTGTATTAGCAGTAATTCCGATGTGTTATAGCTAAAAATGATCTCTAAAAGTAAAACAAGTTTGAAGTGAAAGTACAAACAAGTACTGCAAATAATATATGTTTTGATGTGAACATGGGGCGTTAAAAACAGTATATTCTCTAGTCTGCAGCACAGTTTTGAAAAGGAGGGCAGAGGAACAGACTGGCATTGGGTGGCCAGCGCTGGCCCTGCTACTGAACCACAGCAGTGCGTCTCAGTGGGACTATCCAGTGCTGTGAAGCTGCAGTGCAAACACATAATATATCACCACAGTCTGGTGCAGCTAAAACAACCTGGATTAGTGGAAAAAAAAAAACCAAGATCTGGTCCAATGAGGCACCTGTGATGCCATCAGCTGGAACTCATATACTGCTGTTTACCACACAGCCGAAAGGGGTTTTAGCTAACCCCTCCACCTCTCCAATAGTGTAAAAAAAAAAAATACATAAACACCTGGCAAACTGCCGGGGGGGGGGGGGGGGTGTCAAGTATAACTCAATTTTTGGTAATACTCTATTGAAATACTGATACATTTCTGACAAATAAGGCAACAGAATTACTTTGTTCTCAATATCTGACAATCATGCTTACTCTTGTATGTTGTGTAAAGCATTACAAAGAGTGGCTGAGATGCAGTTACCTGTATGATACCATCGCCTGTTTTGAAGCAGGGATCTCTGACAAAGACCATCAGCTTCAGAGTCAATTGATGCCACAATCTAAGGGCAGAACAAAGAAAACAGTTCAAATCAGTCACAACTGCCAGTTCCTTTTAATTCATGATATCAGCCAAAAAACTACATCAAAATATGAGAAGAGTGCAATGAAGAGCTGAGAGACTTTATTCACCAAAAATCCCATCTACACACGACACCCCCATAGAGTAGTACTCATTCTATGGACTAGACTAGACCAACAGGGCCAAACAGACTGAGCACTACCTGAATTTACACAGAATCTTTTGGAAACAAGCTTTATTGTTCACATACACAATCATACAGAGTACAACATGCAGTGAAATGTGTCGTGTCTGAGCTGAAGACATAGCTGTGCCTTTCCAGGGCTTGGCGTTTGGCAATGGGGGCCTAGCCAAGACCCTTACTCCCTTATTAGGGAATCGAACTTGCGACTTCCGCTCCAAAGGTGTGGGGTCTTGATAGCCAGACAGGAACAGAAAGCAATTATCATTCCTGAGAACAGTCATCCAGTGGGAAGATATGTATATCTGTGCCAAATCAAAGGAAAAGCCAACGAGGGTCACCACGTGTTACTTCGATACTGGTGTTTGAATGGTGATGGTTTAACACTACAGTCTATGCCACAGTGTCAGCGACCAGAGTTCTCATTATTTTAGTCTTGTCCCCCCCTTCTGCAGCACACTTTTTAGTGAGTCCCTTCCTGCTGCTGAAATCACGACGAACAACACAGAATTGAACTGCAGTGGCCCTTCCTTTTAAGGGAGCAGGAGATCCAAACTATGTCAGCAAAGCACCCCCATAACAGATCCATCAGATTCCCTTAAGGTTTCTTTTTAGTCTGTCTCCCACTTTATAATATTACATATCAGAACTTTCAGTTAGCCTGTGAACTTCAATTACAAACCATTATCCGTTTATAAGGGTTAAAACCTGAAAAATTGGCCACTGCATAGCTAAAAGGGCCGTCTTTAATTATTTGCTTTGTTTGAACACTGTCAAAATACCAAATGCATATAGAGTCAACTGACACATAATAAGGAAAAACAAATCCTGATATCATGGAGGCGAGAAATTAGATGTTTGTTTCGCGATTATTGCTTGTCAAACTGATTAAAAGACTGTTTGAACAGTTACAGGTTGTTTTCTTGTTTTACGGTTAATTGACACTGTTAGCAAGGATGCACAGTAACAGCTACAAAAACCTGTGACAGCACAACAAATAGACTCCCGCTGCCCTAAATATTAGTGCTGGGCTCAAACCTAAAACTCAATTAGAGTTTAGAAAACAATATCATTTTGTTCCGAATTTAAAGCTTAAGCTTACTGCCAACGTGAGCTAAAGCTATGCTACAACAGCTAACCTCAGCTCCGTGCATGACTCAGCTTGCATTTCCAATGAATGGGCTAGCTAATGTAAGCTAGGCTAGCGCTAGCGGCTAGCTGCCACTTCTTACGACTTTTGTACCTTTTGTTGTACAAATCCTCCAGCGCGTGCCATTCCGACGCCAGCTCCGGCGTGGGGCTGTTACTCTGCTGCTGCTTGAGGTACCCAGTAACATCTTTCATGATAGCGACAAAATGTAGTTTATTCTATACTAATACGTGTTGTTGAATTTTTTTAGCTAATGTCAAGCAGCCTGTCGTGTTGTGGTAATGGGACTGCGCTGTTGCTGCCAGGCGCAAAGAATTATGGGAAATGAAGGAGGCGTTTTGGTTTTTTTTTTATTGCTAGCTAAGATTTTCTGTAACTTAAGTTGTTTGGGTGCAGTCAGTCGCCTTATGTTTATTGCTATGGGATATATTTTTAATAAGCAAACGACGGATAAATTATAAATTGCAAGTTTGTGCAAGTGAAGCTAAGTTGTATCGTCGTATATTACAGAACTGTCAAAAAGGAGGTCAAAGGACACAGTTCTGCAGGTCTGTAGGCAGTCATTCTATATAGCTATTTTCAAAGGAGCTAAAATCGGCTTCTGTAAAACGGTGACAGCAAGAGCCATGCAGTGAAAGTGTGCGTGAAGTTTATTTTGAATCCTACAGCTTTGTTATGGCTTCTTCTGTTAGCTGCTCTTTGTTATTGTTACCTGCCAGACTCTGTCGAAGTCTGCGGTCAAGAGCAAGCTGGACGCTCTCCGCTAAAGGTTAGTGCACAGAGAGAGCTCAAATGATGCAACACAAAATGCATGTATGACCTATTATATTTGACACAAGTATTTGATTTCTAGGCTTCGATCAAAGGAGCTCGTTTCCAAGTGAAGGTGCAACAGTTCTGTCCAGGTACCTGCATGGATACAAGAAACATGACAGCGGAGTCCAGGTGATGCAATATAGGCATCACCTGGCTGTCAACGCTGCATGTAGCGATATTTTAGTCAGTCTAATGAGCATTACAACTATAGGGATGCCGTGTGATGTCCTATTATGAGTTACTCTGATTCTCGTTCCTAATGTTGGATCAGTGGGAACATCAGTGCATCTTCTCCAGTCCCAGTGTTGAAGTGTCTCTGGGAATGATTCTGAACTCCGAGTCGCCCCTGGTGTATCCATCGGAGGGTGTGTCAATGACAAATTAAAAGTGCTTTGTGATGACAGCGCCTCCTCTATGGAGAAACAACTTGCATACATTGCTCAGGTGTGATTTTCTTCCATACACTCTTCAAATGTCTGAAGGTTCCATCTGCCCTTTAGTTCTTTCCATAGATGTTCATTTGGTCAGGTGATTGGCTGGGCTTTTCGAAACACTTTATTTTCTTTCTCTGAAACTCCCAAACACATACTAAACAACGTAGTGTATGCTGTGCAGTGCAGCGAGGCATGCTCAGACCTCTACACTGGAGAGAGCAAACAGACACTTCATAAACGTTCACATTTTGGACAGAGAAGACAGGTAGTTTGAAAGAGGAGTGACAGAAGCCACCCTTGAACAGAGGGCGGGGCTTATGACAACTGCCACCTATAATCCAGTTTTCAGAGCCCTTCCCAGGCGCCTTAACAGTGTCACATCTTGTGTCAGTTCATCAGTAGGTCACATGATGGGGCAAGGTTTCCCCTGAAACGTCAGCTGATAATGCCCCACGCCCTTTCTTCGCACCTTGGCTCATGTGATGAGGCCCTTGATCAACACTGGGTCAACAACCGTCTTAAGGGATAACTCCAACTAGGGCTTAAATACTAGGGACTCTCCACGATTTGCTCTTAGAACTGAAGAAGCTTCCCTGATGAGAGGTGAAACACCTTCAGGAAACTTAAAGAACTCCAGCTCCAAGCTGGCCCCAACAGTGCTCACTGGAACCTTCAGTAGTTTGGAAACTCTTCTGTACGCAGTGCCATCAGTATGCTTTGCAACAACAAAGCTGCAACAGTCTTGAGAGAGCTCCTTGGTTTTATCCCTCATCAGATGTTTATTGTGTGATACTTTGGTAATATGACACCAACTGGGACTGAAGCAGCTGGTATTATTTGCACTTTCTAGCTGACAGAGTTCAGCTGCTGTCATGATTTCATGTGTTTAGTACTTTTTCCATGTCTCATTATTTTTTCACATAACTTGATTTATGGACATCTATGCTTTGATTTCTTTGCATGTGTGGATGAGTTGTTACCAACATCCGACTTTCATGTCAATAGCACTGTGACAGGAGTGACGGACCTGACCACACGTTTCACTTTCCAGCACACTTCTGTATTAGATTGCTGCTTTCCAATCCCTGGCTGCAGCTTTTCAGCTGCCAGCCACACATACACAAGAACAGCCTCATGACCCAGTTCATACTTTCTAAGCAGGCGTGTCGGTCTCCCTGCAGCTGCGCCACAAACAAACAAGCACCTTTAGAAATATGTTTACTTAGAAAATTGGTGACATGTTCAATACTTACTAAACCCGCTGTATGTGAAGCACAAAGTGTTTTGAGTGCTCAAATTGAGTAGAAGGGTGCTATGTAAATGGCCTGTATTTGTATAGCGCTTTACTTAGTCCCTATGGACCCCAAAGCGCTTTACACATCCAGTCATCCACCCATTCACACACTGGTGATGGCAGCTACATTGTAGCCACAGCCACCCTGGGGCGCACTGACAGAGGCGAGGCTGCCGGACACTGGCGCCACTGGCCCCTCTGACCACCACCAGTAGGTAACGGGTGAAGTGTCTTGCCCAATGACACAATGACCGAGACTGTCGGAGCCGGGGCTCAAACCGGCAACCTTTCAATTACAAGATGAACTGCCAACTCTTGAGCCACGATCGGGGCTCAAGACCAGCCGTTTACTTTTCCCAGACATGCACGATCTCTCTGCTGGACTCAGACCCGAGGGTTTTTCTCCCACGGTGGAAGTTCGTCCGCTAAGCAGCAGACCCTGGAGGATATCGCGAAGAGCATCCGGGAGCAGCAGTTCAAGAGGGTCGTGGTGATGGCTGGAGCGGGGATCAGCACTCCCAGTGGCATCCCAGATTTCAGGTAATATGGCTAGCTGTGATTTCCTGCCCTGGCGTCTACCCATATCAGTAAAGACAAGGTGCATTCTGGTCTCAATCAACAGTTTCATTTGGATTCACTTGCAGGTCTCCAGGCAGTGGTCTCTATGACAACCTGCAGCAGCATGACCTGCCTTACGCCGAGGCCATATTTGAGATTAGCTTTTTCCACCATAACCCAAATCCCTTCTTCGCCCTGGCCAAAGAGCTGTATCCAGGAAACTACCGCCCCAACCTGACACACTACTTTGTATATCTGCTTCACAAGAAGGGTCAGCTGCTCCGGATGTACACACAGAACATTGATGGCCTGGAAAGACGTACGAAGTTTAGTTGTTTGACGTAACCGTGCATCACAGAGACTGTGACAGTGAACTTGATGTGCTTGTTTTCTGTGTTTATGCCTATTTCTAGTAGCAGGGATTCCTCCTGAGATGCTGGTGGAGGCCCACGGCACGTTTGCCACTGCCACCTGCACCGCTTGCTTGAGGAAATATGAGGGCGAGGACCTCAGAGTGAGTCAGAACGCACTATTGCATAAAAATGATTCAGAATTTTTTTTTCGTTAGGTTTTTTTTTGACAAGTTGGATATTTGGGATGTGATGAACAGTGCTACTCATACTGGTGACACACAGCTTCTGGCTGTAAATTTCATTTTGCTTTCATAGCTATATTAGTCATTCCAACTTTGAAACTAGTACACTGACACTAGATAATGGAATTCTAAAATGCCAGAAAACCTCCAAAAACAACCCAACATTCATCCCTCAAATTGTTCTTAGGAAAACTCAGGATAGTAGAGTCGTGAGATTTTTAGAGGTGAATGGAATTTTTTCCCAGTAATCAGTGATGCCTTCAGAGATGTGAAAGTTACATGTGCCATGTGAATTAATATAAATCAGGGTGAAAGTTTCCTCCGTGCTAAGGGCTCTACGTGCCTCACTGTATCAGGGATCACAGACAAGCTTGAGTTTTATTCTGTTTTGTTTTTTATCAGGTGTTGGTGTTGTGAAAAATGTCCTTGTTGTTTGTTTTGATTTGATTGATTTTTTGCTAAACAAGCAAGGAAGAAATCAGCGCTTCTTAAGTTGGCAGGATAATAAACCAATGACCAGACTGAGATGTTGAGCAGCTGTTCAGCACATGATTAGGATACGTGTAGTGTTTGTTCCGTTCTGATGTTCAGAGTCTGCGTTGCTGTAAGACCCAAACTTCACATCAACTGTGTGGATTTATGCTTTCTTCTGTTCCTCTGTAACAAGGATTTTGTTTGTTTGGGCTGCAAGTTTCAGATGAGTCGAATGCATTTGTGTTTTTCCTGTCAAGTAAAAAAAACAGGCATCTGCTGTCTACAAGAAATATGTTTTTCCCTCAAACTTGTACAGGTGAACTTTTGAGTTCTCATAATTCATTCAAAGAATTTGCAGATAAGCAATTATTTCTTTCTTTTTTTAATGGATTTTTCAGGTTGTATTTTCATTGAAATCTGGTGTATTTATGTCATACTCTGATTAGTTTAAAACATTTAGTTGGAAAAAAAAAATCACTTGTAGACAGTAATTTGACATTTTGTGTTTTGTTAGCCCGACGTGATGAGTGGGACGGTCCCCAAGTGTCCCACCTGTAAGGGCGTGGTAAAGCCTGACATCGTGTTTTTTGGTGAGGAGCTTCCACGACACTTCTTCAAGTATATCACAGACTTCCCACTGGCAGACCTGCTGATCATCATGGGCACATCACTGGAGGTGAGCTTCAAACTCAGGCAGGAAACACACTACCTTCACACAGTGAGGCCTGTAAGTGTTTGGATTTTAAATCAAACAATCGAAACGTGATTGTTCAGACTTTCATTCAAGGGTTTAAACAAAAGCGCTGTGTTATGAACAGAAGACCTGTTTAGGAGTCACAGCCATTTTCAGAGGCTCAAAAGTAACTGGACAAATTAAAATCAGTTTAAATATAAGAATTGTTACAACACTTGGGTGAAAGTCATTAACTAACTTGGATATAACAGCAAAATAACAAAAAATGCTTCTTTGTTCAAATACTTGATGCTATTTAAAAAAGAAGATGTGAGGAAGTAAAGCTTGGCGGGTGAAAAGCAACGTGGCTCATCTTCTCTTTGAAATGTTTGTTTGGTAACTTTGTGGTATGATAAAGTAACCACAGTATAACCACTGCATGTCCATGGCACCATCTGTTACAGCTGCAACATGTACATGCAGTGTCACTGCATCATCTACATCAGGGGTGTCAAACTCAAATACACAGTGGGCCAAAATTCAAAACTGGAACAAAGTCGCGGGCTAACATTAATATTTATTGAAAAAAAAAATCTTCCTCCAGATATAAGAATGAATCTCTTCTTATGGAGTCAAACAAGTTTTGCTGAAAAACTGAATATGGAACAAGCAAAGCTTAAATACTAGACAATATATAATAAAAAAAAAAAAAAAAATATATATATATATATATATATATATATATATATTAGGGGTGCAACGATACACAAAATTCACGGTTCGGTTCGATACTTTGGTGTCACGGTTCGATATTTTTTCGATACAAAAAAAATGTTCATGCATTTTTAATTTGTCATTTATTAAAATTATAAATATATATTTTAACTCAAAAGTACAGTTTTTAAATTTAACCCTAACCCTTGTGCGCGTTTTTTATTTTGACAGCGAATGCGCACCTGCGGACCACTTATGTGCAGCCCTGGTTATATAGCTCGTCATATTGCAGCCACAGAAATTATTTTGTCCATGAAACCATAAAGCTGCACTTTCTTTTTGCCTCATAGTCTGATTTGTCATAACTTCTCCGTTTTGTGGTAAGCTTTTATTTGGCTGTCACTTCTTCACCCTGACCTGTCTTATTTGGCTCAGCAGAACTGAAATGCTTTTACACACGCACTCACATAAGCTCAGCGATTCTCTGCGCGATCAACCTCTCACATGTTTAAGCTTGCTGCGGGAGATTTCACTTGTCATGTTTGCATAGTAAGCTAACGATTAATAAGACGATGTCAGAGGAATTGGTGCACAAATTATCATCACTCACAGATCAGTGCTGTCGCTCTCTATACACAGTTCGCACGATTGCAAAGTGAAAGCAAAAAAACAAGCGCAAATTCAAACGCGACTTCAATATGTCACATATTGACAGTGGCTTACCGATGCCAATGACATAATTACCCAGCTACATTTCTGAAAGAATGCAAAAGCATTGACATATATTTTTCCTACAATAGCCCGACGGGCAGGGAAGAGATAGATTTTGGTAGCCCGACTGAAAAAAATCGCTAGCTCCGGGACGTCGGGCTAGCGATATTGCGAGCCCTGTATCTGATTGAGGAATCACTCATCTTTGGAAAAGAGAGTTTATTACAGAGAAATGTCTCTTTCCAAAATAAAAGCTATACTATCCGCTTCTTCTGGGCTATATTCTCAGCAGCATAAGGAGAATCATGTGCTAACAGCTGTCTAAATGACTCGGCTAAAGTTAGTAGCATGCTTGTTGTTTTTGTCTTTGCACTAGGATGATGTCGGCGTAAATGTGCAGTCATATTCGTTGTGTTCCCACTAGTGCTTTCAGGTTAATCTCGTTGAAATGACCTTAACGCCACAACACGGCAAATCTCCGTTAACGAGCTACCGCCGATCGCTCCGTGCATGGGGCTAGACGGCCAACACGTTAACGAGCTAACTGCGCTAACACACTAGTTCACACCAATGTAATTGAGCATTGCATGTCACATCCAACATACTGTTTTACTTTAGTCCATGACTCGCTTACCTTCAGGGTCATACGTCACATGAAAACCAAAATAATTCCAAACGCCAGATCTGAATGAGGGTCAATTTGCCTGTTGCAAGGAGAGCTTAACTTCTGTCTCGCTAGCTTGCCCTGTGCTCTTCCTTCTGACTATGCTGTCTGTGTGGAGCGCTCAGTGGATCTGCGCTCGACAGTGCAGCCTAGGCGGAGTAGTCGAACACAGATTCACTGAGCACTCCACACAGACAGCATCGTCAGAAGGAAAATTGATAAAATAAATTACAAATGTTGTATTGTTCGATACATATGCGTACCGAACCGAAAGCACTGTATCGAACGGTTCAATATCGATACGAATATCGTTGCACCCCTAATGTATGTGTGTGTATATATATATATATATATATATATATATATATATATATATATATATATATATATATATATATATATATATATATATATATATATGTATGTATGTATATATGTATGTATATGTGTGTATATGTATGTATATGTGTATATATGTATGTATATGTGTGTATATGTATGTATATGTGTGTATATGTATATATATATATATATATATATATGTATGTATATGTGTGTATATATATGTATATGTGTGTATATATATATGTATATATATATGTGTATATATATATGTGTATATATATATATGTATATATATATGTATATATATATATATGTGTGTGTGTATATATATATATATATGTGTGTGTGTGTATATGTGTGTATATACCAGTAGGCCAGCTCTAATAGTAATGTGGTATGGCTTCGCGGGCCAAATGTAATTAGGCTGCGGGCCAGAGTTTGACACCTATGATCTACATTCTTGTTTGAGGGTTCATAAAGGGCTGCAGTTAACTCTTTGCTCTTTAGGTGGAGCCTTTTGCCAGTCTTGCTGGAGCTGTTCGCAGTTCTGTGCCCCGTCTTCTCATCAACAGGGACTTGGTGGGGCCGTTCACCTGGAGCCGCCGGCCTAATGACGTCGCACAGCTGGGTGATGTGGTGAGCGGTGTGCAAGCTCTGGTTGATGCTCTTGGCTGGACTCGGGAACTTGACGCTCTGATGGCGGCCAGCACTGAGAAAGTGAGTGCGTCATTAGCTTTTAGTTCAGAAAATCACATCAAAAATCGTCACGTTCCGGCTGCATTGGGCCTTTTGGATAGTTTTCTGGCTTCGTCCCAGTCCAAAGACATGCAGTTAGCCTGGTCAGGTTCATTGGTGATTCTAAATTGCCCACAGGTGTAAATGTGAGTGTGAATGGTTGTCTCTGTGTTAAGCATGTGACAGACTCGCAGCTTATTGACGGTATACCCTTCTCGTCACCACGCTGGGCGGGTGGGCGATGTTTGTGAATGCAGTATCTTGAGAACAAAGTGACGTAGGAGTCTCAGATTGATACCATGGTGTCCCTGAAGGTTCTCAGTCATCCAGGAAATAAAAAAGATCAATTATCAAATTTAACAACCTACAGAGGTAGTTTGATCATTTTAAAGACACTCTGAAAGTAAAATATGATGCGGCAGGCTAGTACGTTTTGACAAAATTTCTTTGCAGCAACTCAAAATGGTACTCTGTGGTTTGCCACATGTTTGTATGCAAGCCTGAGAACATTGGTACATGTTCACATTGAGATGGGTCAGGATCTGGATCAGCTCATCGCTGAGCTCCTGGACAGTCTGAGGAGAAACCTGTCAGATTGGGATGGACTGAAACATCATGTCCCAGAGGTTCTACTGGGTTTAGGTCAGGCGAGCGTGGGGGACAGTCAGCATCAGTTCCTCCATCCAGATCTGCCTGCATACTCTCATACCACAAGAGGCTGGAGGAATCCAGGACCAACTGTACCAGCGTAGGGCCTGACTGTGGGTCCAAGGATTTCATCCCAATACCTAATGGCAGTCATGGTGCCGTCGCCTATCCTGTAGAGGTCCGTGCGTCCCTCCAGCCCAGCAGCCATGCTGGATGATGATAACGTTCTCCACAGCTTCTTCAGACCTTTTCATGTCTGTCACATGTGCTCAGAGTTAATCTGCTCTCATTTGTGAAGACCACAGGGTGCCATTGGTGGAGCTGTTTTGATATTCAATGGATGAATCACACGCCATGGTGCTGGGCAGTGAGGACATGGTCCACTAGAAGATGTTGGGCCCTCTGGCCACCCTCATGAAGTCTGTTTTTGATGATTTGGTCAGAGAAATCATCTGGAGGTCCTTTGGTAGCTCTGGCAGTGCTCATCCTGTTCCTCCCTGCACAAAGGAGCAGATACCGGTTCTGCTAATGGGTTAAGGACCTTCTATGTTCCTGTCCAGCTCTCCTGCAGTACCCGCCTGCATCCTAGAATCTCCTCCCTGCTCTTGAGACTGGTGCTGGGAGACGCAGCAAACCTTTTGGCAAAGACATGCATTGATGTGCCATCCTGGAGGACTACCTGTCCAATGTCTGTAGGGTCCAGGTATTGCACTGAGCTACCAGTAGTGACCCTGACCCTAGCCAAAGGCAGGGATGATAAAAACAGTCATAAAAGATAAGGAAGGAAAAAGTGTCAGTGGTGTCCACCTGTAAAACTATTCCTGTTTTGGGGGTTGTCTCATTGTTATCACTCTAGTGCACCTGTTGTTAATTTTATTAACTCATTAACAACGCTCTCTGCTACTGAACTGATCACATCAATATCCCAGAATTTTAACTGAGCGCAGTATTGAGCACAAATCTCACTGAAAACTTCACTAATCAAACTGTACGTACTTTCTCTGCAGAGTGCACCAAAAAAAGAAGAGTGACACAAGTTCACAACATCAAAAAACGAGGTTTGACTTTACATCAAACACACAAACTATAGGATGAAGTCCAGAAGACTCGAGGTTTACCAGGATTTTAAAAATGGGATCAGTGGTAACTATCAGACTGGTAGATAAAGAAGTTGTATAGTGGAAATGCTGTGTAATTAATGCTCAGTCAAATATGAATAAAATACTGTATAACAAAGTTTTGTGTGCAGTAGAATTTACTCTGCAGTAGCAATATTGAGTACAGCACACAGTATTGTACAGGTACAGTACTCACTGGTACTTTATTTTATTTGTAAATGCACAGTTGACAGACCCAAGCTATCCTGTTAATGTGCCAGCTTTATTTTCACCTGCTGTCTCAGGGAGGTTATTGGCATGAATGGAGCCTTTTTCACTGGAGAGTATGAATCCCGAAGTCTGCTGCTCACCATCTTCAGCTCATGCTTAATGCTAGACTGAGTTAAAGACTGAAACACTGATGTAAGTCAGTAAGAACAGCTCACAAATATGGAGTCATACCAACAAAGAGGCTGTGTAGAATGTGAATTAAAGGGTAAAATAGGGATTATTCTTCACAGACGGATCCACACTGAGTGGACGCGTGTGTGCGTCGATGGTCATGAAGTCATTGTACACAGTCAGAGAGATCGTGAGTTCTGATACACTCATGACATCAATGTTATGTTTGCTTTTTGGTAACACTGCCAAAGAATTAGGGATAAAAACAGTTATTAAACAGCAGAGGGAGTAAGAGGGCAGCCGAGACTGTAACACACTCCTGTTTGAATCCTGCTGAGTGCTGTAAAGAATAATGGGAACTGCAGCTGAGACCACATTCACCTACTCTGTTTAAAATATAATTAAAAATGAAAAAAGAAAAAGTTTCTGATGGATATATGATGAGTTCAGTTTCTCGTATACACTGACTCATCACTTGTACATATAGTTAAAATAAATTTGAATTTAATTTTCATGCAAACATCTGATGTTCCCAGATGTTTGCATGAGGAGTAAACAGGTTACATGTGTCTGTGATCTGATGTGTATTTGTACAAACTTAAACTCCTTGCACAAACAAACAGGCAGAAGTTGCTCTAAAGAAGTGGTTGTCAAATGTTTGGGATGCCTCATTTCAGAAACTGAAAAAAACAACACTATTTTTAATCAGAATCAGAATACTTTATTGATCCCTGGGGGATCAATAAAGTATAATCCTTATTAATCCTTATTCTGCTGTCACACTAATGAAGACAGTGGCGGGAGGCCAGCGTGTGACCAGTGTGTGTGCAGTAAAATTGCCGTCTTCTTGATGATCGGTTTGGGGACGGGTCCAGCTCTGCGACCACTTGCAGTTAGCTGCGGTCTTCAAAACAGCTTTGGTGCATCAACATGACAGTAAAACAGCAATAAGATGGAGTCTGTCTCCTATCAGTTTGACTATGCAGTCTAGTTGCCAGTTGCTGCCAAGTTGTTTGTCTGTAACTGGCAAACTACTTACATTAAAAACGTAACAGTGGACACAGAAATTACAACACAAGCAGTGACGCAGTTGCAGCAGGATGGAGGTATAACTGCTCAGCAACCTTACTCTTATATTGGAATACCACCAGCCTGCAACCAGAGGAGTCGAGTCCCCTACTGCAAAGAGACACATCACAAACAAGTTGCACTCACCGACTCAGACTGATTGCACCATTTTAATAACCTGTCTGTTTATATATCTGAGAGTGATTGTAGTCAGTCCAGATTGTTTGAAGACAGATTGTCATCCTGCAATCACATACATTGATTTCTCAACTTCTGGGTAGTAGTTGGTCTCCACAAGTATTTGGTCACCAAATGTGAAAAGATTCAATGCAACCACCAAGTTTTCCTTGCTGCAAGGATGTTGCCGTCTACTTTTACTCTAGAGCAGGGCTGGGCAACTCCAGGGCTCGAGAGCCAGTGTCCTGCAGGTTTTACATGTGTCCCTGATCCAACACAGCTGATTCAAATGGCTAAATGACCTCCTCAACATGTCCTGATGTTCTCCAGGGGCCTTGTAACGAACTACTCATGTGATTCAGGTGTGTTGACCCAGGGTGAGATCTAAAACCTGCAGGACACCGGCCCTCAAGGCCTGCAGTTGGACGCCCCTGCTCTAGTCACCAACAAAACAGATTTGAATAAAATGTTGTATAAAAACGTGAGCAAACAGCTGTTTAGTTTCCCTAAAAATAAAACCATGCTATTCAACTTCAATTCATGGGATTCTGGGTCCTAATACTGGTGCCCACTCCACTGTTTCCAGTTGCACCTAAGAAGTAGACGGTGTGCAAGAAAATTTGGCTCTTTTTCTTTTTTTAAAAACAGTCCATTTCAGGCCGTTTAGCTGCTGCTGGCGTTTGTATTGTGTGTCAAACTGAGTATCCACATGAAATGCTTCAGGGTTCTACTGTCAAAATTAAAATTGCACCTTGGCAGCTTTGGTCATCTCGAGGACGACGTCTGTCAGCATCCAGTTCCCTGTACTAAAACCCGTCTGTGTTGGTAGTAAAATGCACCCAGTGCTGTCCTTCAGAGGCTTCTGAATGTGACACATTAAGTCGAGAGGTTGTCTCTCACTGCTATCGCTGTAATGAATGCAGCATTGTTGTGTACATTTGGCATAACTGCAATAAAATCTTACAGAACGGCTCCAGTAACATCATAATTGGTTTTTATGCAGCTGTTATTTACTCTTTCATTGACAGTTTTTAGAGGAGAGAAAACTGAGTTAACTTTGCGGAGCTCTTCATAATGTGCAGTGAGTCGGGCTTTGTATTTGTGCAGAACATTACAAATTTGATCAAATTCAGCTTTAGCTTTTTAAATCCAGCTCTCACACCTCACTCCAATTTTCACCTCCCGTTTCTCCTCAACCTTGGAAGAAATGTGTTTTATGGTGCTGCTGACATCTGTGTAACAAGAAATAGAGCTGATGTCATCTGCTGCAAGGCTGTAATGTTTCCCTCCTTTCATTGTAGTCTGTGTGCTTCTTAAAGCAACTTAAGTACGCAAGTCAAATCCACTGCAAGTGTCATTCTGCCCCACATTCATAGGAACGCCAATGCATTTAATAACCACACTCTTTTTTTCTTTTCTAGTTGTGGTTTCAAAAAATAGAATAGAGTAGAGTAGAGTAGAATAGCCCTTTATTGTCATTGTACATGTACCGTGAAATTATGGGGTTTGTGTTACAGTGGGGTCAAAAGAGTAACTTTTTAAAAGTTTGTTCAGAAATATCACAACAACAATTTTGTAGACTAGTATAATAATCTTTTGCAAACAACTGTAGTCATTAGCTGATGAGTCCAACCAACCTTTAGGGACAACACATCAAAGCTTTCCCTTACTCATTGCAGCAAGGGGGTCATTCTGCAATAGATCAATGGGAAGAACAAGATCTGGGCAATCAACACCTACGCCCTGCCGGTCCTCAGATACCCTGCTGGGATAATCGGCTGGGAAAGGAGGAAACAGGAGCTACTGACAAGACGCTAAAGGTCCTTACCACGCATGTGTGCTGGGTCCCAGTCATTTACAGAGGGGTTCACATCCAACACCCTGAGACTGTAGAAGCAGGAGGCTCAGGACTAGTGAGTGTCAGAAACACTATCAATGATGAAACAAAGATCTGTCAGTACACCGGGACAACCGAGGAACCTGAGAAAAAAGAGGAGCAGGAACAGAACTGGCACCTGAATAGCATGTACCACAGGCATATAGAAGAAATCCTACCAACGGCTGGATGAACTCTGACTGAAACACAGCACATAGGCACTAATCATGGCGGCAGGAACAAGTTCTAAGTGCAAGACTAAGGTCAGTAGAGGGTTAGGGTGTCTACCACATCAGGCAAGACCCCAGATGCATGCTCTGTAAAGACAATTCGGCACACAACACCAGGGTGTAAGAAGCTAACAGGCAGGGCATACTTGGAATGGCACAACTAGTGTACAGGAACATCTGTCCCGAGTATCACTTGGAAGTCCTGAGGTCAGAATGGGATCAGCTAGAAAGCTAAGATCTTGTTTGACTTCCATATACAGATGGATAAACTAGCAAATGGTTAACCAACCAAACATAGTAGTGGTGGACTAGCAGAAGAAGACCGTAGTGATAGATGTAGTTATGCTAAGGAGGAGCATATATGGTCATATTTGGTCATACACACACATACATAGACCAATTTTTTTTTTATAATTACTTTTTGGTGTGAGTTTAACATTCCTGCATAAAATCTGTAAGCACTTTAAAGTAAAGGGGAAGAGAATGGTTAAAGCAATTAAATAAACTAAAAATGAATGACATCAATAACAGCATGTTGTAATTCCAAGGTTTCTAATTAATAGAAACTTTGTGGGAATGAACAGGTTCATGTTGGGGACTGGGGAGTGCAGTGAGGAGTCATAGAAACAGTCCAGCAGGTAAAACAAACAAGCTGATGTTGTTTTAGAAACGGGAAAATTACCAACAGCACCTCCAGCTCAGGGAACATCCATTTATAGTCTTGGGAAATCTGGTCCTAAGTGGTCGTCATGGAAGAGTTGCAGGCAAAAAGCCATAAAAAAGAAACAGCAGTTGGTTCCCTGCAATTAAGTCATTATTAGCTCTAAAATTGTAATTATAATTATATTTCTTTCCTATCAGGTCTGCATTTCTGGTTGTTTAGTACTCTGCTTGATGGTAGGGGAAAAGATTATCAGTAGAGGTATGCTGATGTTTTGGACTGATTGTCAAGGTAGCACAGTACACTCTTTAACCCAGGAGACACAGAAACAGGGTTTTCATGATAACAGGGTTCTTGCTGATCGGAGCTGGCTTGGCCCTGACTTATCGAAGAATTAAGGAAGCGGAACCGGCTGTTCAAACCCCCACAAGGCTGCCCGCTGGGATTGAAATGATGGGGCGAGGCATGAGTTTCTAAAAATGGGCTCATTGAGTGCAGCACGGAGAAGATCTTGGAGAACGCACGGCTGCTGTGAATACTCAGAACAAGACCTCTGAGTGAAAAACTGGATTACATCTGGAGGGGCTAGCTCGAATAACACCTTTGAGCGCAAATTCGATCACATCTTGGGAAGTGCACTGCAGTCGTAAGTTCTCAGGACCTGCTCTTTGAGCAAAAAGAATGACAACATCACGGAACGTAAGTTTGGATAACATCATAGAAAGCTCACAGCTCTCCAACGGGAGATTGAGAGACCAGTGTTGGACTGTTAGAAAAGCTCTGAAATTCATATGAGTTGTTTGCACTAAAGTAAAAACTATCATCACTTCATGTGGAGACCCCTTCGGCGCCAGCTGCGGCCTCAAGGCTGGAGCTGAACAAAACGCCCTGATAACGACTGTGTTTATACTGTTCCCCCCATTCCATGCAAGGCCACCTGGGTTGGCTGGAAGACTGTTTACTTAGCCTGGCAGGGCGAAGGACACTGTCTCAGCTGAACTCTGGACACACACACACACACACACACTGATATGCACACACTGATCCCCCCTCCCTTTCCAAACGCCTTCGATGCTTGTGCCCTACCGAGGAAGATGGCAGTCGACTGGACCAGCGCAGACATGCTGCAGGACCGGATGAGCTGTCTACACCGGCTCTCTCTTACCCTTTACCCTTTACTGCTTGTCTTGTGTTTCTATGGTGTATTGATAGTCATGTGCTTTTTGTGCTGAGGTGTTTTTTCTGTTATCAAACTGTTCTCCCACTAGGAGCTCAGTCTGAGTGGAGTTTTTTTTCTCTCCTCCTCTTACCTCATGTTATGTATTTTCGTTGTTTTTTTCCTATCAGCCTACCTCTCTGACATGTCTCCCCAATGTGATGTTTGTGTAAAGTTGGTCAGAAGGTTCCTTTGTAAGTGCGCATGCACCATTAGCGTGCTGCCTGCTGTAACCCTAATTTCCATCGGGATTAATAAAGTATTCTGATTCGGAAAGAGTACTCAGGATTATTGATGCTCACAAAGCAGGAGAAGGATATGCAAAGTTATCACTGTGTTTCCAAGTGTCACTAAGTGGAGTGGGAAGAATGATCAAGAAATTTAAAGAGCCACAGAGTGGAGAAGATGCCTGACAGAGTAAAAGATTTAAAGTCTGTGAACTAGTGAGAAAAGACTGAGGTTGTGTAGCTCTTTGCATACATTTATATTTGTTTACCACTTTTTAAAGCTGAAGTATGATTGTTATAAAACACGTTTTCAGTAAAAAACTGTTGCAGTCTAGAATGTTCTGTTTGAAAAAAGGTAAATAAGCTTAAGAAGCTATAAAAAGACTTTTTGGTCAATAATGTGTTTTTTTTCCTTTTTTCACATTTGATTAAATTTCTTCGTTGTCAACACTTTATTGGTTTTCTTTTCTATAGAAAGAATTCATCATTCACTGATTGTGGCTTTTTCACTGGAGCATCTGCTGACATTTTTTTTAACATGAATATCGTTGGGACAAAACTCCCAACAGTTCCTGGTGACAAGCTTCGGTTACTTTTAGAAACACTCGAGATAAAACATGAACAATGGAGATGTAAAAACTTTGTTCTCTTCACGGGGAGATAATCTGTACCTACCCTAATGTTCAATTTGCACATCTCAGTTGGGTGCCTATTAAAGGTATATTTTTACACCTGGTGTAAGACATTTTCCTTTTTCCAATTACTTTGCCTTTCACTTATAAGAAATGATACTGGGGAGTTAAAATTGTGTCTGTTCAGTTTTCTTATTCAGTCCACTCTGTTCCACTTTTCTCTCAGAGTGATAAAAAAAACCTGCACTGCACCTCGTTTAAATTTAGGGATTCCTAAACGAACAAGGACTCACACTGCTCCCTGTGCTGTGATATGACCATAGAAAAGAACAGAGGAGGTCATGTGATTCTGCTGTTGTTGCTTTTTAAATTTAATTGAATTTATATATTTTTATCTCCAACTTGAACATAACACTGGAGCTTAACTGTAAGTTTTGAAATGACAACATAACCTGGGATTTAATTTACACAACATGACCACAAAGAAGCTACAAGACAAACATCTACACACACGCACACCTCACACATAGTGAGGTGTGTGTTCACACCGACCGCGATAGAGACGGCCAGAGCGTCAGGTTTACATGTAAAGTCAATGGAAAAAGCGCGATGACACGCGACTGCGTGTCCTGCGAAAATTTGGAAGCAGATTTGCGTCGCGAAAACGCGTGAAACGGGCGTCAGTGTAGCGCGTCTGGCGCGTTTGGCTCACGAATAAAACCACGCGCGTCAGTTTTTGTGTTGCATTTTGTGCACACGCGCGTTTTGCGTCTACCGCTCGAGTTGGAAAAATCTGAACTCCAGCGTCAAATCGCGCCGCGACAACCAATCAGGAGCCTGGTGACGTGGCTCTGACCTAGGTCAAAGGGCCAGGTCGAGCCAAAGCCCTTTATACTATGTGAGTGAAGTTGGCCCCCCCACCTTCTTCAAATCCAACAAAAGTGGTATCAAACATTTGTGCTACGTTTGTGCTGGTTTGTGCTGCAAAATTTTTCGTTTGTGCTACTATCATTTTGTTTAAAAGGAAAAAGCTGAAAATTTAAATAGTTAAAAGTTGAAATGTGAATAGTTGGTTTTTGTATTATATGATTTATTTATTACATTTTATGTGGAGTGAATAAATAAAAGTATATTTACGGTGGCCCCTAGAGACAAAACACGCGCAAACTCCAAAACACGTACAAAACACAACAGAAGTGCTCCAGGATGCTAGGGCGCAGTGTTGAGCTTTTGTTACCTAGAGGCTACACAAGGCAGCAAGTACCAATGACCGGATTTGGTGTGTGGTAGTAACAGGTAAATGAACTTTTTTAAAAAAATTATTTGAATATATGATGTTGAAAATATGTTGTGTATTCTATTGCTCTAGTCTTCTTCTGCTTGTTTTCTTTTTTTCTCAACAGGTGATCCAGGAAAAGAGGGGAAAAAAAGGTGATGAAGCAGATTTTCATTGTCTTTTCTCTCTATCTCTTTTCTCCTTTTTCTTTCCCTCTCCTTCTGTTAACTTTCTTCTGAACTTTTCTTCTTGTTTTTCTTTCCCGTCCCCGAGTCCAGTCTGGCCTGATTACAATAACTTAACTAATAAAAATAACTAATAAAGATCAAATAAACTATGACAATCAAGTGGACCAGTATAGCAAAAGGCCCACTTGGGAAAGTAAATGTGTTGGGCATTTTTCTTGGCCTTCAGACAATAATTCTGATCGCTACAGTGCCAGACAGGACACAAAAATAAATTAATTAATTAATTTTAAAAAATTATATTTGAATATATTTGTGTGCTTGTGTATAAATACACAAACAATACACATATGCTTCCAACTGTGTAATTTAAGTGATCTAGGCAGCTGTTTTGGAAGTTCAGTTAACGCTAGAAATGTGTTTTGGAGTTTGTACGTGTTTTGTCTCTAGGGACCACCACATATATTTATATATAAACATATATAAGTAAAACCACTTTGTTTTACATTAGTAATTCCTTTTGTGCATAATTTTATATTGTTGTTAATAATAAATGAATTAAAGCAACAAAACAACCTGAAGAGCCGGTTCTCTAAAAAGAGCCGGAAATCCCATCACTACACACACACACACACACACACACACACACACACACACACACACACACACACACACGCACACGCACACTGTGAGATTATTATTCTGTCATATGTTATCTTATGCCTGTAATCAAAATGAGTGACTTATTATACTGCTGTAAGCCGCATCACACTTATTATAGAGAAAATGATTAATGTGTAGTTTTAGTTTGCATTACACTTCTGGATGAAGAAAATGTGAAAAATCCTTAGATTTATTAGATAGGTTTATATTGTCCTATGCTGTTGATTTACTGTGAATGATTTACACTGTTTCATGACATTTCATACTGCTGAGTTAAGGAGAGAATATTGTGTGCAGAGGGCCTTGGTTTCTGATAATGCAGGAGACGGATCACATTCCACAGGAGTTTCACCCCCTGTACTCTGTAAGCAGAGAGACAGGGAGCCAAGGTCATAAGTCAGGCTCAGCTAGGAGTTAGAAAACATGTGAATGTTAGGTTTTTACGACTAGGTGGGGGCCATCAGAGGCTGTAAGAGTTTGAGTAACCCTCCACCAGTTTGAGATTTGCTGTGTCCCTCTGCATGCATGTCTCCCCATCCGGATGGTTTATGCTCATAAAGTGTTGAATTGTATGGAATAAAAGATTGTTGATTGAGCATTTATACACCGAGTATTGTCCTTCCTTCAGCCCAAAGATTGAAAGAATTGGGAGGATTTAACAGCACACAAGGTGATTTTGCAGAGACATGGGAAGATGCCCAGCAGCATCTTTAGCTCAGAATTAGCAGAAACCAGAGGGACTTCAACACAACCATTTATAGTCTGGAGTAATAATGTGAAATATGATTTCCATGGAAGACTTGCAGCCAACAGAACGTTCGTCATATATGGAAATAAAGCCAACGAACCCGCTGCAGCAGCTGATTCTCTGGACTTACAAGTCGTAATACTGAATGAGCATTTAAGATGAACGTCTGTGACTGGGAACCAGTTCAGTGTGTAGCCTGCATCTTGCCCTGTGACAGCTATGATAGGCTTTGCCCCCCACGACCCTGAATAAAGGTTAAGAAGATGGATGGAGTCTGTGTTCAAAGGTGAAACAGAGAGAATGAGGGAGGTAAAAGTTTTTAGGAGTCTTGGTACTACTTGTCTTACTTGTGTTAGTGCTAAGAAGTAAAGACGGATTCGTTTTCCTCACATGGGGAAGTGGTCCAGAATTCATTTTGCAACATGCAGAATCAATATTTAGAGATATTCTGTAAAGCTCTAAAAATACTTGTTTAATGTTCTCCAAGATGACAGAACAACCTATACGCCACAGCTGAAGTGCAACTAGGAGAACTGGTGTGGATTTAAAAGGAGCTCACACAAAATGCTGAGGAAATCTTTGGCTCCCATCAGAATGATGAAGCAGAGGCGGAGGCAGACATTTGATACACCTGGGGCTTAGCCCTAAAGGGTAGTATGCATGTGGGATTGGGGGGGGTGTTGTTTATAGGCTCTGTTTTGAGTTTTGTTCAAAAGAGAATGACTTCATATAGGGAAAAATATATATCACTGATCCAGAATTAAAACAGGACTACAACAGCTCAAAATCAGGACTACTTAGGACTTAACCAAGACAGACCCAGAATCAGAACTAGATGATAGTAGCACTAAAAATCATCATAGACCTGCACTACACCTGCTCTTGTTCCTCTCTCCCTCTCTCTCCCTCTCTGTTCCTCTCTCTCTCTCTCTCTCTCTCTCAAACACCAACATCATCAAATATACAGTTGAAACCAGATGTTTAAATACTCTTCAGATAAAAACACTTTTTTAATTGTAACATCAAATCAGACTAAATGTTTATTTTTTTTTAGATTGATAAATATAAAAAACATATTTGTTAAATTTAAGAGTAAAGAGAGAAACTGTCTGTATTTCTTAATTGTAAATGGCACCAAATTGTATTCAAATTGAGCCACACTTATGAAGCTCCACAGTTCTGTTCCTGGTGTTTTGGTTGACATCTCTTGATTTTCCCATGTCACAGAAACAGGCTCTGTGTTTTGCCTTATATGCATCCACAGCTGTGCCACCAATTTACTCACATGGACTCTACTAACCAATCAGAAGCTTCTTCAGCTCAGAATGGAATCGTCTGCAGTTTTCTTATTAATGAACAATAAACTTAGTGTACATGTACTCCTAAATTTGATGAAAGTGATAAAAATAGAAGCCCTGTCTCTCTTTATTCTGACATTTAACTAATTCAAAAGATATTTCAATATTTATTTAACCAAAACAAAACAAGTTTACTCTAAATTGTTGTTGTACAGTAAAAAATTGTTCTTGTGTTTTCCATAAAGTGTATGTAAATATCTGGTTTCAACTGTGAATGTACTGCTGTGTGTTGAAGTTCCTCTTGTTTTGCATAGAAATATACTGAACAACATACAAAGCATAATATATAAAATAACATCTACCTGAGTTTTTTCTTTGAAAGAAGCTCCTTATGTCCATTCTTGTATATCAGTGCATTAGTGAAACCGATTTATTTAGCCGTGGAGGGAAACAACTGAAAATATGAAATAAACACACATGTAAGCTAAGACTCTCTAAAGAAACAGCATTGTTGTTGTTCCGCTTTTCATTCCTTTTCATTCATTTGTTGATTCACTCGAAGAGAAAGTAACGTAAAATTGGTCAAGTGATCAGTTTGATATCAATCTTTCGTGATTCACCGTCATATTTACATTATTTGTACAGTACGAATGATTTGCTTTGGTACCTGGTCGAACTTCAGTTCTCCTCTGTCTGCCTCCCTGCGCTTCTCCAACAGCGCACTCGCAGGCAGCAGCTGCCCCCGCCCCCTCGCTTAGTGCCTGGGGGGATTTACGCAGAGTCATAAATTCCCACAGTGTGCGCTATGTGCTTCGAATATTGTATGTAGTTTTTGTTTTATACAGTTGTCAGCCAGGCATCTAACTATGAAAAAATTACACTCCAAAAGACCCCGGGCTTCTGAAAAAACAACCCGGGCTTAAGCCCAGTAAGCCACCCCCCCCCCCCCCCCCCCCCCGCTCCGCCACTGTGACTGTGATGAAGTGAAGCTGGTCAGCCAGACACAGATAACAAAACTATTAAACCGCCCACAATGACACACAACATGACCAAAAGGACAGAAAGCCATGTCAAAGAGAAACAGGAAACAGGTCCTAGATAGAGACATGACGGCCTCAAAGAGAAATAGCAGCAATGAGACAAAATGTTCTTATTAGGTTAATAACGTGACTATAAAGAGAGAGAATCGCCTGAAAAAGAACAAAATAACGACAGAGACATGACGACCTCAAACAAAATGACTACACAAAACTCCCTCGATTATAAACAAACAACTACCAAAGAGCCTCAAGAATAACTGCAAAGTGGTTACAAAAGCCTCATCATGCCTAAAGCTGGGCATACACGGTGCGATTTTGAGGTCATTTTGAGCTGATTTTTCAGTCGTGTGACCGTTTTAGGGATCGGCCCAAGTTTCGCCTTAATCATCGTGCGTCGTGCATCGTGTAGTATACGTGGGGTAACGAGAAGCGATTAACACCTCACGACCATGGAAATCATCAATCCTTTGGTCGTAAGAAAATCAAACCTGTTTGAAATCCTGTCGCCCCTCGTGAGGGTGTCACCGCAGCCTCTCACACTGCGCACGCACAAACACAGAAATGGAAGTGAAAAGACGGAGCAGCAGTGCAGCGTGTGATCTGGACACAAGCGACGGAGGCACAACTTGTAGAACTTTGGCTCATCCGAGCCTCTTCGATGTGGCCTCACAAAATTATCAAGACCACAACAACCGTGAAAAGAGTTGGATGGACATTGGTGCTCAATTATGTTTTTCATTAGCAATTTAACAAAGTTGATGGTGGTGGTGGTATGTGTGTGTGTGCGTGTGTGTGTGTGTGTGAGTGAGAGAGGGAGAGAGAGGGCGAGAGAAGATATTGTGACCTAACCCCTGCGAGTCAATCTTACAGTTTGAGCAGGAGCTGAAATAATTGTATGCTCAGCTTAAGAAAGACGCAAAATGATTTACGCGAGTAAAAAGGACACAGCTTATTTCTGAACTCCACCTTTATCAAAAATTTTGATTTTTACAAATGACACTAACATGCAGTACACAGTCCCTTCTCTCTCCATGAGAATGAGCTAAAACCACATCTGGGATGTGGTCTGTGTGCCTGGAACGACGTGTTCTGGCACATCCAACGATGCCATACACCCACCACGCCAACCTCAAACCGAGCTGATTAGATTTCAGATGAAGGCCACTAAAGATGAGCTTTTAGAAAGATGAAACATTTTATTAGAAACTTTCCCACTTAAAGTGTGGATGTGGCATACAGTAGGCACAGTCAGTAACAAAACACAGAGTGGTAATGATACCACTCACAAAACGTGGAAAAACTTTCTGTGAGCTTTCATTCAGCATCAAGCACACTGGAAATACACCAATGACCAAATAAAATTGCAACGTCTACAGCTGTTTTTAAGATTTTTCGGTATTATTCAGCAATAATGTGCTTTAACTGGAATCTTGTGAGACAGCAATAGTTGTTTTATCTTATATTCCTGTAATATTGCTCTAGGAACAATAACAATATTAGCATGGTTTCTTACATTAACAACAAATGCTCGTTAAAATGGCACACATTTTCATTATATTATGCCTTGAACTAAACCAACAAGAATGTCTTCTTACAGTATCAGAAAACTATTGTAATTTTCTTCCCCTTACAACATGCATTACAATCATACTACATATTATGTGTCTATATGTGAAAGAAAATGTAGAAAATAATGTTTGCAGAAGGAACATGTGGTATCTTAAGTATCATAAGCTGCTGTTATTTAGCAATTTAAAAAGAATTATTAATACCACTCATTTCCTGTAATAATGAGAAGTTGAGCAAATATAGTATATATAACAAAACTTTATGTAGACGTGCAGTTCCTTCAGCGCTGAAGCAGAGAAAGGAATAAATTACTCATTATTTCCACGACAGCTTACATTTTTTTGCATGTGTTTTAGATGGATCAATTCTATCATGATGGACAAGAACATCCTTTGAATTTAAGGCATAAAGCTACTAATATTATATGAATCATTTCATTATTACATATCTTAAAATTACTTTAAAGCAGTTAAAGTAAGCTAGTTTCGACTGTGCTATATTCAGTGTTGTATACCATTGAAGAGGTTCACACCAGCTCATTAGATGTCAGCAGTTCATGACTAAATATTGTTATCTTTCACACTTTGGGTCTCGTTCCAAAATCCTCTTTCTCTGAAGGAAAAACATTTTTCCATTTTCAGCTAAAATCAGTTAGGCAGTTACAATGCTTAACTGTACCTGACAATTCATACGACAAGATCTGATGCACAGTTTTACAGATTAGCCATGCCTGATCTAGAAGCAGTCTAAATTGAACTGATGTGAACTTTTCATTATATCAAAAAATTTATTCAGTCTGTTATGTATGGAAACACTTGAATGGTTTCTTACCTGAAGATAGAATAAACACAACATCATTATATCCTTCCACTCAGTCAAACACACTCACAGAGGTTGTTTAGCTCAGCTATGATTAGCATAAAGGCTGGAAAAGGTCGCACACTAGATTCTAGACTGGTAATGTAAAGGAGGCAATACAGTCTTCTGAGCAGAGTCAAAGTAGGACTTGTAACCCTACATAGTGCATCTTGCTGTGCCACTAATCACATCTAATACTATAAAAGTCTTTATTCAGTGGGTAACTCATAAGCGAGCACTGATTACTAATTCTGCTTCTAACGACTGAAAATTGCTACTATGTGGCCGAGATGACGATAATTCAGAGCTGTACAATGTTTTTAATGTTTCTATTCTTTCCAGCCTTTAGCCTAAGCTAAGCTATACTGAGCTAAGCTAAGCTACTCTGAGCTAAGTTAAGCTAGGCAGCTGCTGGCTGTAGCTTCATATTTACCACACAAACATGAGACCGGTGTTTATCTTCTTTATCTGTCTGCAAGAAACACATCATGCCAAACTGTTGCTTTATGCTTATTCATAACAGTAGGCATGAGTGGCTGATTTTAGACAAGCTTTTGCTCTTGAAGCTGCTTTTAGCTGCTTGTCATTCTGCTCTGTTGAAGCTTACTCAGTCTTTCCGTATAGTTGGAGATGTTTTGAGATGCTCATGTCCTTCTGTGGAACTGGCTCACAGTAACCCCAGCCAGCCAAGGCTGATGGACAGTATATTCCAAAAAAAGTGCCATGTAGACAAAGTGAAATCTCTGTTTTCAATAAGGGAGGCTGTGTTCATCTGTTTTCTGTAGCTTTCCACAAATGCACTGTTAGTTTTTTCTAGGCCGTAATTCGTGGGGATCACAAAATCACGTCATCAACGGAGAAAACAGACCCAGATATGGAATTTATAAGATCAGTATTTGCAACTTAGAAACAATCTTAATAAGTTGTCAGCAAGCCACTATCAACCATAAGTAAGTGGTTAAACTGAAAACCTCTGACTTTCCAGCAGAAGTCATATGCTGTAAATCCTGTAAATCCTTCCAAAACCCATTCCCAGTCTCGTCATTCCGCCTTCAGCTCACTGCAGAGTCTGTGGTGGGAAATCTGTTGTCAGCAGCAGCTGCGGAAGCATTTCTTGAAGAATTTCTTGAACTCTGTGTTGAACATGGTGTAAATTATGGGGTTGAGAGCACTGTTGACGTAGCCCAACCAGGTGACAGTGCTCATTAGACCAGGATGGATGCTGCATGTCAGACACACGGCTCGCATCGTATGGACCACAAAGAATGGAGTCCAGCAGAACAAGAAGCAACCTGTGGAGAGCGTACAAAAGGGAAATCAAGTTTCTTTTCACTTTAAGTTGTAACTGACAGATTCATATGAGCATACACACACACCAGTCAAAGGTCTGGACAGCACTCCATCACTCTTTGGTCAAACAGCCCTCACACAGCCTGGAGGTGTGTTTGGGGTCATTGTCCTGTTGAAAAATAAATGATGGGATGCATGTCGCAGTAGGATGCTGTGGTAGCCATGCTGGTTCAATATGCCTTCAATTTTAAATAAATCCCCAACAGTGTCACCAGCAAAGCTCCCCCACACCATCACATCTGCTCCTCCATGTTTCACAGTAGGAACCATCGTTTCCCTTTTCTGTGTCACACAAAGACACGGCAGGTGGAACCAAAGATTTCAAATGTGGATTCATTAGACCAAAGCACAGATTTCCACTGGTCTGATGTCCACTCCTTCTGTTTCTTGGCCCAAACAAATCCCTTCTGCTTGTTTCTTTTTCTTGGTGGTGGTTAAAATGGTGTCTTAACAGGATGCCATGTAGTTTCTTAGCAGCTATTTGCCCATAAAGGAATTATGTAATTTTCCAGACTGACTGAGCTTCAGTTCTTAAAGTAATGATGGATTGTCATTTCTCTTTTCTCAGCTGATTGGTTCTTGCCATAATATGAATTCTAACAGTTGTCAAATAGAGCTGTCAGCTGTGTACCAACCTGACTGCTGCACAACAAAACTAATGGTCCCAACTCCATAAAGAAGGCAAGAAATTCCACAAATGAACCCTGACAGGCACACCTGTGAGGTGAAACCATCTCAGGTGACTAAGTAAGTAAGTAAGTAAAGTTTATTTATATAGCACCCTTCACAGACATATGTCACAAAGTGCTTTACAAGGTAAAAACATAATACAGTCATAAAATACACCATGAAAACCCTGGTCTAATTAAAAGCTTTTTGAAATAAAAATGTCTTTAGCTGCTTTTTGAAGGTCTCCACTGAGTCCAAACCCCGTAGAAATAGGGGAAGTGCATTCCGCAATCTGGGTGCAACAGCTTGGAAAGATCGGTCCCCTCGGGTTTTAAAACGAGTGTGGGGGACCACTAAAAGGGTTTGGTTTGCTGACCTCAGGTTACGAGTGGAGGTATGTGTATGAATCAGATCAGCAATGTAGGGGGTGGGGGGGCTGTCTCTGTAATGCTCTAAAAGTTAAAACTAGAATTTTAAAATGGAACCTGAATCTGATTGGTAGCCAGTGCAGCGACTTTAAAACAGGGGTCATATGAGTACCCTTGTTCGAGCGGGTCAGTAGCCTCGCTGCAGAGTTTTGAACAACCTGTAGGCGGGCTAGCCCTTTCATGTTTTTTTTTTTTTTTTTTTTCTAAATGACATCAGAAACAGCAGTATGCGACATTACGTGATGGCAGAGCTTCAGTTCATCCTTTGTCATTTTTTTTTTTTTTTTTTTTTTTCTAAATAAATAGGACAGGAATGAGAGAAAGAGGGGGAGAGAAAGAAAGAAAACCAAAGGGGAGAAGAGACGGTGAGAAGGGGGGGGAAGAGAGAGAAGAAAAAAAAGAACTCCTGGGTCACCTGTATGGAGAAAAAAAAAAAAACAAACAAAAAAAAACCAAACAGAGGAGACAGCAAACAACAAAGAGCAACATAATAATAGAGAAAACAAAGCACCATCACAATAAACTAGCTAGTCTGGGGAGACAATAGCACTAACTTTGTCAAAAAGAAACTTGGGATTTCTCTTGTTTTTTGTTATGAGTCTAGAAAAATATTCTGATCTAACAGTTCTCACTGTGTCATTTAAGGAGAGCATGAGATCTCGAAGATGGAGCCTGTGTACGTCAAGTTTGGTTTTCTTCCATAGTCGTTCTATTTTGCGGCATATTCTCCTTAAGTTTAAGATAGACTCATTTATCCAAGGGCATGTCTTCTTTTGTAAAGCCGAGCTTGTTTTAATAGGTGCCACTTGATCCAAAATGGATGTGCATTCCCTATTAAAAGACTGAATAAGAACATTTACATCATAACAAGTGGAGACCTGTCAAACATAATGGAGAACCTCTCAGCAGTAGTCTCAGTTATTATGCGTCTATGAGTTTTTAACTTCACAGGCGTCTATTTAGAGCTAAAATTAAGTTCAACAAAGATACAGTTATGATCACTCAAATGTACATCCTCAGCAAACACATTGCCAATGTTGAGGCCAAAGGAAAAAACAAGGTCCAAGGTATGGCCTTTTACATGGGTTGGACCGGAGACATGTTGGACAAAGTTAAAAGACTCGGATATAGATAGAAGTTCAGCTGCAGAGTTAGATGAGGCATCATCAATATGAATGTTAAAATCCCCAAGAATTAAAGCTTTCTCCAGCTTGATAATAGAAGATAAGAAGTCCATAAAATCCTTTAAGAACTCAGTAGCAGGGCCAGGAGGGCGATAGACTAAAACACAATGAAAGATGTTCGTAGAGCCCACCTTAATTGTTTGCGACTCAAAGAAAGAATAGTTTTCAGTTTGCATACCTCTGCAGGTGAAACTGTCCTTAAAGACAACGGCAAGACCTCCACCACGGCGACCTAAATGGGGGGCGCCCAAGTAAGAGCAGTCTGCAGGACGCAGTTCATTTAGGTGAATAAATTCGCCATCCCTCTGCCATGTTTCGGTGAGAAACAGAAAGTCCAGGCTTTTCCTTGTGAAGAGCTCATTCAGAGAGAAGGATTTGTTTGCGATGGAGCGGGCGTTCAAGAGCGCGATCCGATTAAAAGCTGACAGCGCAGGGTTCCCATCAGCTTGTCGGAGTGGAATTGACAGCAAACACCGTGCCCGCACGCGAGGTCTCCAGCAGCGCCACGGAACCGGCGGGGCCAACCACCGGTTGTGCGATGCGGGCTGTGAGGGCGCAGCGGTGGGGAGATAATCGGCAAAATCCAGAGCATCAGATGGGCAGGATCCACGCTGTAGTGGCTGCAAGTACGTGTTTCCAATCAAATCCGGAAGGGTAACTGGCAGCAGAAACCGGGGACGCCTCCAGACGAGTCGGGAAATCTCCGATCTGTAGTCTCGTCTGATGTGTACCTGGATGCCAGCCCTACAGCCTCTTTTCCTCGATTTCTTCTTGGAATTGCTTAGGGCATGTTTCGCAGGTAGCAAGAAGTAATCCAGTGAGGTGGAAGAGTGCACAAATGGTGGGGGAAAAGTTTTTCTATAACTGTCCCAGTAATCATAAAGACGTTCCATAGAGTCTTTGATGTGGAGCAAGGAAGAACGGTCGTAAATCACAGCAGCATAGCTCCATATATTAAACGTCAGGGCTGATATAAAAGCATAAAATACAACACAGCATAGGCAGGTAGACGGCAAGCCGAGCAAAGGCGCCATCTTCCTGTCACAGTCCTGTCACAGTCGTCACGCATGAAGCTCACTGAAAGAAGGCCGAGGGTTTGCAGAGCTGTCACTAAAGGGTGGCCACAGCATGTCTTTATCCTGTCTTCCTTCTCTCACCCCAACCAATCACAGCAGATGGCCCCGCCCCTCCCTGAGCCTGGTTCTGTCGGAGGTTTCTTCCTGTTAAAAGGGAGTTTTTCCTTCCCACTGTCGCCAAAGTGCTTGCTCATAGGGGGTCATATGATCGTTGGGTTTTTCTCTGTATCTATTATTGTAGGGTCTGCCTTACAATATAAAGCACCTTGAGGCAACTGTTGTGATTTGGTGCTGTATAAATAAAACTGAATTGAATTGAATTAAAGCGCTATCAGGAATCTGAAATATAGAGTTATGAATCTTTTTTTTCTTTGCTACAAAAAACCCAAAAACAAATTCCGCCACTCTGAACGTCTCCGTGTGGTCAACAGCAGACACACATTATGCCCCTATCGTGGTCTAAATCAATCAGAGACAGTCAGGGGCGGGGCCTCTCTGATTGGCCGTGGTCCAGATATTCCCGTAGTGCTTCGTGTGTACATTTGATTTGGATAGAGAGGTGAGTAGCTTGAATAAAGCGATATCGATTCATTAAATCCTGAATTGACATTTAAATATAAACTTATTTTGCCAGAAACGCCAGAATTTCAGGTTAAAGCTCATAAAACTATTTCAACAACCACCAAACAGTAAATGAGAGCAGGTACACGGACTCCACACAAAGACGTAAACGCAGAGCAGACCCCACGCAACAGAATCAGCTTTCTCTTTCTCGGCTTTCTCACCCGACGGCCCGTAGACAGACAAGCCGTCGGGGCTGAAAGCCGACAGCTCACCGATTCTGATGCATCGGGTCCGCGCTGTGTTTACGTCTTTTTTGCGCTAGAGTCTGAGCTGCAGGTTTTGTCTCTCTCCAACCAAAATTCACTGAACCAGCAGCAAAAGAAGATCAAACTACGCTTCACATTTGATAAACATCGTCATGAATTCACTCTGACTTTTGCTGTTTTGCTTCCACCACGATAAAATCACACTTCATGCACAGCGCGCTCTCTCTCTCTCTCTCTCTCTCTCTCTCTCTCTCAAATTGGGGTGATCGTGGCTCAAGAGTTGGGAGTTCGTCTTGTAATCGGAAGGTTGCCGGTTCGAGCCCTGGCTTGGACAGTCTCGGTCGTTGTGTCCTTGGGCAAGACACTTCACCCGTTGCCTACTGGTGGTGGTCAGAGGGCCCGGTGGCGCCAGTGTCCGGCAGCCTCGCCTCTGTCAGTGCGCCCCAGGGTGGCTGTGGCTACAATGTAGCTTGCCATCACCAGTGTGTGAATGTGTGCGTGAATGGGTGGATGACTGGATATGTAAAGCGCTTTGGGGTCCTTAGGGACTAGTAAAGCGCTATATAAATACAGGCCATTTACCATTCAAATCTCTGTTTTCTGCATTATTCATTCGCTTATTACCCATCAGTCTACTGTTGTTTACAGCGCTGTCGGCCGCTGTCTTTTTTTATTTTTTTTAATCTTTTTACTTAAATGACCTCGGACAGGAATTTAAACATTTTAAAATTATGCAAAATGCAGAATTTTTTAAGGTTATCTGCTATAAAAAGCCAGGCCAGGAAAATCTGCTTCATGTTTTTCTGAGTTTTATTCTCAGTTACTTTGACACAAAGGCCTCTGCTGTGATGCTCACATCTCTGATAAAGTCTCACAAGTGTCAGTACTGATAAATGATCAGAATTATAATATTTCTGACTGTCTGAGGCAAAGTTGAATCAAATCGGGACTTTGTGAATTGGAATCGAATGGATTATAGAAATCAGTGATGATACCCAGCCCTAGCCTAAGAAAAGGTGCACCAGTGCAACCGTGGCAAAAAGTTAGTCTAGAGCCCTGTGAGTGTGTATATATATAAATATATACATGGAGAGAGAGAGAGAGAGAGAGAGAGAGAGAGAGAGATACTGATAATGACTGACATTTGGATAATGAGTAGTATTGTAGCTTCCAAATCTGACTCCCCCACACATCCCTTTCTGGGTCAGGTTGACCTGCCGTTAGTCCTGTAGTGTCTGTGTGTGTCTGTGTGTGTGTGTGTGTGTGTGTGTGTGTGTGTGTGTGTGTGTGTGTGTGTGTGTGTGGCAGGTGTATTGGAACCAGAGCTTTAGCAGCTGCAGCTTACTCAGTCATCAAGCCCTTTAAATACCCGGCTCTGCCACTTCCACTCAGCCTGACTGTAGACTTGGCTAACTGTCAGTGTCTATATGCGTCACACCAAACCTAGACCAGGCAAGTCTTCTTTTGTCATAAATGTGCATCCCCCACTTTCCTCTCATTAAACGGCCATCCCACAGCTCTTTGCTCATTGAACCATAACAACGCAGCAGCCTCCCAGTGTGTATATTCTGCTAGTCTATTAAACGCCTGCTCTATTCTACCAAACTAGTTACTCATCCATAGCTCCAGCTGTCCATATGCCAGGCTAAACTCGTCTCCAGCTAGCTCTCAGTCAACAACAAGCTCCCAAAACCAAAATTCCCTTGTTTTTCCTGCTTTTTCTTACAGTTGTCCAATCTTTTAGTGGTCTGTGTAACAGCTACCACTTGTCTGTACAGAAAACCTACAGTGATAGTGACAAAGTCAGCAGCTGGCCACAAGTATTAAATATGGTCACAATCTTTGTTTCTGTTCCTCAGGTGTTGGGTTAAGTAATGGTTTGAAAAGGGCATTTACCTACAAATGTGACGCCCCCGTGGCACTGATATTAGTAGTCAGCACTGCTGCCTCACAGCAAGAAAGTCTTGGGTTGAAATCTGTTGCTCATCCGACCCTTTGGTGTGGAGTGTGAATGGTTCTGTGTCATTCTGTGACAGACCAGTGACCTCCACAGGTGAAGCACACACACACACACACACACACACACACACACACACACACACACACACACACACACACACACACACACACACACACAAAAGATCAAATTCACTGTAAGATGGCCCGTAAGGATTTGCCACGGAGGAAAAACTAAAGAGAAGAGAGATGGTTTTCTTTGCCGCCACAGAGTGAGTAATGGTTTCAGCCTGACCACAGGACATTCTTTCAGAGTTAATTTAATATGTAAAAAATGTGATACACTGTGATACACTATTAAAGGTTTCTGTTAGGTTCACTCTCACAATATGCATTTATAACAAACCAAAGGACTGAATGACTGAAATGTGATTATGCACTCAACTGTATGATATGTGCATAGTCTACATAGATATGTCTGTGAAGGTTCTCAGTCATCCAGGTCATCGTAGTCAAAGGAGCTTGCAAAGAAAAGCGTCTGGACTTCTTTAAGTTGCTTGAAGACGTTTCACCTCTCATCCGAGAAGCTTCTTCAGTTCTAAGGTCAAATGGTGGAGAGTCCCAGATATAAACCTAGTGGGAGTTTCCCCCCACAGAGGGACAAAAGGACCCCCTGATGATCCTCTAATCGCCTGAGCCAAGGTGTGAAACTGGGTGTGGGTCCCAATCAGCCAGAGTTGTTTCGAAAATGTGTTGGCTTGATTGTCAGCAATGAAGAGTTTGTAAACATCTGGTTTCAACTGTATATTTGATGATGTTGGTGTTTGAGAGAGAGAGAGAGAGAGAGAGGAACAGAGAGGGAGAGAGAGGAACAGAGAGGGAGAGAGAGCGAGAGAGAGAGGAACAGAGAGGGAGAGAGAGCGAGAGAGAGAGGAACAGAGAGAGGGAAAGAGAGAGAGGAACAGAGAGAGAGAGAGAGCGAGAGAGAGAGGGAGAGAGAGAGGAACAGAGAGAGCGAGAGAGAGAGAGAGAGAGAGGAACAGAGAGAGAGAGAGAGGAACAAGAGCAGGTGAGACACACATGTTAGTCAAATGGTTGTTTACCAAAAGTATCACGGTATCATAGGTCCTCATGTATCTCGTACCTAGTGTTTCTTTTTAGGTTTGTTATTTTTCAAATTCTATATTTATTAAGTTTTGCAGGCTTGTTTGCACAACAAGGGTAAATAATTATATAAATGTTTCTGAATCTAAATAGTGGACTTTGGTAGAATTAAAAAATAAGTGTAGTGCAGGTCTATGATGATTTTTAGTGCTACTATCATCTAGTTCTGATTCTGGGTCTGTCTTGGTTAAGTCCTAAGTAGTCCTGATTTTGAGCTGTTGTAGTCCTGTTTTAATTCTGGATCAGTGATATATATTTTCCCCTTTATGAAGTCATTTAGTTTTGAACAAAACTCAAAACAGAGCCTATAAACACCACCCCCCCCCCGTAATCCGCCTCTGTTATTGGTTATAAAAAACGGGGCCTTCACTATGAAAGACTGAATCAGTCTCTGCCTGTACTTTAAAAATAACCTCAAGCTGGCTACAACAAGATAAGAAACACATTTTAATAAGTTACCGTAAAAGTAGAACAATTCAAATGTGTCATCTTGTCCACGTCTGCCATCGGCCTCGCTCTCTTCCAGCATTCGCACTGCTCCAATCTGCAGCTCCACATTCGGTCTCTGCTCAGTTCAGCTGCGGTTGGACATCTAGATTGTTGGCCTGTAAGTCTAGATTCTGCTATGCAGGTGTGTCACTGGTTTATAATCTGTGACAGACGTGCACAATACAAGCTTCTTTGTGTAACCAAAATGAGAAGAAACAGCAGTTTTCTGTGTTTCAGTATCTTTGTCCAACAAGCTGTAACTGAGTAACTATGGAAGCTCAGCCACATAATAGGAAAAGATCCATGTTATTGGAAGAGATACATAAAAATATAAACCAAGCCCTGGATGGGCTTTCGTTTGTTCAACAGCAACATTCAGCTAACATTATTTATATTAGATTAGAAAGATTATAAAACCTAGTTCACTGTTACACTTGTATTAAAGGTCATACTCCCCATGAGAAAGTGTCCTAAATCAGTTTTAACTTGATTTCATTTATAGTTGAGGCTTTTCGGCTTACACCAGAATTATGTCAGCTTCATTTGCAGCCTCTGAGGTTGCAGCACAGCTCGTGCGTGCTTGGACGGAGGCATCATAAGAGAACTGTGACACGCTGCTTTCTGCTTTTCCCAAAACATTTCTGATGCCAGCTGACCAACAGGAAATGAGCTCAGGAAACTCTGATTCGTCTCCCTTTTTAGCGATCACAACACAAACCTCCTGTCGACTCGAATCATTGATGTGAATGATTGAACGGATGAATGAACGTAAACCGAGCGACAGCGAAAAGCCTGCTAGAAATAACAGGAACACTTAGGTCAACGTGTTTCGACAGCAGGCAGAGGAGCTACAGATCAAATCCTACAGTGCAGGTTATCACAGCAGCGCTGCTTCTGTCAACTATCCACCCAGAGTTGTAAAACACTGATTTGGACTAAAGCTTGGTAACACTAACGGTCCTCGGGTGCTGCTGGCTCACCAATAAAGGCACTCACCTACTACGACAGGCAGGACCTTCATAGCTTTCCTCTCCCTGCTGTTGAGCTTGGCTCTCGTCTTCATTTGCTGCTGGCTGAAGGTCAGCGTAGGCACCGAGTTCTCTCTGTACTGCCGTGGATAAGGAATCTCCTGTTGTATGTAGTCGCCAGAATCATCCATGCGAGACTGGGCTAGATCTCTCTCAATAATCCTGGGCAGAGGCATGGGCAGAGGTCCAGGGATGGTGCCCGGCACTGGGGCGAGGGTCGTGGTGATGGCGGCGTGCTGCAGCTTCCTGCAGGCCTCGATGCTGCTTCGTAGTTTGGCCTTACGGGTCTCCTCCCAGCGACGCAGCCCGCGGAAAACCCCAAAGTAGAGCAGGACCATGATGGGGCAAGGAATGAAGAAGGAGCAGACTGAGGAATACACCACATAGTTGTTGTCCTCCAATTTACACTCTGTGGGATCACGGTTAGGTACGTTGTTGATGCCAAATATGACAGGCGAGGCCACTGCTAAGGCCAGCAGCCAGGTGGCAGATAGCAGGATGATCTGACGATGGTCCACATGTTTGCGGTTGTAGTTTAGTGGAATGGACACGGCAATAAACCTGCAGAAAGAAAGAAGCGTTCACAAGGATATGTTTAACATCATGATCTCAAGCGCTTGGAAGCATTTTGGTTTCCATTCGTAGTCTATGTGTAGTCCAAATTTGATTGTCTAATCATTTTTAGTAAAGCTATCATTAAATACATTAAATACTGGTAAATAGTCTTTTGGTAAGTAAAAGAAGTAAAATAATCTAAACTTTGTCCTAGGAAACATTTAGCTTTTGTCCACTTCTGACAGGAAGTCTCAGCCTGGTTCACAACACTGGAAAAAACTGTTATTCTTACAGTAACACAGCTGTTCAGAGTTTATATTGCATGATTTTCATTTCAGTATTTCCTGTTACTTCAAATGTATAAGGTTAAAAATGTAAATTTCAGTGTCAAAGCTGAATTATTCTGAGTTACAAAAATAATTCTCTGTCCTCGTGTCACTGAGCAAAGACTCCGGAGACTAATTCAGTCATAGTTACTGTCAAGTTATACTTTTTACCTTGATCGATCACGCTGGGTACGTAAGCGTTGTTTGGAGGTTTTAAATAAAAAGATAGACCTGGGAGCTTTGACAGTCATTTGTAAAGTGGACTCAGTCTATTAAAGGCTTTGGATGACTGTCTGCTGACATTTAGACAAACACAGGGACAAAATTTTTAGCCCCTCTATGAAAATTTCATTTAAAAAAATTGATGTTAAACAGAGTAAGGTTTTCACGCAGCTTTTCCTCTGGCCTATCCGAGCAGTCTTAGGGTGTGAGGCACCCTGGACAGGTCGCCAGTCTGTCGCAGGACTAACACAGATAACTATTTAACCTAACCCCACTAACTGCATGTCTTTGGACTGTGGGAGACGTGGGAGTACCGGGGGACAACATGCAAACTCCACACAGAAGGACCCCGGCCTGATGGTGATCCTGAACTCAGGATTACTTTACTCACTGGCTGCAGTGCTCAAGAGTAATATTTTGTGGTGGCTGTGCCTTTGAGAGAATTCAAAAAACAATTTTGATTCATTACAACCTCCCATGGCGCAACATTGATTTAACTTGGCAAACGAATATATCCGTCCTAAGCAGCTATATTTTCTGTCATTTTATTTTAGCTGTAATGATTTATAGTAAATCAGGCTTTTTGAAAAGCTGCAGTGACCTTGGACCTTTTCATGCTCTCCCGTAAATGATGAGTTCTCTTCCAAATCACCAAAGTTGCAAAGTTAAAGCTACAACAGCCATATTAATGGTTAATTCACCAGACTGAAATAACCTGACATTGGCCTTTAAAAATAGAGAAATTTCAGTTTAGTGTGGATGTGGTGATACAGAAAGTCCACGAAACATTTGTTTTAATGCTTGTTTTTAACTTGAATTTCAGTTTGGAACTTAATTATTTTATAGGAAACAAAATGTGAGGAGTATATCTGGATTACACTGTTATCTGAATGAAATAACTATATGATGAAATTCCCTTTTTAATATTACGTTTTCTTCTTTGTAGCAAGTATTTGTGTCCAGAACAGCTGAAGGATTAATCATAGTATCTGCTGTGTTTTTGTTAGTTTTCACCTTTCAGACTCATCTTCATCGAATGCCTTTGACAGTAAAAGCAAGCATGTAGGAGCAACGTAAAGAGGTATACCTGTCCACACTGATAGCACAGAGGTTAAATATTGATGCGGTGCACAGCATCACATCCATGGTCATCAGGCCATCACACATCAGCATGTTTAAGGACCAGACTCCACCCTGAAACTGCACACACATAAACAAACACAAAAACACACAAACCTTGAGTCAAAAGAAACTCACTGCAAATATTCCCAATCCTCTTGTCTTAGTGCCACAAACGTTCCTGCATGAAGCATGACTCTGTCCCCTGACTTCTTCAGCAAGCACAGTAGGCGTTAACTTTCAGACAGACTTTCTAATCCAGTGACTGTATGTGGACAAAGCACTGGTGTGAAGATTAACTGGCTGTGACCACTGGCACAGATAACAAGATCTCAAATGCAGCTAGTTAAGGAGGATTTAAGGGGAAGCCTCAGCAGGGCGTCTCTATTATATTTAGACAGGCAGGCATGCAGGCAGGTGGCTCCTGATACTGAAGGCAAGGCTACATCCTGGTCTTTTGCCTGCAGATGTTGTGAATTATGGGTCGTACCTTTTCTCAACACCAGAATAAAGCTCCCACTGTCTCCCCTCGGTCTTTATTTATCCTGATGAAAGACGAACAGCCGTCTCTGTTTTATGATGCTCTTTTTCTGATGAGTATAATTAGCTACCTCGCTAAGTCACAACAATCTGAGTGTTAATCCTCCAGAATTGTTATAATTAATAAACACCTGAATTCAAGACAACAGCTTTCTGTCCACTAGTACTTTAGGGCTCACACATTATTAGAAACTGAAGCGTCACATTTTGCATCTTTTTGCAGTCCTTTTGCCATTTTCTTTTGGTAATCATTTTACCGATATGTGCTGATTTTGTCACTCTGCGGTTTCTTTTGTATCTCTGTTTGCATCTTTGTTATTTTGCATCTGCGTGCGATTGTGGCTCAAGAGTTGGGAGTTCACCTTGTAATTGGAAGGTTGCCGGTTCAAGCCCTGGCTTGGACAGTCTCGGTCGTTGTGTCCTTGGGCAAGACACTTCACCCGTTGCCTACTGGTGGTGGTCAGAGGGCCCGGTGGCGCCAGTGTTCGGCAGCCTCGCCTCTGTCAGTGCGCCCCAGGGTGGCTGTGGCTACAATGTAGCTGCCATCACCAGTGTTTGAATGTGTGCGTGAATGTGTGGATGACTGGATATGTAAAGCGCTTTGGGGTCCTTAGGGACTAGTAAGCGCTGTATAAATGCAGGCCATTTACCATATATTTGGAGTTGTTATTTTCTGTGTTTCCATGCTCTTTTCTTTAACCTCCTGACATCCACATATGTGGACATCACATTTTGGGCTGTCTAGACCAAAATACTAAATTTTGCTCTACAAGGGCCTGATGTCCACTAACGGGGACGTTTTACTGACACTGTTCTATTGAAATTTAAAACCGATGTCCTCATATGTGGCTCTCATTTTTCTCAGAAACAAAAATCAGGTAAAATAACAAAAAAAATTCTTTGTTTTTACATTCATCAGGTCCCAATCAGCCCAAATAGCAAAGAGAAATTAAAAATGCATGCTGTGGAAGAGTTCGGGTCTTATGAGGTTAAGGGTATTTTAGACGGGTTTGGAGTCTAAAGTTTGCATTTTACTGTTTTTTGTAGCAAGCATGTGTTTTTTTTTCCCCAGTTTTGCTATTTTTGCACAGTGGTTTGTACGTCTTGGTTACGTCTATTACGTCTATAGTCTCCAGGCCTTTAAAGTTCTTATGGGCACCTTGGATTTTGTGAAGTCTTGAAGCCACACTGTGCGGCCTTCAGTCTTTATATATTTTTCATTTCCTCTTGGTTAATGTTGCATCTGAACTGCAGGAGATGTAGAGATACCTGCTTATCTTCTGTCTGACGCTTTCTTCGAGTCACAGTCAGACTCATCTGCACGCATGCTGTACTAAATGCTGACCTGATAAGCCTGTTGGGTAATACGGCTCTTACCTCTGCGTAAACGAAGAGAGGGAGAACCAGCACCGCCAGCAGCAGGTCTGCAAATGCCAGACTCACTATAAAGTAGTTTGTAGTGGTTTTTAAAGCTTTCTCCAAGTAAACGCTTATACACACGAGCACATTTCCACAGGTGACGACGATGATCAAGAAAATCCCGAAAATGAGAGCTGGGAAGTTTAAATGTGTGACGGCGGCCGCCGGCAGGGTGTCGTTGTTAAAATCCGTGAAGTTGTCCGACATGGTCGCCGGTGTTGCGCCGTGCGCCGCAGACTGACGGGCTCCTTGTCCTACGAAGAGTTTCCTCCAGGGTAGTTTTCATCTATAAGCCGTTAAGGAAAGCAGAAGGTTTCCAGATGAAGTCGGGCTAAGTTGTTCTCCGTGGACGCGCATCCACGGCGCCCAGTGTGCGCACTGAAACCGATGCGCAAAGCCACACCGCTCGATGTAACCACGTTACCAGCCCTTAGGAACCCTTTCTTCAAATTTGACCGGCTGTCAAATGTGGATTCTCTGATAATTGCTCGCTACTGAAGGGGTAGCTGTGCAAAGTGGACGAATCAGAAGGCAACGGCTTAACCGGATAAATCTGCTTATGTGTTAACAGCCTCAGCAGGTTGGCAAATCAGGTTCGACCGAGACAGCAAACAGTGTGGAAATCAGCTGTTCCTCACATATGTAGACTTCTTACACTAAACTGCAGCTCTGAATATCAGTACATGGGAAAGACTTTACATGAAGTCATTCGTTAATTGTTTATATAATCGGAATGATTATTTTCTGCTACACTGAGTAACAATGAGACATATTTCAAACACATATTTGAACTCGATCTTTTTTCTAAAAGTATTCAAGTAGTTTTGAAGCTAGCCAATCAGGAAGAGGAGGAAAACGTCAGCAACAAGTGAGACCAAAGTGGTGAAACACAAACTGCGCTCATATAAGCGCCGCTCTACACTTGCTGTAATAAGCTGCAGTTATAACCCAAACATGCTACACAGGTGTATGCTCTGTAACCCCCTGTCCCAACTTTGCTCAAATCTGGATCAAAT
Organism: Aulonocara stuartgranti; assembly: GCF_965226115.1. Taxonomy (NCBI): domain Eukaryota; kingdom Metazoa; phylum Chordata; class Actinopteri; order Cichliformes; family Cichlidae; genus Aulonocara; species Aulonocara stuartgranti. Next base: position 37,439,874 of record NC_138939.1, on the reverse strand, counting down.
TTCAAAATATTATTAACAATAATAATCTCAGTTTTAACATTTATTTATGGTAAATGAAGTACAACATATATAAGATAGAGCCACTAGTGTGCTACATGTGGTTGCAACATGAGAAACAAATGGGTAATGTGAAGATAGTTGCATCTATCTTTTACACTGTTTATGGTTTTTATCTCAGCTGCTTCTTTTAGTTTCACATCAACAGCAGTCTCCTATTTTTTCATAATTTTCTTCTTCATCTCAAAAAAAGCCTGCAGCTCTCTATATTGGCACTATATTTAAAGTCATATAATTGGGTTTAACCGGGTATCACATGGCGGTCATCACATGATGAGCATTTCAAGTACTTAATGGGCATTTTGGCAGTGTTGGATTTTACTTGTTTCGTGTGTTGATGATCAAATATGTGGCTTAGAAATGAGCAAATGAAAATAAAGGCTTCAGAAAACTAATTTTAGCAGTGGCGGCTCTGCTGAGAGTCTGTAAATGTTAGCGTTGTTAGTGGATAATATGGCGCTTGAACCATGAAGGCTGCCATTACTGATATCTGCACATATCTAATGCCATTGCTGGGCATTCTTTCTGCTATTTTTCATGCTTGAATACACATTTCAGGAATATGGTGACTGACATATATCTGAATGACTGATTGGATATGCCCCGATGAGCAGTTATCATGATACTGGAACTGATGCCGAAGTCATTCTGCTAGAGTCTGAGAAGCAGAATGAGCTTCACAGTCATGTGTAATGAAGTGCTGCCTGCATCACCGCCTTTAAAGACTATCTGCTCTTAGGAATTTTCTGTTTCTCAGATTGAAACTGAAAGTCCTGGAAACGCATCAGTAGAGGAATACTCTATTCCATACTTTAAAGTCTCATAATTAAAAGTTTTCCACTGCTGCTCTTCAAGGGTAGCGCTCCCATCTTTGAAGTTAGAGTGAGGAAGTAGAACTGAATTATGCCAAAATGGGAAATCCTGTGATCGCTGTTGGTAAAATCACACACTGACTCACTGAGATAACACCTGGTGTGTCTTCTATTCACTGATATGGACACTGCAAATGACCAGGTCAGTAACAGCATTTCACTTAAAGTTTCCTGGACATTTCTTTGGATACTTTGATAGGTGGTATTATCTTGCTGGGGTTACATGATATTCATGAATGATGAACCAGGCCCTGTAAATTACCCTGTAGTGTATTCACTACTGCAGTGATGAACAGTCCCAGCCAGCAGCAGCAGGCCTTTGCTACATGTGGCTGCTTAAGGCAGTGTTTCCAAACCACTGTGGTGTGGCACAAAGGTGTGCCATGGAAGATTATCTGCTTCCACCTGATTAGTAACGGGCAGCACAATTATATTCTCTTCCACTAGAGGGCAGCACAACTACCTGCTGTAATTCAATGGGTTGCCAACTGCCAGGAAAACAGAAGAAGACGAAGAAGAAATTACTTATTCTATGTCCCAATCAATGACTTGGTCCCAATTCAGGTCCTGCATCGTCCTGTGACGATGGAGGCCACATTTCACGGCAGATTACGTCACAGCGACGCAACGAAGGCTGTCCCAATTCGACAGCTGTGTCGCTACCAAAGACTGTAGCTGTGTCCCAAAACATCGGCTGCATCCTCCGGAGGCCGCATTTGTAGGCCGATTATGTCACAGCCAGGCGACGAAGGCTGTCGACAGCTGTGTCGCTACCAAAGACTGTTTTCTAGTTATTGGTCACTACCCGATCTGTACTGGAAACCCAATCGGTACCACGCGTGTGCAAATCTTACGTCACTTCTTCTCTTTACCAACATTGCGACAGTTAATATATTTGAAGAGACACGGTTAGCACCCAGTTAGCACCTCTCGACACCTCTTTTTCGACTGCCCGGGACATTTAAACAATGGATACCTCCGTATACAAACAAAATCATGCTTTTCTCCTCAACGGAGAACAATTCAATTCCCCCGATTGAACAACAGCGACGTAAAATAAGAAGAATGGCGCCTAATTATAGAGTTAATAATACTGACTTAGTAATGTGTCACGTGAAGATTCATCAGCCAGATTAAGTGTTTACTGACAATTGACAGTGATAGCGGACATCATCATCACTATTCCAACAATCCTCTCCGCACAGACAAGCATAAACACACTCGACTATCACTAAATCAAATTTACACATAGAAACACGATTTGTAATGATGATAGTTCATTCGGTCGCTCAGCAGGTGGCTGTATCCTCGTACACTGGGGAGTAAACTGCCATTAAACGAAACAGAAGAAGAAAAAAACTTCTGCACATGCGTGGTACGGATCGGGTAGACCCCATTTGTATGGTCCCGTCTTTGCACGTGTGCAGTAAGGATCGGGGAGTCCTGAACCATAACTAACTTTTTTTTTTGTTACATTATACTGAAATGTTTCATTATTGCAAACATTTTAAGAGATACTTAACATCTTAAACGATACTCTGACCCGTAACTATCATAAAATGCTTCGACCGAAAGTAGACACCTTTTGCACAGTGAATCGGGTTTTTTGAGTCATTTGATTCACTGAGTCAGTTGACCAGAGAGTGCAAAAAATTTACATTTTCACTCAAACTTAATTTGTTTCTCTTTTCATGTAAATCCTACTGCTAAGATGAGTGATTCTAAAAGAAAACAACTATTTTATAGAGCAAAAAAAATTCTAAAGGGAACATTTATTTTGTTTATTTTTATTTTATTAGTACACAGCAAATCCAGCATGTCCAAATTAACACTGTCGGATTTGATTTCAACACTATTAAAGTGTCTATATGGGTCCACACCAGAGAGTGTTAATTTAACTCTTTTTGGAGAGTTGGTACGTTAACTCTGATTTAGTGTTAAACACCAAATCTGTCTGGAGTTGATAATTTAACACTTGGTGTTAAGAGTTTATATATTAACTCTCATAGAGTATTTTAGTTTAACTACATAAGAGTTATCTTCTAATTCATTCTAAAAAGCGGGAATTTTACTGTTCTGAACTTCTAGACATTTCTTTTGGAAATAAACATTTACTAAAAAGATGCAAAGGTTTTTGAAAAACATTTATTCTGAACTGTGCACCACAATTTCAAAACATTTTCTGAAAGATGTAACAGTGTACATGTTCTCACTTTCATTAGAATTTTGTTTATCAAAAGGTCTGACATAGGTGAGCTGGTAAATGCAAATAACAGCATTCTCATCACTTATTTCTTCAATACAATATGCATGTCCTTCATTCATCCCTTTGTGGAACTTCAACACACTTCTGCTCTCCCCCATATTCCATCTTCACAAGCATATCCTGTGCGGAGATCGAATAAAAATTAGTTGACACTAATTAATGGCACAAATAATCCAGTAAACAATTGCAGCACAGTAAAAAAAAAAAAAAAAAAAAAGGAGTTAATTAATTTTTACCTAAACCGTGTGCACAAAACTCTGGAGGGATCTATGCTAACGTAGAACCCAGTCAGGACGTCTGCTACTGCTGTTTGCTCGTTTTTTTTTTTATGGGCGATCGTTTTCAGGCTTCAAGTAGCACCATTATACCAACATTTCACATTCTAGATATTGTTTTAGGTTTGACTGAAAATTCACATGCAAGCTTTTTTTTTTTTTTTTTTTGTGTCCCGTTTGGATCTTTAGCCATCAGAATTGTTGTCTTAAGGCCAAGAAAGATGCCAAGCGGATTTATTTTACCAAGTGGATCATCATGGCCTTGCCATATTGGTCCATTTGATTGACCTTTATTATAATTATGAATTTATTTTATTTTCAGTTGCTACAAACGGGACAGACATGACTGGGGGATAGGACAGGGAGAAAGAATGAAAGAAAGAGAGGGAGAGGCAAGCTTTTTTTCAAGGCTGTGGTATTTGCCCGCAAACAATACCTTTCAGCTAGCTAAAACAGAATATTATGCTATCAGCGAGCAACATGGCTAATGCCTTTCACACAGCTTTGTCTCAACTCCAAAGAGCCACAGAAGTAAAAGCTCATAATAATAATTGAAACAAGCTTTGAAAAAATGACTTACCAAGCATGGCAAACAACTCAAATATGTAGAGCAAAATGTTCTGAAACGGCTTCACTTCAGCTTCGATTGGAGCCGTGCTGGGGGCGGAGTCTGTGAATTTACTCTGTTGGTGTCATAGCCCTGTAGGAGTTCAGAGTTAAGAGGTCAAAAGTTAATGTTTCCATTGTAACACCTCCAGATTTGACAGAGAAACACTCATTTTTAACACTCGATTTTAACTACTATCATTTTACACCTCAGAGTTACATTAAAAGAATGTGACTCTGCTTAGAGTAAAATTAACTCTACTTTTGCAAGGAGACTATTAACACCAAAAAATTTAACACTTTTGAATTTGCTGTGTATTTTCCTTAAATGTGTCAAATATATATTTTCTCATCTAAATGTCCACTGAGCTGTGAGCCAGGGGGCGGTAATGCTCCTTAACATTGGTTGCCAACCAAGAAGAAGAAGAAGAAGCTGTGAGCCAGGAGGGAGGGGGTGAGTGAGTCCTGAGTGATTTGTTCATGATTCTCGAGTATTGAACGATTCGTTCATGATTCGCGCATCACTAGCGTCCTCCTTTTCCCCAGATTTGAAGGATGGGTGGGGTGCGTCCTTTGTGGCCCACCATATCCCAGAATTCATAGCGCGGCCCAGCCAATTTCAGTTTCCAACAATGGCGGCAGCTACTTAGTTTTAATATTACTCTTACTACTCTTTCTGGGTCACAAAATAAACTTTTAAGATATTTTCAGGCGAGAATGTAGCTGTGTAAACTTCAAATATCTGCTCGGTTTATCAAGACATCACATATTTGCAAAAGTGCTCCGATGTTTTCGGAGACGTCTGCTACCCACCAGCTCGATAAGTGACCTGGGAGGTCACTAGAGCCGGCAAGAACAGTGAACTCCTGGCTTCATTGTTTTCAACCCCCTGCGGTCTTTGGCTACTCAGGTTAAACATGATGTATAAGTCACTTAGATAACTAAAAATGTTACTGTTTGGTTTTTTTCAGTTTTTTATTTGTTCCTGAGTAAATCAGTTTGGCTGAGATTAAAGTTATAGTTTTTACACAGCTGAATAAACGTCAAGCACACAACTGATTATCAGAAGTGTGAGATGTTCGAGAGTTTACGCCAGTGTCCTGTTATATTTTAGATAGTAAGGAGCAGACGGCTGAGTTTATTAAACTCCACCGAGACAGCGGTGACCCAGATCTGAAGGCTAGACTGTCCAATTTCACAGCCTCGCACTTCCAGCCTTCTCAGTTTTTAGAGGACCCGGCCCACGCAGACCGCGAAGGCCAGGTCCTTCAAAGGATGCAGCCCCTGCATTGGGACACAACCATAATAGTCATGCTGTGAGAAAAGAAAAAGTAGTCAGTCTGACCTGGTCCTGGTCCTGGGGGTTGGTTGGAGGATCCTGCCGTGTGGCAGCAAGCACAGTCTGCCCACGATGAGTCTGTGCTGCATTATCTGACACAAATGTATGCATTTCCCTGTTATTTGTGACTATTGCTAAAACCATTGCAAACACGTTCTACAGGAATGTGGTCCATCTTTGGCAAAGATAGTAATAATCAATATAATTACAGTGGGGCAAAAAAGTATTTAGTCAGCCACCGATTGTGCAAGTTCCCCCACTTAAAATGATGACAGAGGTCAGTAATTTGCACCAGAGGTACACTTCAACTGTGAGAGACAGAATGTGAAAAAAAAATCCATGAATTCACATGGTAGGATTTGTAAAGAATTTATTCGTAAATTAGGGTGGAAAAGAAGTATTTGGTCACCTCAAACAAGGAAAATCTCTGGCTCTCACAGACCTGTAACGTCTTCTGTAAGAAGCTTTTCTGTCCCCCACTCGTTACCTGTATGAATGGCACCTGTTTGAACTCATCATCTGTATAAAAGACACCTGTCTACAGCCTCAAACAGTCAGACTCCAAACTCCGCCATGGCCAAGACCAAAGAGCTTTCGAAGGACACCAGGAAAAGTATTGTAGACTTGCACCAGACTGGGAAGAGTGAATCTACAATAGGCAAGCAGCTTGGTGTGAAAAAATCAACTGTGGGAGCAATCATCAGAAAATGGAAGACATACAAGACCACTGATAATCTCCCTCGATCTGGGGCTCCACGCAAGATCTCATCCCGTGGGGTCAAAATGATCATGAGAACGGTGAGCAAAGATCCCAGAACCACACGGGGGGACCTGGTGAATGACCTGCAGAGAGCTGGGACCAAAGTAACAAAGGTCACCATCAGTAACACACTACAACGGCAGGGAATCAAATCCCGCAGTGCCAGACGTGTTCCGCTGCTGAAGCCAGTGCATGTCCAGGCCCGTCTGAAGTTTGCCAGAGAGCACATGGATGATACAGCAGAGGATTGGGAGAATGTCATGTGGTCAGATGAAACCAAAGTAGAACTTTTTGGTATAAACTCAACTCGTCGTGTTTGGAGGAAGAAGAATACTGAGTTGCATCCCAAGAACACCATACCTACTGTGAAGCATGGGGGTGGAAACATCATGCTATGGGGCTGTTTTTCTGCTAAGGGGACAGGACGACTGATCCGTGTTAAGGACAGAATGAATGGGGCCATGTATCGTGAGATTTTGAGCCAAAACCTCCTTCCATCAGTGAGAACTTTGAAGATGAAACGAGGCTGGGTCTTCCAACATGACAATGATCCAAAACACACCGCCCGGGCAACAAAGGAGTGGCTCCGTAAGAAGCATTTGAAAGTCCTGGAGTGGCCTAGCCAGTCTCCAGACCTCAACCCCATAGAAAATCTGTGGCGGGAGTTGAAAGTCCGTGTTGCTCGGCGACAGCCCCAAAACATCACTGCTCTCGAGAAGATCTGCATGGAGGAATGGGCCAAAATACCAGCTACTGTGTGTGCAAACCTGGTAAAGACCTATAGTAAACGTTTGACCTCTGTTATTGCCAACAAAGGTTATGTTACAAAGTATTGAGTTGTATTTTTGTTATTGACCAAATACTTATTTTCCACCCTGATTTACGAATAAATTCTTTACAAATCCTACCATGTGGATTCATGGATTTTTTTTTTGACATTCTGTCTCTCACAGTTGAAGTGTACCTCTGGTGCAAATTACTGACCTCTGTCATCATTTTAGGTGGGGGAACTTGCACAATCGGTGGCTGACTAAATACTTTTTTGCCCCACTGTATATATGAGTTACTAGGTAAATATATATACAGCTTGCATGTTAAAAGTCAACAATACGTTTTAGAACTCTTACCATCTCAGAACGCTGGCCTAATGAAAATGAGGTAATACAATATGGGGGAGTCCAGTATAACCTGACTAAACAGATTAAATTATAATAGAAACAGTTTTTCTATTATTTTCAAAGAGAGAGAGAGAAAATGAGTGGCTATACTGTGTTGCACTATTATAATCTAAAAATGGATTGCATTTATGTAGCGCTTTACAATTCCACTATTCATTCACACACTGGTGGAGGCAAATCACAGTTGTAGCCACAGCTGCCCTGGGGCAGACTGACAGAAGCGAGGCTGCCATGTTGCGCCATCGTCTGGCCATCACCAGTAGGGTGAAGTGTCTTTCCCTAGAACACAACGACCAGGACAGAGAGAGCTGGGGGATTGAACTGGCAACCTTCCAGTTACAGATGAGCTTACCAACCCCCTGAACCACGGTCACCCCAAATATATCAAGTTTCTTTTATAACATCTGGGATACCAGTGTATACAGAACCAGTATGATACCACCAAAGCTGGCCTGATCATGCTGGAGATAACAGATAACAGATATTGTGTTGCTAAGTTACAGCAAATGTTGCATAATTTATTTTCTATTTTCTGGAGACAGAACGTGGAAAGTTGGCCAATTAGATATCTACTATGAGAGACAAGTACATAGCTACATGTAAGCATATACAGGCTACACTGTAGCTGTGTCCAAGTGGAGACTTTTAGAAAACAAATGCATCGCAACAGCTTCTTACACAACAGAAACAGCTTTACCTCCAGTCCAATTTGCACACTGTTAACCTCTGCCTTATCACCACATGTTTTAGATACAGGGTTTCTACAAACAGAAGCATGAATGTGCCATGGACTACCCACTGTCACCCACTGTAGGCATCCTTTACATGGAGCAAGTGGAAGGAAAGGCTCTTGGCTCTTTTAAAGGGACAGCACCCAGCCACTGATACAGATATGTGGACGACACCTGGAGTCAAAATAAGTAGAAGCCTTCACTGTTCACATTAACTCAGTGGATAGAAATATAAAGTTCACCAGGGAGGGATAACAGTTTGCCATGTCTGGACTGTGCCGTGCGCATCGAGGAAGATGGAAGCCTCAACACTTCAGTTTACCAGAAGCCGACACACACACCTACTCTTTGACTCCCACCACCCTCTGGAACACAAACTTGGGGGGATCAGGACCCTACAAGTTTGTTCACATTAACTCAGTGGATAGAAATATAAAGTTCACCAGGGAGGGATAACAGTTTGCCATGTCTGGACTGTGCCGTGCGCATCGAGGAAGATGGAAGCCTCAACACTTCAGTTTACCAGAAGCCGACACACACACCTACTCTTTGACTCCCACCACCCTCTGGAACACAAACTTGGGGGGATCAGGACCCTACAAGATACACAGGAAATAAGGTCAGACACCAACCAGACAGAAACAGAATGACAAGTGGAGTGGCTGTAGCTCAGGCGGTAGAGCAGGTCATCCACTGATCGGAAGGTTGGTGGTTCGATTCCTGGCTTCTCCTAGTCTGCATGCCAAATATCCTTAGGCCAGATATTAAATTGTTCTCCGATGCATCGGAGTATGAATGTGTGTGAATGCTACTTAGAACAATATGCTGGTGTGAATGGCGAAATGCACAAGTTGTGTAAAGAGTAGTGCTATATAAGAACCAGTCCATACAACACTGTCATCCCTTATGTAGCAGGTTTGTCAGAGACTCAGGAGAGTTTTCTCCAAACATGACAGTGCACTTCTAACCCAGACAGATCCTCAGACAAAAACTGGTTCATTCCTAGGACAAAACTACAAAACACAAGTTTAACAGCATAGTGTATGCTGGCAGTGCAGTGAGGAGTGCTCAGACCTCTACACCATACATTTGGCCAGTGGACAGAAAGACTTTGAAAGCACGGAGGACCTGAAAATGTAGCCAAATTGAATGTTTTAAGATTCTTCATTATTTTAACATTTGTTAAAATGTTTTTACATTTGTATTATGGGTGGGCGATATAAACGATATACGATAGAAACGATATAAATTTGTCCAACAATAGAGATTTTGACTATATCCGATAGCGCATGTTGATGATGTCATCAAGCTGCGCCTGTTTTGGTCAAAGCATAGCGGCGGCTAAAACCATTATCATCTGCAAATTATGGCGGGCGACAGTCATAGCAAAGAGATGAAGCACTTTTGAAATATGGGGAAAGCCAAAAACTGCGCTTCCTCCACTTCCGTAACATTGATTCATTAATGTTGAATTCTCTCGCAGCTGCTCTATTCCCATGTTGTTGCAGTATATTAATAACTAACCTCGTATTGTGGATGAATAATCTCAGTTGTTCTCCTGACTGAAGTTTGGCCCGTGTATAGCATCCTGCTATGCGATTGCATTTGTCCCTGACCACCAGAATCCCTCACGTTAACTTTTAATGAGTGGGAAAAAAAGTTGGCGTTCATCCTCCAGCTTCACTGTGCTAATGTTATGCTAACATAGCTGTGTCGCTAGCGATCACGTAGCACATCATTATATACCAGGTAATCCAACTTCAGTAACCCTGCAAACGCCACTGCTGTTTAGTATTTTTTGTGTGGAAAATACGTTATACAGAAGAAAAGAATATATATCGTGACATATATCGTTACCGCACATGCTTCAAATTATATCGTGATATGGATTTTAGGCCATATCGCCCAGCCCTAATTTGTATAAATGTCCAGGATGCAGCCCCTGAATTTGGTCATAGCCTGGCGATGGTTACTTTGTGATGTTAGCAGAGAAAATCACAGAAAATGTTAACATTAGTGAATAGTGAATTTCATTTATACCAACCTAAACTAACACCAAGGCACCGGCAACCATGGTGACTTCTTTTAAAAAATTTAGCCTGCACCTGTCACACAGAAGTCAGTCTACAGGCTGTAAGCAGTAACTGAGAGAGTTGGAGATGGAACAGTTTTAGACATGGCACCGAGCACTCCGATTACCACTGGGACCACTGTTACCTCCACCCTCCACATCTTCTCCAGCTCTTCTCTGAGCCCTTTGTATTTCTCCAGCTTCTCGTGTTCCTTCTTCCTGATGTTGCTGTCATTCGGTATCGCGACATCGATCACGTCTTCTTCTGTTTGTCTACTACCACTATGTCCAGCACTAGCCATCACCATTTTGTCCGTCTGTATCTGGAAGTCCCACAGGATCTTAGCTCGGTCATTCTCCACCACCCTTGGGGGCGTCTCCTATTTTGACCTCGGGACCTCCCTGCCATACTCGGCACAGATGATCCTGTATACTATGACGGCCACTTGGTTATGGCGTTCCATGTATGCCCTGCCTGCTAGCATCTTGCACCCTGCTGTTATGTGCTGAGCACTGTGACAAAGTGGAGAAGCAGTTGTAATTCTCTCCATTTGTCCCATAGGTGTTTACCTTTTTTTTTGCACATTGTACACATTATTCTGTTTCTATGTATTTGCTATGATTTGCTATTTGTCAAGTAACATTGCTTCACTCACTATCCCGGGTTTGTTTGTGTAAGCGTTTTGTTGCCGGCAAATCAAACATTCTGCAAATTAAGACAAATACTAAGTTATGTTTCTTTATACTTTATTATGTTACAGATTAAGTCATTTGTTCATACTTACTCTGTTTGTCTTTTCAGTCATCATGAGTGTCAGGTGTGGGGAAACGCCCGCTTGGCATTTCCTCATTTTAAAGTCCTGATCATGTCACACATGACATCATCAGGTCAAACCATGTGGAGGGGTTTCTTTTTCCAGAGAGATGCTTCCTTTTGTTTGTGTTAATGTTTAAAGGGATTTGTTGAATGTTTTTCCTTTTGTTAACACTGCCATTTAGTTGTGTAAATGTGCATATTAGAAGTGTGTAGAGGTTTTGTGTTTTTAGATAACCTGAGTAGAGTTTTAGGTCCCTCAGTTGAGTGAGTGGTACTGGCTGGGCAATTGGAGGGAAATTGATGGCCCTATTTAAAGCCAGTCTCTACCAGATGCAGGAGAGAGGAGAGGAGAGCTGTGTCACCAGAGCCATGTTATGTTGAGTTTTGTTAAATGAATTGATTTGGGGAAAGTTTTGTTAAGTTATACATTAAATTAAGTTCACTGCAAATAAATTGCTCACCTTGGAAACCCAAAATGTCTGCATAGTCTGCTTCCCTACCACCTTCCTTGACGTTCGAGTGTGACTACTTCACAAGCACGCGGTCGGTTGGGGCGGTCTTCCTGAGGTATTCGTGGATGGTTGTTGCCTCATCCTGGACAGGAACTCACCAGTCCCCGGCCTCCTCGCTTCCGCTTAGTATGCGGAAGGAAGGAAGTGCTGGACTTGAGGTGAAACCCTCCATGCATGGTCAGGAGCTTCCTGGTCTTCCTGTCAGTGGCTTCTATCTCCTCCTTTGGCCAGCTGTGGACAAGCACATGCTAAGGTGTCACATTATTATCATTATTATTAATTTGTATTTGTCCCGGTCACAGAGCAGTTTGTTGTAATCTGTTTATTTATGTTCCTGGTTACAGTTGCACCAGAATCCCCTACAATCCTTTGATGTGTACATTAAAAGGATTTGTCTTCATACAGATTTTATATCTATTATTTTGGAGCATAATTGGAGGACCACACTTTTTATTTTTATTTTTTATTTACTGTTTGCTTTGTTTACCGCCCCAAAAAATATTGCCTGGCTTGAAATTTCTTATTTATGTTTAGGAAAAAGAGCTACTTGGTTAGGGCTGCCAAAAAATTGAGTACAATACAAAGCTCAGTTTTCCTGGTTGCCCTGTTGTAGTGTTCTTTCAAGGCCTTTCATACAGGACAAAGCATGTGTGCTTGGCACTTTCTTCAGCATACTGCTCAAAGTAAAATAGACATCCCAGTGAAAGTTAAAAAAGCTTGATCGTGCTACCTCTTTTTCCCACTGATGTCATTGTTAGACTGCTTTTTCTTTGGTATCTCAACCTCACGCGCTACCTCAGGCTCCTTCCCCACCAAAGAGGATATGTTCCATGTCCCAGTAGCCAGCCTCAATAGCAGTGATCAGACTGGCCTCTACCCTGACGGCTCCCTGACACACATTGCACTTGATGCCTACGGCACCTCCTACAATATAGTAAATATCAGAAAACGATGCTGCTATCTCCTTCTTTGGCCAGCTTATTATCCAGCGGAGTATCTGAGGAGCAGCAGGGAGCAGCTGTTGATTACCTGCATCTTGTCCTTCCCATTCTGCTGGCTCCTTAGGACTTGTCTTACTCTCTGTGAGTATTTGGTGGATGCAGCTTCTCTCGTGACCTCTTTGTGGTTCCCATTTACTTGTGGGATTCCAAGATACTTGTAGCTGTTATTGATGTCTGGTACTGTAGTTCCCTCAGGTCTGACTTCCCTCTCTTTTTTTACCTTCCAACTGCATGTCTCCAGTCTGAATGATGTCCCAATGCCGTTGCTTTAGATCCTAGTGGTGTGGATCAGTCAATCAGTGTCTGACTCCTGGCATTCAACTTGATTTCATCCATGCAGAGGCGGTGCTCCATAATCAGTCTCATCTGGCTGTGGGGGTTCAGGCCTGTGCAGAACAGCAGTGGTGACAGAGCATCTAATTGGTAAATCCTGGACTTGATGGTGACTTGAAGCTTGAAGGTAGCCTCTGGTGTTGTCTGCTACATCCCTGTTGTATTCCTGATGATTGCACTTAGGGTTTTCTTGTTGTGTTACTGCCAATTTTCCTCTGGGACATGCTCATGTATTGAGCCATTTAGCTGTTCACCTTAACTGCTATGATGCCTAACAGGAACTTCCACGCGGTGCTGATGCAGGTTATTGGCCAGTGGTTAAATAGGTCCCTTCTGGGGATTTTGGAGAATGAGGACTGTTTGACCTTAGGTTAACCTTTTTAGCCAGTAGGTGGGAATCATGTCAGGGCCTGGTGCTGTCCAACTCTTCATACTTACGGCTCTTTCTTGGATGTGTCCCACTGTGATGCTATCGTCTGCTCTTGGCAGTTACCAGTCACTAATGAAAAATATCTATTCCTCAAGCAGTTGGTGAGTGGCTGCTGGTGCATGGCTGCACCAAAGATCTTTTTGTCATTGCTTTGGTTGCAAACAGACTTTATGGAAAGCACTGACTTGTCTGCAAACTTTCACTAACTACTTTCTAGTAGTGAAACTGGAAAAAGTGCAACACAAACTGCCAGTTTTTCACTAGCTACTCTTGGCTGCTAGGCAGTCATCAGTCAGACAATATGAATGGGTCGCTCTGAGGAGCTCAGTGAATTCCAGCATGATACTGTGATCAATGCCACATGTGTAACAACTCCAACTGTGAAATTTTCTTTCCACTAAATATTCCACAGAGTGGAAATGATTGGGAACAACAGCAACGCAGCCTTGTAAAATCAGGGTGCTGAGGCACATATTGTGTAGAGTTCACTAACTTTCTGTAGACTTCATCACTACAGACCTCCAAACTTCTGGTAGCCTTCAGATTAGCTCATGAATTATCAGTAGAGAGCTTCCTGGAATGGGTTTCCATGGCCAGCTGCATCAAAGCCTCACATCACCAATTGCAATGCAAAGCATATAATGCAGTGGTGTAAGGCACGCCGCCGCTGGACTCTAGAGCAATGGAGACTTGTTCTCTGGAGTGATGAATCACGCTTCGCAACATGTCTGACTGTACTGTGCAAAGTTTTGTAGAGGGGGATTATGGTGTGGGGCTGTTGGGCTCGGTCCCTTTGTTCCAGTGACAGGAACACTTCATGCCTCAGCACGCCAAGACATTTTGAATATTTTCATGCTCCCAATTTTGTGCGAAGAGTTTGGTGATGTCCCTTCCTGTTCCAACATGACTGTGCATAAGTACTCAAAGTAAGGTCCAAACAGACATGGATGAGTGAGTCTGATGTGGAAGAACTTGACTGGACTGCTGAGCTCAAAGTGACAGAACACCTTTGGGATGAAAAAGAGGAGATCTCTGAGCCAAACCAATATTCCGGTTCAACATCAGTGTCTGATGAACTGGACTTTTACAAGAAGGATCAAAAATTCCCATATACTGTGAAGGCGTAATGATATATAAATAATGAATTAAGCACTTGCTAATACCTTAATGATGCTTAATAGCGTGACATCATTATGTTACCAATTATAGTGAACAAACATGATTCTCAGTGTTTGATTTTAGCAGGTGTTGAATTTGTTTTTCAGTCTTGAAAATTTCATGTGGTTTGTTGTCTCAAGATGCTTTATATATAAAGGTAAAGATTTGACAATAATACAAGACGATCAGACGATCCCCTACGAGAAAGTGACAGTGGGAAGGAAAAACTCCTTCATAACAGGAAGAAACATCCAGCAGAACTAGGCTGTCATGATTGGTTGGGAATAAGGGGAGGGAGACGGGATAAAATAGCACACCGTGGAAGAGAGCCAAAGATGAAGTTCTATCCAGTTTAGTTTGGAAATTGAAAAAGGAAAACCCCAACAAAACAATTCATTCTAAACTAGGCAGTAAAACTTTTTCTCAATGAGAAAAAACTCTGAAACAGCTGTACTATCCATCACAAGG